>NC_137005.1:3082811-3220311 GCF_032717465.1 Coenobita brevimanus | reverse complement strand
CAGTCACAAACACACACACACGCACCTTGCCTCTTCCCCCGGCGATGTTAATAACGATACGTCTGCCAGTGCACATCCCCCATTGTTTCTGCATCCCCCAAGCTGTCGTTCAGGGCAACACCCACCCCAGCCGCGTCCATCTGATCTTTCTTTTGTCTCGCGGGAAGTGGTTTATTACGAGGTGGGGAGTTGAAGTCACCTCCTATAATACTTGTTCCTCCTTCCTTCTCCAGCGATCGACTCCCCCTTCCTTCCTTCCTTCTTCTTCGCTCGACTCCTTCCTCTTCCTTCCCGTCTTCTTTCCTTCTTCGCCTTCCTTTTCTTCCTCCTATCCCTATTCTTTTTCATCCTCTTCTTTGCCTTCTTTACTTCATTTGTTTTTCCTCCTGTTTCTTTTCTTCTCTTCTTCCTCCCTATGAATGTCTCCCCCTCCTCCTCCTCCTCCTCCTCCCTTTGCCTCCCCCACACACACATTCTACAAAACATCATTCTCTCTCTCTCTCTCTCTCTCTCTCTCTCTCTCTCTCTCTCTCTCTCTCAGGAATATTAATGTTTTCTTAGGATGGGTTCTGTAATTGAGTTCTCTGGCCATTTGAATTCCGGTGTAATCTCTTCCTCACTCACATCCACTCTCTCTCTCTCTCTCTCTCTCTCTCTCTCTCTCTCTCTCTCTCTCTCTCTCTCTCTCGCAATCAGTGAATGCAGGAAGATGAGAGGAGTTAACTTTATGCCCATTAACTACACGAAAGACATTAACCAATTCACCACATTACTTTCTTTTTTCTACCTCCAGACGATTTTATTCAACTTACGGGCGATTTTTCGAGCTGGAGATGCTAGATAAACCCCTCATCAAGCCCTTCAGTAATAAATCTCCCTTCTGAATCTCGAGTTTACTGAACATACTGAAAAAATAAAAATAGTCTTGACAGTGAATGAGTTTAGGCAGAAAATCAATTAGTTTTTCCTTTCTCTCTCTCTCTCTCTCTCTCTCTCTCTCTCTCTCTCTCTCTCTCTCTCTCTCTCTTTTCAGTACCATTCTACCTTAATCAATAACAATTTAATTTTCATTCATGTCCCCGTTTGTACTGCCTGGTGAAGAATGACACAAAGAAAATAATAATAATAATAATAATAAAGGAGATGGAAAGGTTTGGAGGATGAAGGGGAAAGGCTGACGAGGGAGAAGGATTGATAGAATGGGAAGGGGATGAGAAGGGGATGTGAAAAGGAGACGGGAAGGAAAAAAAAATTTTTATGAAAGGAAGGAAAGAGGTGAGAGAAGGAAAGGGAGTGAATGAAGGGAAGAAAAAGGTGGATGGAAAAGGAACACGAGAGGTAGAGGGAAAGGAATGGAAGGAATTAGGAGGATGGGAAGGGATAGGAATGAAGAGGAGGGAAAGAAATAGAGGGATGGGAATGGAAAGAAGGGAAAGAAAAGGAGTAAGGAGAAGGAAAATGTGGAAAGGGAAGGTAATGGAGGGAAAGAAAAGGCGGAAGAAAAAGAGACTAACCAGAAGGAGGACAACGGAAGGGAGTAACGAAATGGAACAGAAGGATGGTAATGAAGAGATGGAACAAGAGGAAGGAAAGGATACGACTGGTGGTACCGTGGAATGTGTTAATCGTTCCCTGCATATGGCACGAACAATTACAACACCCGCCACTGCATTTATCTTTTATGAATTTACAAGACGGGTTCATACCGCTGCTGTGTTTTATCTTCATTGTGAACCGAATGCAAGCTAAGGCAAGTGTCAGGTTGCGTTCTTCTTTAACATACATAGTTTTTTCGTCCTGTTTTTCATTCACTGCTACCGCTCACGAAGTCTTGTGGAAATTCTTTGACAATACACTCAAAGTATGTTAGTGCCAGTAACGCTAGGGACAAATTATAATAGTCTCTCTCTCTCTCTCTCTCTCTCCTTTTCAGTCATCCTTTTTTCCCCTTTTCATTTTTTCTTGGTCCTTCTTTAGCACCTTTCCTCACTTCTCCTCTCCCACTATTAATCTCTCATTCCTATATATACCTGTATATATCCTTCCCAGTCCTCTGGTGTATCACACACGCCTTCTTATGTAGCCACTTCGGCGCTAATACCCACCGACCATACAGAATACATACAAATGTAAGACTGACTCATTCATAACTCGTGTAATGACGGCGGAGTTTTAATACATGTCGGTGAATCTTGTTGAAGATCAGTAAGGTCTTTTACGACATTCAAATAAACAAACAGTTCCCTGCCTTTGCGTGGGATCTAACTCGCGTCCTGTCCTATCCCAGACCATTCTCTAACCACTTACCACCATCTCCGGAGCTGAATAAAACAGGCAAGATGACAACGGATGAGATGTTATCGCTGTCAAGTGATGAAAACTGTAGGCCTATGTTTTCTCAACGCAAGAAGTGTACTTATCTCTGAACAAGATGTAAAAAGACAACCACGGATAGTCGCTCCCATGCAGTATTCTAGGGGGTTAGGAATAATTATTATAAATCTGTTTGGCACTTAAATGACACCCTTCTGTCTCATGGGCCATCTCTGAATAACAAACTGTCCCGTGCTCTACCCTGTCCCTCTGAATAATATTTACGGCTATTCAGACGACGCAGATACAAGGCCGACTACATGCACACCACACGCACACCAGACACACCACCAGTACCTCATACGCACACCACACATACCACCAGTACCTCACACGCACACCACACACACACCACCAGTACCTCATACGCACACCACACACACCACCAATACCTCATACGCACACCACACACACCACCAATACCTCACACGCACACCACACACACCACCAATACCTCATACGCACACCACACACACCACCAATACCTCACACGCACACCACACACACCACCAATACCTCATACGCACACCACACACACCACCAATACCTCACACGAACACCACACACACCACCAATACCTCACACGCATACCACACACACCACCATTACCTCACACGCACACCAGACACACCACCAATACCCCAATGGGCAACACATCTCTCATTATGACTAGACCCCAGTATTCAAGGTTATACAGAGACTCAGTGAGCGAGTGAGTGAGTCAGTGAGTCAGTCAGTCAGTCAGTCAGTGAGTCAGTCAGTCAGTAAATGAATGAATGACAGATAGGGAGACACACACACTGGGTTTGCCCGCCCCCCTGTAAGAGCATAAAAAAGTAGAAACAAAGGAAAAGGGTGTGTGTGAGAGAGAGAGAGAGAGAGAGAGAGAGAGAGAGAGAGAGAGAGAGAGAGAGAGAGAGAGAGAGAGAGAGAGAGAGAGAGAGAGAGAGAGAATTATAGTCAGTTAGGCTTGAAAAATGGAGTGAAAATTCCTAAGACATTAACGTTGTGTGAGCGACTTTGATCCATTTCAGTGGGCAGCCTCTTCACGATCCTAATTTTTTTTTTTTGCCTCTATGTTTTTAGAAGGGTAGCAGGGCAGGTGTGGTGATGATGATGACGATGATGATGATGGTGGTGGTGGTGGCGGTGGTGGTTTCTCTGCCCAGTTCTTGCGTGGCTCCGACTGATTGTTCACGCGACCTGTATTCCTCACGTGAGAGAGAGAGAGAGAGTTACACAGATCTTACGGTCCTTTTAAGTGATCTAGCTTAAAAAAAAATAATAATGTCTTTCCAGGTACAGATGTTGAAAATTTACGGATGTTTATGCACAAAATGACATCACCCCAATCCCTCCCTTTTCCTTCCATTCCGCTCCTCTCCTTTCCCTTCCCTTTCCTCCCTTCCCCTCCCTCCCCTTCCAATACCTTCCCTTATATTCCTTTCCCTTCCCTTTCCTTCCCTTCCCTTCCTTTACTTTCGCTTCCTTTCTCTTCCCCTCCCTTCCCTTCCCTTCCTTTCCCTTCTCTTCCCCTCCCTTCCCTTCCATTCCTTTCCCTTCCCTTCCCTTCCTTTCCCTTCCCTTCCCTTCCTTTCCCTTCTCTTCCCCTCCCTTCCCTTCCTTTCCTTTCCCTTCTCTTCCCTTCCCTTCCTTTCCCTTCTCTTCCCCTCCCTTCCCTTCCCTTCCCTCCCATTCCATTCCCTTCCCTTCCACCTCCTTTTCCCCTTCTCACACTCTCCCCTCCATACCTTCAGCCCCCTCTCTTCATTCTCCCTCTCCATTCCTTCCCTCCCTTTCCCTTCCTACTCATCCCCCTATCTTTTCCTTACCTTTTCTCTCCCTCCATTGTCATCTGCTTCCTCCCTCCCTACTCCCTCTCTTTTCTTTTCCATTTTATCCCTCTCTCCATTTCATCAATTTATTTAAAAGACTTCATTCAGCTTCAGGATGGCTTTTCGTAATGAAAGGGTTGATACAGCTCATTCATTTTAACTTGGCCCAGATTTTCGTCCTATGGTTGTACATCCTTTCCACGGCACCTCTTCGTGACCAGCACCTCATTCTCAGGTATAATTATTGCTATTTCTCAGTATTCTAGGTGCAGAGACGGCAATTTTAGGCCAAGTTAAAGTGAACAGGGTACAGCAGTCTCCAATAATCCTTTCAGTAAGACATACCCACTAAAAATAAATACAGTAGTATAGCTGTGGGGGTAGGATTAATCGTCCTATCCTTACTATTCTTATCCTTTCATCCCTTCCAGTGCTGTTAATCTTTCTCTCTCATCCCTCCCTTTCCATTCCAATCATTTCCACTCCATCCCTTCCCTGTCTAATCCATCCCTGCCTTTCCTTTTCTCCCCGCCTCTGCAACGTCTTCTCTACCATCCAACCTCTTTGTACCAAAAGTATCACCATGGGAAGAAAAGGATATAAGTGTCGATGTAATGCCCTTAGATAGGGGAAAAAAAAAGCTTATACACCGCTGAGATGTTGAAAACAGTGTTTGAACAACGCTTAGATACAGTGACAGGAAATTACACTGCCCATATTTATTGTGACGGATCAGTAGTGGATAATGGCAGAGCAGGGTGTGTGATCCTGATTGAGAGACCTCGGTACCAAAACGTGCCTAGAAAAGGAACTTAGCTATAGATTACCAGATGGCATTTCATCAACACAGGCTGAAATGTATATTACTCGGCTTAAAAAACATAGTAAAGGGTGAAAGGCTTGTGTGCTTCTTCTGTGACAGTCGTGGGGCGCTAGTCCAGGAAGCGATAGTCTTGGAATGTAAGAATATACTTCATAAGCTAAACTCACTGTGAAAAAATGTTATTTTTCATGGCTACCATATCATTTAGGGATAACATGTGATGAAAGGGTGTTACTGCCAAGAATGCCACAAGAATGGATACTACTGATACTGAATGTTTCCTAACCTTAAAACAAACAGGAACCCGAATTAGAAAAACACAAGACAAAAGAACTGACTTCCATGGAGAACAATTATGCCAACAGCAACACCATGAACCAATATTCTCAGGCACTACTGAACACTGACTTTAAATACGGGAGATACACTAATAAATAGAAAGATACTGTATGTACAAGGCTGCGACTGGGATACGTGTACTATTGGCACTTAGGTACCAATAACAGTACTTAGGACACATATTGCAGGTTGTGTGAACAGTCAAGGTCACACACCCTCCATCAGTGTTTTAGAATGTCCACTACTAAATACCTACAGAAAAAATAATACTTTCAGTGTAAGAGAACAGATAATAAGGATGTTTAGTGAAGATAAAATAGATGAATTTATCAAGGAAATGTAAAAAATTTAAAAGCATAATTTATAATGGGTAGAAATAGCTCTTATTTCTCCCGGGCAATATACCTATATTAGTAATTAAGTGTATGTTCAGTGGCTATAAGGTTTATATACCAAGTGTA
This sequence comes from Coenobita brevimanus, assembly GCF_032717465.1. Lineage (NCBI taxonomy): Eukaryota > Metazoa > Arthropoda > Malacostraca > Decapoda > Coenobitidae > Coenobita > Coenobita brevimanus. The sequence continues at coordinate 3,214,480 of NC_137005.1, read as the reverse complement.
AACATGCTTGTGCCGCTGTGCTTTAATTTAGTTGTACGTACATAGGCAAAGGCACAAATATTTTTACATGCAGAAGTGTGCAGATTTGCCAGTGTTTACACAAACCTACACGTGTACGTGGAAGTTTTAAACAATCATGGGTTCATGTAAATAATAAGAAACTGTGTAGGATTCTCAATACTGTATTATGATAATGTATCTTTAATATCCTGCGTAGGGTAAAGTAAGCCTAAATTCCTTTGTCTTTTAGATTTTTTTGTACTTTTTATTGGAATGTACAGTATACTAATCTCAATCAATGCTTTCAAATTCAAATTCTTCTCTTCTTCCACACCTCCTCTCTCTTCGCACCCCTCCCCGCCCGTTCCCTCCCCTCCCCTTTAGCTCCTCTACTCTCCTCATCCAGTCTCTTCTCTACCCCTTCTTCCTCCACCCATCTCATCCCCTCCCTACCCTCAGCTTCCCACCTCCCCCACCCTTCCCTTTCACCCCCTCCCCTCTACCCGTCCAACCCTCTTTCTCTCTCATTCTCATAAACCTCCATTCCCCTCCTACCCTTCCTGAGGCTTCTCCTCTCATCCTTCTCTCTCTATTCCCTCTTCCTCCTTCCTCTCCACATCCCTCTCTCCTATTTACTCCTAACCTCGCCTTCCTTCCCTTCTCCTCCTCCCCCAACTAACCCCTCCACCTCATTTTCCTCCATCCCTCCTTCATCCTCTCCCTCACTCCTCCCTCCTTCCCCAGGTCTCCTCCACCTTCTCCATCTCTCTTCCTTCCATCTCCCTCATGCCCCATCCTTCCACCACATTCAATTCTTACCCCTCTGCTACCTTCACTTACCCTCCCTATTCCCATTCCCCATTTACCCCAACCAACCTCCTCCTCCTCCTCTTCCTTTCCCTCCCTATTCCTCATCCATAACCCCATTCAACCTCTTCCCTACCCCATCCCCCTCTCCCCCTTCAACCTTCTCTCTCATCCAACCTTCCGCCCTCTTCTCAGCCCCTCCCGCCTCCCCAACCTTCCTTATATCCCTGCCTTCCCCATCCTCCTTCCATCCTTCCCTCTATCCCCTCATCCCTCTCCCTCCCCCACCTTCCTTTCCTCCATCCATCCCCCCCTCCCTCGCCTGCCGCCCTCACGCGTCACGAGCATCATCAGATCAGCAATGAGGGAGGGGAGGGGAGGGGGGCAGACAGGGGAGGGGGCAGACAGGAGAGGGGGCAGACAGGAGAGGGGGCAGGCAAAGGAGGCGAGGGAGAGGAGGGGGAAGGCTAGGAAGGGGAGGCGAGGGGAGGGGGGGACAGACAAGGGAGACAGGAAGGGAGGGGTCAGGCAAGGGAGGAGGGAGGGGGGGGCGCCACTCCCCCTAACCAACCCGCGGAAAATTGATACGCCGATACTGATCAGCATCGGCCCAACGCAACGGGAACGTGACTATCTATCAATTTATCTACACACCCACCTTTTCTCGATAATTTTAGACCCCCCTTAACCCCACCCGAACCCGCCACCTTCTTATAGTTCCGTTTTCTTTTGTCTCTTCGGTTATCTTTTCATTTCGGTACCCAGGCCACCGTTTTCTCTCTCTCTCTCTCCACCTTTTTCGATCATTTTACGCGCCCCCCTCCCCCAGCCCCACCCCACCCCAATCTCAATAACCAGTTTGATAATCTCGCTCTTTAACTGTCTCTCGTTTACTCTTTCTGTCTTTAATTTGGCAGTTGTTTCCTCTCGTTAAGTCACCGTTACATGCCTCTCTCTCTCTCTCTCTCCATGTTTTTCCTTCTCTTTATCTTTTACTTATATTTTTTGTCATTTTTTAGTTATGACACTGTTCGTCCTACCCCCCCTCTCCTCTCTCTCTCTCTCTCTCTCTCTCTCTCTCTCTCTCTCTCTCTCTCTCTCTCTCCCTCCCAATAAACTATTATAAAAATTATCAAACCAATCGTGTGTGTGGAAGTCTGACCACCCCCACCCCTCCCCTCCCAGCTCCTCCCCACCACCCCTCCCCTCCCTAACTCGCCTCAGAGGTCAAGCAGGAGGGAGGACAGACGTATGGCGGATTCTGGGCGAGTCTTAGAGCTTCTTACTGTTCTCTAAATCACGTCTTATTCTTATTCTTAATGATTTCCTGTTGTTTTTCTACTTCTTATTCTGTTGCTCCTATAATAAAATAATTCTCTCCCGTTACTCGTCTCAATCACCTACTGTTACTAAATCATCTCCCGTTACTCTTCTCCATCATCTACTGTTGACGCCCTGTTATTTTCCTACTTCTTATTCTGTTGCTCCTATAATAAAATAATTCCTGTTACTCTTCTCAATCATCTAATGTTACTAAATCATCTCCCGTTACTCTTCTACATTATCTACCGTTACTTCCGTTGACGTACTCTTCTTCTTGATCACCTCCTCTTATCATTCTACTTCCCCTTCTGTTCCCTTTCTAAAATAAACTCTTAAATTCTTTCCTCTTACCTTCCTAGTTTGCTTACATTAAATCGTCTCTCCCTTCAGAAAGCCTCCTAGTTCGCCAAGGAGGCAGGGAAGATGTATGGCTGATTCTAAGGAAGTTTTACACCTGCTACTTTTCTTAATTATTTCCTGTTACCTGCTTCGAGAAATTACTGTATACCTATCATTGCGGAAAAATTATAGTACTGAAATTCTCTCTCTCTCTCTCTCTCACTTAAAATTTCCAAGTATTCTAGCTCTCGAATTTTACACATTCCTTTTTTTCCCTCACTTTTCCTGGTCATCCACTCATTCACCCAGTACTCATTCTTCCCCCTCCCCCACCTCTCTCTTTCTCTCTCTGGTCCCCTACCTATCTATCTATCTATCTACCTATCTACATATCTACCTATATCTATCTAGCTCTTAACTCCTTCAGCCTGAGGACATTATATGCATTTTAATCCTGCATCTCCAGACGATTACATTCAACTTAGGGGACTTTTATCGAACTCAGTTTTATATATGCTATTCATTAACCTTCTAACTACAACACGTCTCTCTCAGGATGAAAATATAATTGTCTATAGCCGGCAAGAATGATATATAAAAAGAAATCCTCGAGGTGAAGGGGTTGTCAGTATATTTTTGCACTATGTTCACTCTTTTCACTACGAGACGAGTTCCTGAGACAAGCAAAATTTTCTAGAGGTAATAAGAATAATATACAAACTTACGTAATTTTACTTAACCAAATAATCTATGGTAGTAATTTCTAAAAGATCTAGAAGCAGAAACCATTGTTCATTTGTTAGCAGGAATAATACACAAAAGGTAATTACAAAAAAAATGGATCTATAATTTGTTTCATCGTCGTGTCTCATTAATGTTGATGTAATTAGCTATCATATGCCATACAAGAGTTCATTAACCAGCTAAGTGTGGAAATAACTTAGTAAAGAAGAGGATGACAAGAAGCAACTAAAGTTATACATTACGATGACGCGTTTATTTATTTACTCATGCATTCATTTATTCATATACGTATTTAATTTACAACTGATAGGCGATTTTACTCAGCCTAGGGAAGTACAGTGTTAACAGTTTTGTTTTGCTGATTCTTTCGAACTCCTTCAGACCTGGTGGAGGCAAGAATAAAATATAAGAACCGTGATGAGGGAACCATGATAATATAACTCTTCCTCTCTGATTTTCCCTATTTCCTCCTTTCCCCTCAAATTTCCCCTTATTTTCTTCACCTTTCAGTTACTTTTCTTTCATTTTGCTCTATATTCTTGTCATGCCTTCCTCCTCTACTATCTTCTATTCTTCTTCGTCGCCTACATCTCTTCATTTTACCTTTCAGTCCTCTCACCTTTCTTTAAAATCTCTTTGACTTTCATCTTAGTATTTCTCCTTGTCTTTCAGTTCTCATTGTCATTTTACATTTTCTTTTATCTTCTTCCTTTCCTTTACTTCCTCCTCTTTCATTTTCCCTTTTTACTTTCTCAGTCTTTCCATTCCCCCTTTTCAGTCATTTCATCTTTAATTTTTTGCTCTGTTTCATATTCATGTCTTATATTTTTTCATCAAATGCATCTCTCTTCCTGGTCGTTATACCTCATCCTTGTCTTCATCCTTCTATATCATCCTCATCTTATATTTTGTCACTGGCCTCGTGGCGCAACGAATAACGCGTCTGACTACGGATCAGAAGATTCCAGGTTCGAATCCTGGCGAGGTCGTGCAAAACATTTTAGGGACTGGGGAGGAGAATCCTGTTTTTCTATCCTTGTCTTTAACAGATGTTTAGTTTTCGTCAGTTACAACCTTCCATCAGACAGCCACAAAAGGACTAACTGGTCTCTTGCTGTTTTCTTTCCTCTCGGTTTTGCACCTCTTCCTTTCTCCCGTTCCACATTCATTCCTTTCACCATTTTAATCCATCTCATCCTCCATCCTTCTCTAATCATCCTTCCACAATCACCCACTCACATCCACTCGTTTACTTTCTCCCTCTTCCTGCCCATTCCCTCCTCGGAACCACCTCAGACCTACTCAGAAAAGGGTAAGTCACAGGGAGGATAGGAGTAGGGTGGATCAGTTACAAAGCACAGACGGTGAAGTAGAAGACAGTGGTAGTAGAATTATATACGGCGTAGGCTGGGAAGAGTGTAGGGCAGATACAGGGCACAGACGGTGAAAAGAAAGCTAGTAGTAGCAGACAAAATTACGGTGTAAGTCTGGTTATTTCACTGTTGCGGATTGGCGATGGCTTGTGAACGTCCACCCCACAAACTCACTGGGGCTCGAATCCACGTCAAAGGCGCCCTCCGAAAATAAAACCAACTGACCAAACCGACCCAGCAACCGAGTCCCCTAGACCTACCTACCTTTCCTACCAACTTTCCTTTCCCTAACCCCCCCCCCCTCCCACTCTCCAACCAACCAGTGTCTTTACTATTTAATTCTCGCGACCGCCAGACGATTTTCTTCAGTTTACGTGTGGGTTCTTCATCGTCTATGAGTTAAGTAATTAAGCTAAGTAAACAATTTTAAACAATATTTTAACAATACGAAACAAACAATAAAACAAGCAGCCTGTGTAGTCCCTTTCATCATTTCTAACCCGTGAGAGCTAATGAAAGGAAGATAATTAGACTAGACAGGCACTTCGACAGCCCCAACATAATGTACCGTTCTCTTATTGGCTTGGATTTCCTAACACATCTTCTTCAGCGATTTATTTTAGCACAGCAGATACCAAACCTTCCAATATAGTGGCCTCTTGTCTCCTGCTACCTTCAGACGATTGCGTTCGGCTTAGGAGAGACTCTTAGAAATGGAGGGGTTAGAGGAAGCCTTCATTAACCCCTTCAGTACGAGAGATCTTTCCTTAGCTGATTAAAAAGCCTCTAAAATATAAAAAGATAAACTTAAAAAAAAAAAAGGTCCATTAGATTGAAATGTATATTACCTACCTCTATGTTACTGATGCAAGTTTTATCAATATCAAAAAGGAAAGACGATATCAAGAGACACTTCAAAAAATTATGTCGCTAAGGAAGGGAAGAATCTGCTACTTCATGTGTAGTTCTAGAAACAGACTTAATCCACCAGTCTGATCAGCCCGAGAATGCCAACGAGAACACGGGCTAGAGGCAGCGTAAGGACCAAAAGGATTAAGGCGCTCGGACGCAGACGGCTGACGACAGTAAATAGTCAGCAAAAAGGGAGGTGAGCGAGGGAGGGGGACGACAACCCACACACGACCCCAACGAGGAACGACCACACAGGACGAAAAAATATATATATATATAATGAGAGTAAAAAAAAAAGAAGTGAGGAGATCAGAAAAAGAGAGGGAGAAATCACAAAAAGAAAAAAAAGAGAGAAGAAATCAACCCTCCCCCCCAACACACACGAGAGAGAAAATCGCACACAAAAAAAGATTCACTGAAGCTACTTCGTGCTTGGGGTGGTCGCTTTTAAACACACTCACGCGCACGCAAATTCAAGCCAGCGCACGCACATCCCACGGGGCGAGGTTGCTAGATATAAGTGGCTCCTTTCCCAGCCTTTCCCAGCTCAGTGTTCTCTTTCACGAGGTAATGATCGTGGCTGCTTGCTTTTATCATCTTTTCACTTAGCTAGGCGTCATTTATATTTTGTTCGTGCAATTTGGAGACGATTTTATTCAGTTTGGGGAGAGAGAGAGAGACGTACCCCTAAGCTAATCAAAATCACCCAACTACAGCAAGATCATTATAGGACATCATCGTACGAAAGGAATTACGTGACACAAAACGCTGTATACCCACACTAAAATCAACTTTAATACCCAGGCGAAAATTCACACATTAACATTATTTATTTTATGATAAAGCACTTGTATCACAGTAAAAAAAAAAAAAAAAATCAGAAAAATGTATAACTAAGCCATGATGAGAATTACCTAAACATGATTAAATTTTCCTTGCAAAAAAAAAGTTCGAACACTCACAGCTCACATTATATCCCAGTTAAGCGAAAGAATCAAAATATAGTCAGCCATTTCAGCTCGCGGTCGCCATCTTTATTACATATATATTTTTACTGATATTGTAGTTATGAAAATGCAGTGCTGTAGATGCCAGACAACATAAACATAATCCTCTGTTACATTAAAAACGATATCAAACAGCAACAAGCCTGATGGTCCTATCGTGGCTGTCTGTTGAATGGAAGTGTATATGCCTACAATATCTAATTCTATGAGCTGAAGATAAGGATAGCAAAGCAAGAAGTGACGTTATAAGGTAAGTTTACAGACATCAGTTAAAACCAAAAATAATGCTGGTGTATACCTATGGAGGCTGTATAATTAAACTGGGAAATAATCTGATTGTCCACCTGTCCTTTACCTAGTGCTTTCCGTCCCCTCCCCATTACCCATTTCCTACATGTCTCCCAATTAGTATTAATCTCCTCCTTGATAGTAACCCCATCAGCAAGAGAACGTCTTCATACCCTATTCTTGTTACTGACAGGCGATTTTATTCATATTAAAAGAGCATCCTAGAAATGAAATAGTTAACGTAGGCTATTTCTAACCCCTCCAGTTATAACAGTCCTTTCTAGGGTAAAAGAAAATATATATCTTGTAGGGACAGCAGGGATGAAATTAATGTTACCCCTTCCATGTACAGACGGGATTAAAATGGTCAATGGAAAGGCGTTGAAGTCTAAATGCCTTAAACTTATATGACTCAGAACTGGTATATTTGTAGTTAATGATAGTGGTGGTGATAATGGTTAAGGGACGGTGGTGGTGGTGATTGTGGTAGTTGTGGTAATGGTAATGGTGATAGTGGTAGTTGTGGTAGTGATAGTGCTGACAGTGGTAGTTGTGGTAATGTTAGTTTTGTTACTGTGGTGGTGGTAACTGAAAACTGCTACAGGTGGCAAGGTTACTGTTCTGTTTACGTGACAATGGTGAGTACGCTTGTTATTCGTGAAACACACACACACACACACACACACACACACACACACACACACACACACACACACACATCCCCCCAACACACACACTCACCCCCCCTCACACACACACACTCACCCCCCCTACAAACCACACAACCCACTCCCTCCCACTCCCAAACACACACAGCCTAAACATCCCATCCCTCGTCCTCCTCCCTCCCTCACCCCCACACTCAACACGAAGCAGAGTTAGTACCAGAACAGTTAGCAGACAGGCGAGGCGGGGCGAAAGGGCAGCTGTTACATGGCCAAACAAACTGCATGACCAAACACCGAAACGAAACCAAGAAAAAACAAACACCCAAGAAAAAAAAAGAAAAACATGAGATTCGGCGAACAAGGAATAATAGGGTGGAGGTAACTGTTGTCTTTATCTATTAATCTCGGTCTAACTATCTACTTTTCTATCTATCTGGCTGTCTATCTGCTTTATCTATTTTTCCGATAAAAAAAAAAATGTGTCTCGGCGAAAAAGATATAATAAGCTGGAAGTAAGTGCTGTCTTTATCTATTTCTCTGTCTATATATCTATCTGGTTATGTATCTATCTGCCTGTTTATCTGTCTCCATCAAATTTTAGGCTTATCGAAACCACACACACACACACACACACACACACACACACACACACACACACACACACACACACACACACAGAAAAAGCATGCGATTTGGCCAACACATATTAGGCTGGAAGTAACTATTGTCTGGCTATGTTTGTTAATCTTTCTATCTAACAATCTGTCTCTATTTCTGTGTATCTGTTTATCTATACCTCTGCTTACCAGTCTATATTTCTGCCCAGTTAATCCGTCTTTTCGTCTATATCTATCTTTCTGCGAAGTTGTGTGTCTTATCTATTTTATCAGTTCATCCACCAATCTGTCTTAATTAAATTTTCAATCTACTATACCATCTCAAGTTAGCCTAACATATTCTGCGCATGAATTTATTACCTATCTACCCATTTATAGGCCAGTCTGTCAGTCAATCAGTCCACCAATTCACCTGTCCACCTGTCTAATTTACCTATTTATACCTCATCTACCTTCCTATTTTTTCCAGTCTGGGGAAAGAAATCAGTCTCCTTTTATTTCATCGTAAACTTCAACACACAAAAAACCAGCAGGCTCCAGACGTAAAACTGTTCATTCGCTCCCAGAGTTGTTATTTACTCCCTTGGGTGTTCATTCACTCCTACATAAGTTCACTCCCACAAACATTTACTCTCATACACATTCACTCACACACACATTCACTCACACACACAAAAGCTCAAACATATATTCACTCCCACACACATTCACTCCCACACACATTCGCTCCCACACACATTCACTCCCACACACATTCACTCACACACACATTCACTCACACACACATTCACTCATACACACATTCACTCCCACACACATTCACTCCCCTATGCTCTCAAATCTCACAAGCGTCATTTAGTAGTGAGACTGGCTAGTGGGCATGATAATGTTTTCGTAGCCAAGTATGACAGCTAGTGGCAAAGCTCTTTTAGATCGTGAGTATACTAGTCTAAAGGACAAGTTAGGAAATATGTGAAGGATGGTTGAAGGAATGCCGCTGGCGTGTAAGGACAAACCCACCCGAGGGAGCTAAACCACACACGAAACTATCTATTTATTCATCTATCTAACTAACTAGAGATATACAGGTGGACAGATAAAATGACAAAGACCATCACACACCCGGCAACCTTCTACGCTCCACGCTACGATGTAAGACGAAGATTTACGGACAAGCTTACGATCGGTTCCCAGTAGAAGCTATGAGTCGCTTTTCTGTAAGTAACAAGACATTGGGGAAATTTTGCTCTCTCCCGTCATTCTCCTTCGCAAATATTACTACTACTACTACTACTAATAATAATAATAATGATAATAATAATAATAATAATAATAATAATAATCACTACGACTGGGAATTAAATAGGAATTGATTGCAAAGTTGTGAATCCTCCCTAAAAAGAGAGAGAGAAAAAAAACATCACATTTCTTCTGAGTTTGAGTACAGAACAGACAATTAGCCGACACCCAGCAGCCATCCCTTGTGTCAGCCATTACATGACACCACTTCGGCACTCATACCCACCGTCCATACTGAATACATGCTACGATTATTGTATTAAAAAATGGTGTGTTGACACTATCAAGGTTTATTATTATTATTATTATTATTATTACTACTACTACTACTACCCCTACTACTACTACTACTATCAATATTACTACTACTACTACTCTGCTTTAACGAAACTTAAATCCACAGCCTCTCCCCTGCTCCACACTGAGATCGAACTCGTGTCCTTTTGAACCACAGTCCACCACTACTCTATCCACTCCTCCACCACCTCCTCACGGACCTTGTCTGCTTCCTTACACATCCTTACACCGCCTTACACCCCCTTACACCCCGTTCTTCTTGCCCACTACACTAAACCACTTGAAAACTACACGTGTCACAAGCCAAAATTTATGACAGGCAAAACCAGTGGGTGCATTTATGAGGTGTGGGGAGTTTTGAGAGAGAGAGAGAGAGAGAGAGAGAGAGAGAGAGAGAGAGAGAGAGAGAGAGAGTGTGTGTGTGTGTGTGTGTGTGTGTGTGTGTGTGTGTGTGTGTGTGTGTGTGTGTGTGTGTGTGTGTGTGTGTGTGTGTGTGTGTGTGTGTGTGTGTGTGTGTGTGTGTGTGTGTGTGTGTGTGTGTGTGAAACAAAAGATCTCTCTGAATGCTTTCAAACTAAATACCTCAAATAACGAACAGGACAATTTCTCTCTCTCTCTCTCTCTAACCTTTCCTCCTCTTATTTACCCTCTTTCTTTTCCTTAATCCATTTTTCCCTCTAATCTCCCTTCTCTCTTTCAACTCTCTATTCTTCTTTCCCCACTTTTTACACATCCGCTCGATTTCTCTTCTCACTTTCTCCTTATCTCTCTTATCTCCCGCCGTTCCTCCTTCTGCTCCTCCTCCTTATCGCTCTATCTTATATTCATCCTGTGTTTATTTTTCACCTTAGTCGCCCCTCCCGCCATCTTCTTTATTCTCATGCATTTAGCACGTCATTGTCTTGGATCCCGTTTTCTTTGTTTTATTCTTTTTTTTTCACAAATTTTAACTTTTTGGATTTTGTCTATGCTTTCTTTTTTTCGAATTTTCTGTTTCACTTTTTTCTTTTATATATTTTTTTCCTCTTTCCCTATTTTTATTTCCCTATTTCTCCCCTTTCCCATGGTTTTCTTTTTTTGTTTTTATTTCTCCGTATTTTCTTATTATTCTTATTTTTCTTATTTTTCCTGTATTTACACTCTCAGTTCTCCATTAAATTTTCTTCTCTCTTCCAGCTTTTCTTTCGTCAACTGTTCCCCCTCGTACTGTTTCTTCCTCCTTCCCATTGCTGTTCACTTCTTGCTCGCACTTTCATCATCATCATCATCATCATCATTATTATTGTTATTATTATTATTATTATTATTATTATTATTTTTATATTATTATTATTGTTATTATTATTATTATTATTATTATTATTATTATTATTATTATTATTATTATCGTCGTCGTCGTCATCGTCACAAGTAGTAGTAGTAGTAGTAGTAGTAGTAGTAGTAATAGTAACACCACCACCACCACCAGCAGTAATAGTTTCAACATTATTACTGTTTTTGTTTGCTTTACTGGCATCCAAATTTTCCTGAACCCTTTCACTTCAATGACCTTTTATCCAAGTTCTTACCACCAAACAATTACATCCAACTAAGGGCAGACGCTTTCAGCCGATATGGTTAGATATTGCTTCCATTAACCCTTTCAATATACGTCTTTTCGAAGTTGAATAAAAATCGTTTGGTTGAAGATAAAAAAAAATATATTACAGGATTCAGTGAGATACAAAAAATACACACACACACACACACACACACACACACACACACACACACACACACACGTACCTTCCTACCATGTTATTCACAGGAGCCCATACTTTCCCAACTCGAGATTATACACAGCCTCACTAACCTCTCCACCTACACGGGTCCCAACCAAGCTTAGCACAATAGTATACCCTCTGCAAAAATAGAATATAGAAAATGTTACCGTAATGACAAGGTTAAGTACGAGAAGACTCAGACTCCCATGCTGAGATTCCGTGTATTGCGGGTACTGAAGTATTTACTGTAGGTGTATTATTTCCCTTCAGTATATAATTCGGTATTTATAAGTCTACATTGAACTTTCCTTTTGCGGCATTCCTATCTTTTTCTTTATTTATTTTCCCATTGCTTGTTTTCCTTTTAATTTCCAGTTTACCACTTCCTAATTCCCCCCTCTCTCTCTCTCTCTCTTATATTAATGTTCAAAAAATTTCGACGCCTTGCATTCCAGGATTAATCTGTTTTTTTGGCCTGACCTGCTCGCCAAAGACTATTATTTTATTCCAAGACATTTTCTCTACTTTCTTACCCTTTATTTTCTCGTTTCCTTTATTCGGGGTGTCCTACTTCTCTCTTTACTACGACCTCCGTTTCCCACTTTCTGTATTTTCTGTTAGTGTTGTATTATCCTGATTCTTAATTAACGTTCACTCCCCTATACTTATTCTCGGCTAAAATATTAACATCAATAAATCATCAACATAATCGTCATCATCACATCATCATCATCATCAATCATCGTCATCATAACAGAAAATAATAATAATAATAATAATAATAATAATAATAATAAAGTAAAATCGTCCAGCGCTTCAAAAATTCAATATCAAGAGCTGTGCCGACAGTGAGAGGGTTGACGGGACCAGAATAACTCTCTCTGCCAACTATACTCACCTCCAGCTGAGTAAAATCGTCTGGCGTTAACTTAAATAGATTTCTAAAGTTGTCCCGGTCAGAAGGGAGCTACAGAATCTCCCGGTACCACGTCTCCTTTTCCTTCAACTCTGATTTCTCATTTTCTTTTTCGTTTTTTTTTTTTCTGGCTTAATACGCTTGATTTCAGGGTGGCCGCCACTTTGCTGCTCTCTCTCTCTCTTTCTCTCTCTTTTTTACAGGTTTTAATATAAGGCGTGAGGGGTTGGTGAGGAAACTTTCACAGAGAGAGAGAGAGAGAGAGAGAGAGAGAAACACAACTCCTAAGCCAGACTATGAGCTCAAGCCCCGCAATCGTCACGCCCCAAGCGAAATAAATACAATCGCCAACCATTCTCTCCATACCCCCTACCCCCCCTGAACCCTCTGACACACACACACACACACACACACACACACACACACACACACACACACACATCACCTCTGCGGACTTAGCAACCATAACCTTCCATTTACACTATTTCATTCTTTCTTTTTTCAGACGTCTTTCCCTATATCTGAAGACATTTTTTACGAATTACGGAAATTAAACATAACCTTTCTCTGTGTCTTCAGTATAAAAGGTCTCTCCTAGGCTGAATATGACTTTCCAGAGGTAGCTAGAATAAAATGATGGATAACTTACTGGACAGAAGGTGCTAAGGTTGCAAGCAGGTGTGTGAGACGCCATCAGCAGAACCAGGTGTTGTGTTTACGAAGGATCTTTACATTTTCTAATAAGCGACCTATTATTTAAGCTTCCTCTTATTCAGTTCAGGAAAAATCTCTTGATCTCAGGGGATTAATGAAGAGTAATAGCTAATAAAATAACTAATAAGACTAAAAGCTCAATAAAACTCTGATGACAGCAAGAAAAAACAAAACAAAAACTAGATCATCGGGGAGAAAAGGATAACCAGTTTCCAAAATAACCAGATATTCACGGCAATTTACCATTATCATAAATCGTTTAGTTTTCCGCATTTATTTATTTATTTATCTATCTGTTTTCATATATTCCAGTTTGGCTGCAATATTTGGTTGGCAATGTGAACGAAGACAAAAATATAAACAGTCTTACACTTCACACTGACAACGTGATTTTTATTTTAGTCTCGCTATCTCCAGACGATTTTACTCAGCTTTGAAGAGACTTTTGGAGCAGAAGAGGTCAGGTAAAGCCTCCATCAACCCCTATACTACTAAGGGACACTCCTCAGCTAAATCAAAGCGTCTGGTGGCTGTCTGAAAGAAGTGAAAAAGATGCTAGCGTTTTAAGGAGGCTAATAATCTCTCACCTTAGATTATGAAGTGTAAAGAAGTGTAAACGAAGAGTAAATGAAGTGTAAATGAGGTGTGTGTGTGTATGAATAAAGACGTGTGTCATCCAGCAATCAACAATCTTAGACACAATATAATCCCTTCAATCCAGTGTCTTCGTTCTCGGTTCATTCTTTCTACTGTCTGACGATTATATGGCTCTCTGTTACTTTGTCTCTTTGTTTTTTTTCTTTGAGGGAGTATTCTGGCGGGCTTCTTCCCGCCTTAGGTTCCTTCTTCCTTGCATAAAATAGTCACCAATTATTCTTGACGCTAATGAAAGGTAGAGTCAACACCCGTAGCTCTATTAGTCTCCCAGGTAGAAAATACCCCTCTGTAAACAGCTCCCTAACACCTCTTCCTTAGCGATTTATTTTTGGATATGGCTGGTTAATATTAATTTATATGTTATGCTGAACATGATGGTATTTGAATGATTTAAATGACACTGAAGGAGACATGAAGGTGTAACAGGCAAAATAAATCGCTAAGGAACAGGTGTTAGGGAGCCTCCGAGAATACGAGCCTAAAACACTGCATTGGTTTGTCTGCAAAGTGAATGATATATGTATAGGCGAAGAAAAATGTATATCCGATCAATCTTACACATAATTTAAGCTTGAGAATCATTGTAAATATGGTACTAGACACGTAAATACTCATTCCAATTTCGCTGTAAAATATTAGACAGCTGAGTTAAGACAAAAAGTAAATACGGGCAATATTTACCCTAGTTTGGTCAGGAAGTAAAGAATCGTTATAAATATGAACTCAAGGGCTCCACCGTGACTCCGCCTGACCTAACACACACGATCCGAGGTGCACTGACCCGGAGCCACATTTATAAAGGATCTTAACCTTTTTCAATCACAAATCGTATTAGTATTTCATTTCTGTTAAGCCTGCAGACGATTTTATTCAGCTGAGAAAGGCCAATTCATTCTTATTCTTTTCCTCTTCCTCTTCCTCATCATCATCTTTTTCTTCTTCCTCCTCCTCCTCTTTTCTTCTTCTTCCTCACCTTCAACATCAGTATCATTATCATCATCGTCACCATCATCACCTTCTTCATCATCATCATCTTCCGTTCTTCTTCGTCATCATCATCATCATCATCATCATCATAATCACCATCATGATCATCTTCATCATCACCCTCTTCATCATCATCACCCTCTTCATCATCATCTTTTCTTCCCTTCTTCTTCATCATCATAATAATAACCATCACCTTCTTCATCATCTTCTTCTCCTCCCTTCTTCATCATCATCATCATCATCATCATCATCATCACCATCATCATCTTATGAGACGCCTCTAGACAATTATATTTTGCTCAAGACAGATTTTTTGAGTCAAAGGGTTGGATAAAGCCTTCACTGACCTCTTAATTACGAAAGACCTAAACTAAGGGGCATAACATCGTCTGGAGGAGATAAGAAGAGAACAAGAGAATATCACTTAAATGGGGTTAACTAAGTAGATAAATAGATATAAATATAGATAGATAGACATATAGTAGGATGGATGGATATAGAGAGACAGACTGATGCACACAGACAGGCACAGAGAGACAGAGACAGACACAGATAGATAGACTGAAAGAGAGAGAGAGAGAGAGAGAGAGAGAGAGAGAGAGAGAGAGAGACAGACAGACAGACAGACAGACAGACAGACGCAGGACGACCGATCGATCAACAAAAAGATAGGCAGACTGACAAACAGATAGACAGGTACAGACAGACAGGTAGACAGCAGACAGACGGACAGATAGACAGGTAGAAAGCAGACAGACAGGTAGAGACAGACAGACAGACAGAACTACAAATTACAACACACAAGTCATCACAGCAACTAAAATGTCATCGTGAATAATATCGATCTTTCACACATTTCATGTTATTATACAGTTAACATTTACTAAGTCGATGAATATAATAATGTAAACAAATTATTTTATACACCTCTCCAGAAAGCTTAGGAAAGCCACACCAAGACCTCAGATTTAAATTAGGGGCAACTTCGCCATTTTGGATCAATCTAGCTCTCAAAATATTTACAGTTACAAAATGGAGGGCTTAGTAAGGAAGTATGGTCTTGTCTATCAATTTATGTCTGTATCTATCTATCTATCTATCTATCTACTGTCTTTATGTGTCTGTCATCTATCATATATCTATTTATTATCTATCTTACTATCTCTCATCTATTCATCTATCTATCTATCATCTATCTATGTCTGTCTGTCTGTCGGTCGGTCGGTCTATCTGCTTACCTACCTACCTACCTACCTATCTATCTATCAGTCCACTACCTAACCCCGCATCCAGTGAGAGGTGACTTCAACAAATGGAATTCCAAGCAATTCTCTCTCCTAGAACTGAATCAAAATAGCTGAGTGTGTCCAGTGAGAATATTTTAAGCCCGCCTCTACGCCCAATGCTGCTGGTGTGGGCGCATGCAGGTAGGCGTTTTAACCCCACTGGAAGCGGGCGGGTGCGGGCGCGGGAGAGAACTTCAATGGGTTGGAATGGTGCAGAACTCACGTCCGCACCAGCATGCCTTTGATGTGGACGAGCCGAGCACTAAGCCATTGTAGCATTACAGGTTAGGTTTTCTTTTCACAGGATGATCGATCTTGTCCATCTATCTATGTCAATCTATCTATCTATATCTATCATCAATCAACCTATCGATCTATCTACCTATCCATCCATGTTGTCTATCTATTCATCGGCATCTCTAAAAACAAACTAACCTAATCTAACTTAATCTTATGTACAATCCTCTAATCTAATCTAACCCAAACAGATTATGTAAACTTAACCTAACTTATCCCAGCTTAACCAAACTTATCGCTAACAAACTATCATCCTTTTCTTTCTCAGCAGGAGCGTAGAGGCCCGGGGATAGGCTGCTCGCTGTCAACACTTAAAGCGAGAGTGACCAACCTCTCTTTTTTCCCCTGAGTGGCATTATGTAAGCAATCAACTCCAACCAGCCCTCGAATGTGAACCTAAACGCCTAAATCCACTAAACCACCAGGCGTCATTTGGTACTAGATTTACCATCTTAGCTAGTAAATGGTTTCCTGGGTTGTAGGAAACTATTTGTCTTGTCACTCAGTGCAGAGTTACCTAGAGGCGGCACTACATCGAGCTGGCGTCCCCATCTACCATATACTGATCTATCTATCTATTACCAGGCGCCTTAATCTCGTAAGGGGAGGCCACAAACAAATCGCTTCCATGTCGCCCTGTCCCCCGCCATTTCACTGCCCTGCTCCCAGCTCACCCGCCCTTTAATCTTATCTAATCTAACCTAAGCTATGTTATGCTAATTTATGCTAATCTAACTTAACTACGGCTAGTCGACTAACATACCTTGGTCTAACCTATCTTAACAACCTGTACAATTATTGGAAAACTTGCCAAAGCAACAACAGTTTGCAGTTCTGCGTTAAGTCCTCACCACAGTACAGAATTTTGCAACAACCTTTACTTTTTAACCTAACCATTACTGATTAACCAACTAATAATCAGATCTACTAACCTCATCTAATTTAACTTAACCTAACCTAAACAAGAAGCGGTGCCATGGCACAGCAAACCAGTCCCTGGCAGTCATTTTAATGCAGACATATACTGGTAAATACAACAGCATATCTAGGCAAAGATGTCACACATCAAATTTTGAGTAAAGCGGGTGAAAACTGACGATTTTATGCCCATATGACAATTTTGGCCCGACCCACCTAATACTGACCCCTCCTACCGCTAACTGGGGGGTGACCCCCCTGATGTAATGAGGCATGTTATAGGATGCAGATTTGAAAGATGCACCTTTAGGTTTTGGTTGCATGTCGATATGAGGAATTTGAATGGAGTTATGGCGAAAAAACTATTTTTTTTTTTTTTTTTTTTTTACATTTTTGGGGCCTACAGCCTGGGCCTTGGCCAAATTTGGCCCAAAATTTAAGCAGGTGATCAGAGGGTCATAGCCCATCACTCCTGTAATTCTGGGCAAAATCGCACCAGTAGTTTTAGCGTATAGTTGTTAACAGAGACAGACAGACAGACAGACAAACAGACAAGCCCAGTGAAAACAATACCCGTCCCCGAGCCCCTCCGGGGTGGGGTGTTGCAATGGTTTGGGCATATGGAGAGAATGGATAATGTGCGATTGGTGAAAAAGATAACTAGATCTGATGTGAGAGGTGTAAGGCTGAGAGGAAGACCACGAATAGGATGGATGGACAGTGTGAAGAGAGCGCTGGATGCGAGAGGGATGTCTGTTGAGCAAGGAAGAGTGGCTGTGCGTGACAGAAATAAATGGAGAGAAATTGTGAATGAATAAGTGATGACGCAGCCCTGAGGGGATATTCTCCCGCATTTGGTCTGATCAGCTAGTCAGGTCAGGTGCGGGTAAGGGGATGGGTCTGTTAGGATGTGGCAGGGGTAAACCAGTTCTGCTGTCGGGCCCTGCTGCGGATGTCACTGATTGCATTGCTCAGTTGACCCTTGTGCGGTGTGATGCGGTGAAGATCTGTCCGTTCTCCCCTTTGGAGCTAAGATGCGAATGAATGTGTTTGAATGGATGAGTAAATGGAGAGTGAGTCGTCTGTCTCGGCTACCTCCCTTTCCTTGGGGGAAGCAGCCTAGGTATATAGATAGATAGATAGACTTGCTGTAAAAGTGTCAAGTCTGCTTTACGGACGGACTCCTCTTCCAAGCTGCCCCTCCTTCAGCAGATACGGCCGCACCGATCAGTTGAAAGATCCTCGGAGTTTAAACCAAACTTAACCAATCCAATTTCTAACTTAACCTAACCTAACCCAACCTAACCTAATTAACCTAGCCTAACCCAGCCTAATGTAGTGCATCCTATCCTGTCCTATCCTATAACTCGCGCCCCCAAAATTCCACAGCAAAACACGTCAACTGACACTGATGCTAAGTTAGATGTCCTTAAATCAACAGGAGTTACACCTGACGCTCTTCATGCTGTAACTTGCACCCTCTATATTCCAGGGCAAGACACAAGGACCAACACTGATGCTACGTTACCTCTACCCAAATCGAGAAAAGTTGCACCTACAGTGTACTACATTACACTGCTAAAGTTACACTCCATACGCTTAAAGGTCTCTGAATTCCAGGGTACGATAGGCCAACCGACACTGATGCTAAGATAGTTTTATTTAAATCGGGTGGAGTTACACCTACACTGCTAACTTACACCCAGTGACAGCTGTAACTTACATCCTCCAAATTCCAGCCTTCAAGAGCAGACAGTGTAACTTAGCAGTGCTGTTTAGTGTAGGTGTCACTCCCCTCGATTTACGAGGATCTAATGCTGTCGATTGGTGTAACTTACCTTGGAAGTGGAGGTTGCAAGTTACAGCCTTAAGTGCAGACGGTGTAATTTAGCAGTGTAATTTAGTGTAAGTGTACTCTTAATTCACGTAGATCTGATATCGCAATATGTAACTCCCCTCGATTTACGCGGATCTAGCCCCTAGTATTCAGAGGGTGAAAGTCATAGCCCTAGCATTCAAAGGGTGGAAGTTACTAGCCCTGGCATTCAGAGGGTGGAAGTTACTAGCCCTGGCATTCAGAGGGTGGAAGTTACTAGCCCTAGCATTCTGTGGGTGGAAGTTACTAGCCCTAGCATTCTGAGTGTGGAATTTAGAGTCTGAAACGCGTCGGGTGTAACTTAACGCAACAGTCCTACCAAACCAATTAGCTTCGAACAATCTCCATCAGCGCGGTCAGTCCCAAGAGGCCTCTCCATGCCTTAGGGGGAGTTCTAACACCTCCTCCTAACCGATTTATTTTGTCCATTCCAAGATTAGTGCTCTATTATAGTGTATTTTTTGCATATCTTTTTACTGCCTTCATAGGTGGTAAATAACATGAAGGTTAATATTAACAAGTCGTATACTTTACTTTGGTGAGAGAGAGAGAGAGAGAGAGAGAGAGAGAGAGACAGAGAGAGAGAGAGAGTGTGTGTGTGTGTGTGTGTGTGTGTGTGTGTGTGTGTGTGTGTGTGTTTAAGCCGTGTGTTTGGTGCCGAGAATTACAAAAGTCTGATCAAGTTCCTGTTGTAACTGTGATTTGTTTTTTGCAAGGATGGACAGAAGACAAGTAAAGATTTTGGCCTCCCTTTTCCTCCTTTCTCCTGGGAAAGAAAGAAAAAGAAAATGCAAGTTACGACAGAGAAGTAATCATAAGCTCTTTCACTTATATTTTTTTCTTTTTCCTTTTTTTTTTTCAAAATCGTGTTCGGGTTATCTCCTCACCCTCTTAAAAAAAAAAAAAGGGGGGGGGGTAAGCTGTTATGGCAATGCACTTAAACACATTTCAACCATGTGCGAGTACAAAAAAAAAAAGTCCTCCAGGTAATTCTAGACGATTTTATTCACCTGAGAGCAAGTGATGGGAGCCTGAGATTGTTTAGCGCAGAAGCCATTAACCCTCTCATGGCAGGGACAACTCTAGTATTCAATTCCCCCTAACGCCAGACGATTTTATTCAGGAAGTCATAGATGCCTGAGTGTTAATGGAGGGGATGGGGAAGGGGGAGGGTGAGGGTCAGATGCTTGGAAGCGGGATGATGAAGCGTGCTGCCGGGTCCAGATGGCTAACCACCCTCCAGACCCCGGTAAAAACAGCCAATCAGAACTCTTTATGACTTTTCACCCGGCAATTAAGGCGCGGAATTATATCTGAGCGTTTATGCCATCAAGGTGGACTCCGGGATCGGCTCTGTGACGCCCTAATTTAGCGGGTAATGGGTGGTTAGGCTCGTCAAGCTCTGAGAGGCTTTTAACTGATCGCCGCGGCCATATCTGCTGAAGGAGGAGGGGGAACGTGGAGAGGAAGGCCCTGCCGTGGTGGAGAGACTGGGCGCGGATTTACAAAGTGTTGGTGAGTTGAGCACATATGCAGTATGGAAGAGGGTAGGTTGGTTCAGGTAAGGATACACTGCATTAGACTTCGTTAGGTTAAATTAAGGTTAGGATAAGACAAGCCGACCGACACTGATACTATCTTAGATCCACAGAACTCCAGTCGAAAGTAGAAGACACCAACAGAGCTAACTTACACTCGACGCGTTTAAGGCTGCAACTTACACCTCTGAACTCCAGGGTAAGACTGACAAACTCACTGTGATACTAAACACAACAAATCTGATCCACCATATTCTAGGTTAAATCAGACACCCACAGAGCTAAGAGTGACACCCGACGCATTTCAGCTGTCTCTGTCAATTCTAAGTTATGAATTCAATGCTAAGATTCGCCGAATGACCAAGGAGACAAATTCTGGTCCACAGAGCTAACCAATTCTCACACACACACCTGCATGGCAAATTTACTTCATCCCATAAAGTCTGACTCCCTTGAGCTTGGGATGGCCTTCTCATTCTGTTCTACCGGCAAAGCTAATGACACCATACACCCAAGACCTGACCCCCTCACACACACACACAGCTGTATACTTTTTAACTCACACAAAACCAACTCAGGTGACGAGAAATAATGATTAATACAAACACACAAAAATACAAAACCAAGCTACACATTTCTAAATCACACACACACACACACACACACACACACACACACACACACACACACACACACACACACACACACACACACAAACTACAGCCCCACAAATCCATATCACAATCCCACACAAACCTATACCACGACCTTCACAAAAAGCTACATCACAGTCCCCACAAAGTCCAATAATGATCCTATACAGCTATGTCACAATCCATACAAAGCTACCGTACATCAACCCTAACACAGCTAAAATGAACCCCAGGAAAGCTAAACCACAACTCCACACAGCTAATCCCATCTCAAACCCAAATCATCCTTCTCCCACTCTCCATACGAACCCTGAAGCCACGCAGTTTTAACAGAGCGAGTGGCTTGGTATCAGACGAAGCCTCTTTTCCCGCAATGGGTTGGGTTGGCATGAGGGACGAGGCGGGTGATACGAGGCAGACCGTATCTCGTACTGTTTTACTGTGTTCGTGACTGTGCGCCGAGTTATTACGCCTCTCGGTCTCTTAGCCACGCAGGGGTATAAGGCCACCACCCCTAAATTGAGGCTGGGAGTGAGGTGGATAGAGAGAGTGGGGTCTATGTGGATGAGTGGATTTTATGGCCGATGTGTGGATAACGTCGATTATCTAGTGGGTGGATGAGGTGGACAGAGTGGAAGACTTGGCTGGTGAGTAGAAGAGGTGGATAGTGTGGATATTTTGTTGTGATTGGATTGGGGTTGTTAGATGATTTGGATTTCTTGTTGGTGAGGGGGATATTGGATAATGTGGATTCTATCGTGTCTGGATTAGGTGCATATGCTGGAGTTCTTGATGGAGATTTGATGGATGGATTTTTTAGTGAGTAATGTGGATTTTCTAGTGACTGGATAAGGTGGTTTCCTTGATGGTAGTGACTGGATGAGTGGATTTTTTTTTTTTTATGCAAGGAAGAAGGAACCAGAAGCCAGAACCCTGCCAGATTGTTCCCTTCAAGAAAAAAAAAATCAAGACACTGTGGCTTTTCCTGCTTGTGGATGGATGATGTGGATAATGTGGATTACTTGCTCGTGAATGAATAAGTGGACTGTGTGGATTTATCGCTGTTGGTTTGTGTTTGATGCTGGATCATTTGGATTCTCAAGTAGCTGGATGAGGATGATTTCTTGTTGGTGTGTGGGTAAGTGGACAGAGTGGATAAAGTGGAGTTTTTCCTGGTGGATGTAGATAAGGACAAAGTGGATTTCCAACTGGTTAAATAATGTGGATTCCTTGTTACAGTAGGCGGTGAGGTTGTGGATAAGTTGATTCTTTCGCGTTAGAAGATAAGTAGGTAGCCTATCTTACTGGATGATGGGGCAGTTGATAAATAAACCACCTCTGACCCATTCTCCCCGTACCTAGAACTGAAATAGGGACCTGGATTGGAAAGCAAAGGTTGTGCATCGTAGTCCAGGGGAATGATGGGGGTACTTTCCTTGTCAGTCACATTTGCTGATGGCTGGATAAACCAAATCCCAAATGAAGTGGATTTCTTGCTGGGTTTAGGGGTAGTGGTGGATTAGTGACTTCCCTAGCGACTGGTGGATGACGTGGATTCCCTTGTGAGTGGATCATCCAGAGTCCACTTCTTTTTACTTGAGAGAACTGGGCCACTCCCATTATTTCAGGACTATAGAGGCTGGAAGTGGATCAAGTAACCTTCTCCCTGGCCCAATTAGTGGATTTCTTGTTAGGTGTCGGGGTGGTGGACAAGTGGATCTCCAATTCACTGGTGGCAGGATAAGGTGGATTTTTTGCTGGATGACTTTAGGTGCTTGGGAAGTGGATATCTTAGTTAGTGGGTAGGTAACTGGTCCTCTCCTTTGATGGATTAAATGGATTTCCAGCTAGGCGCTGGAGTGGTGGATAGAGAAACTGCTAACCTGCTGGTGGCTGAATAAAGTGGATTACCCGCTTAATGCTGTGACTGAGAACAAGTGGATCAGTTGTGGATGCCTTGGTGGATAAGCGAGTCTCTTATTTGTCATTGTGATAATGAAAAACAACAAATAACTACCGCTCGTTGTTGAGGATGTAGTGATGAGTGAACGGATCGCTTAACTGTGGCTGTAAGTGGACTTCTTACTTGTGGCTATGGTAATAAGTGGACCTGTTACTTATGGTTACGATATTAAGTGGACCTCTTACTTGTGGCTACGGTTATAAGTGTATCTCACAACTGTACCCTGGGTAATTGAATGCACCTCTTACTTGTAGCTACGTAATAATTGGACTTTATTACGACCGTGACGTGTAGATGAACTATTTGCTTTGGCTGTGGTGTGATTGTAAGTGACTCTCCCACTTATAGCTTTGATGTAGGATAAGCGAACTCTTGGTGAAGACTTAGACTCTTATTCTCGTTAGTTAAGGAGGTCCCCTAACACCTTTTCCCAAGCGATTTATTTCCCTTAGTACAACTTTGTGTCCTTTTCTGTAATATATAAATCCTTAAAACATCGCCAAGCTCTGCATAAATAACGTACTGAGGATATTAACCGGCCATATCCAAAAATAAATCGCTAAGGAACAGGGGTTAGGGAGCCCCTCAACCGACAAGAATATGGGTCTTTGAGCGTAAACATCTCCGTTTGTGCGGATGGTGACTATGGGAAATGAAATAAAGATGTGTAAGTATAGATCCACACCTCCCATCATTCATTCGGGTATACAAATATAACAACGTACAGTCAAAGAAACAATTATCTTCCCAATTCCGTCTGAAGGAAATTTACACCTGGCGAAATACAATGAAAACCCAATCTCTACTAGTGCGTGTTTCAGATGGTTCGATTTTTCCGCTATGTATCCATCACTCTTGGGGAAGATTGTGTGTGTGTGTCTGTACAATCGCAATCAAAAGTCTGTCACCTCTCGTGCTTCTCACTCCACGGACTTCTGAGTATTTCTGAGGTAGACCTATCACAAACGAGGCTAATGACATTGATCTGTGGCGTAATGAGGTAATCAGCTTTATTTAATGCGGATTCACCACACTGATTTAATGCGGATTCACCACACTGATTTTCAAAGTGCATGGAGAGAACAGCGGGAAAGGCGACATGATTTGTGGTGCCGACTGTACATCACGCCAATGTTCCTCA
Organism: Coenobita brevimanus; assembly: GCF_032717465.1. Classification (NCBI taxonomy): domain Eukaryota; kingdom Metazoa; phylum Arthropoda; class Malacostraca; order Decapoda; family Coenobitidae; genus Coenobita; species Coenobita brevimanus. Next base: position 3,190,094 of record NC_137005.1, on the reverse strand, counting down.
GAAGAAATTACTGTTACCACGAGCAAGAGTCCTAACTGCGATGTTTTACGCGATGAGGAGGCTATTTCTATCTCTGTCTGCTTTTTTATCTACCTTCATATCTATCTATTTATATCTATCTACCAAGCTGCATCTATCTTCCTATCTATCTGTATACCTCGATCTATCTATTCTATTTATATCGGACTGTGCCTGTCTGTCTCTCTCAAGCTATCTCTATCTATCTATCTATCTATCTATCTATCACTACCTTAATCCCTATCTATCTATCAATACCTATATCTCTACCTACCTATCTATCCATCTATCTATCTATCTCTAGCTATCTAGCTATCTGTTTACCTGATGCCCAACGCCGTATCCTGTGAGGGGTGGCCTGAAATAACTACAAAATATTTCACATCCCTCTTAGTACGTATTCTCAACCTCATCAAAGAAATTCACGTGGAAAAAAAATACTTCTATAAATTCACCTCCGACGTACATCCTAGAAAAAAAAAAAAAAGAGGCGCAAAAGGAAGGATAATCGTGAGAGAGAGAGAGAGAGAGAGAGAGAGAGAGAGAGAGAGAGAGAGAGAGAGAGAGAGAGAGAGAGAGAAATTAAATGTTGCCTCCATCTTGGTGTGAGAATTGCAAGGCCTTCTCTAAACTGGTGAATTAGTTAGCATAAAAAATAAATAAAAATAACTATAAAGACACTCCAGTTGCCCAGATCACCTTCCACCTCTCATGCTTTTAATCTGCCTCCCCCTTAATGGTACCTAATTCCCCTTCTAAATTAAAGGCATGTTCTTCCACTCCTTCATAGTGTTCTTGTTCGGGGCCTCCTTACACGGCACCGACAACTTTCTCCCTCTCCCTCCTTCCCTCTTTCCCTCCTTCTCCCTCCCTCTTTCTTTCTTTCGTTCCTTCTCTCCCTCTTTCCCTTGCCGTCTTCTTACCTCCCTCTTTCACTTCCTCCCCCCCCCCTCTTTCTCTCCTGCTATCCCTCTCTTCTTCCTTATTCTTTCTCTCTTTTGCTCATTCCTACATCCTCATCTACCCCTCACCTTAATTTCTTCCCTCCTTCGCTCCCTTTTCCTCCCTCCTCCTTCCTCTCTCTCTCTCTCTCTCTCTCTCTCCATACTGATGTAGTTTACCATATCTTCCTACATTCCCTCCATCCTTCCTCCATCCTTCCACCCTCTCATCTTCTCTCCATGCTTCCTCCACCTTCTTTCCACATTCCCTCCACCCTTCCACCCTCCCTTCGTCTTCCATAACACACTCCACCCATCTTATCTTCCCTCAATGACGATCCTTCTCTTCTTCCACTTTTCCTCCATCCACTCACGTTTCTTCTCTTCCTCCCTCCACCCTCCTTTCTTCCATCCATCCTTTCTTCCTTCACCAATGATCCTTCACTTCAGTCACACTCCTTCCCTCCTTCGTTATTTCTTCCTTCCACCTCAACTGCTTTCCTCCTTTCATCCTTATTCCCTCACATTTTCTTCCTTCATCTGTGCTTCTCCCTCTAGATGCATACTTCCTCTTGTCTATCCTTGTCTTTAACTGATAGGATAGTTTTTTCTCTTTCTGTGCTCCTTCCTTCCTTCCTTTTCTCCCTCCACTGACACCATACTCTCTCCTTCACACCCTTCCTTTCCTCTTTCCTCCATTCCCTCCTTCTCATGCTTATACAACTGCCATATCACCTTCCATCTCTCTTCTACCTACTGCCCTCCCTTCCTTCCTTTACGCTCTCTCTCTCTCATTTCCTCTTCCACCCGCCTTCCCTCCTTCCTCTTTCGTCCCTTCACACTATTGCCCTCCTTTCCTCTTTCCCTCCCATTCCCTCCTAGTTCCAAGCTCCTTCCTCCTCTCTTCACGATCCCTTCCTCCATCCCTCTTCCCCTCCCTTCCTCCTTCTCCTTACACTTTTCCCCTTTCCTATTCCCTCTTTTCTTCATACCCCTTCCCACCCCCTTCTTTCCTCCCTCGACTCCTCCTCCCCCTCTCTCCTCCCCTTCCTTCCTTCCTCCACGGCCCCTTCCCCATCTCCATCTTCCATTCCTCCTCTTCTTCCTTCACATCTCTCCTCCTTCCTTCCTCCATCCATGGTCCCTTCCCCTCTCACCTCCTCCCTCCCTCCACGGACCCTTCCCCTCTCACCTCCTTTCTCCCTCCACGCCCCCTCCCATTCTCTCCATCTTCCCCCTCCCTCCTTCCCTTCCCCCCACCATTTCTTGTCGACTCACTACACAATGCTTCTCATAATTATCACCCTCTCGAAGGATGCATGGAGACTGCTGCCGTGATCTTTTTTTTTTTTTTTTTTTTTTTTCATTTCTCCTTGATTCGTGTTCAGTCTAGGCTTCTCTCTCTCTCTTGCTCACTCTCTCACTGGCTCACACGTCCTTATTCACGGGTCTTATTCACGGATCTTATTCATGCACTCACTGGGATGTATTTTTTTATATTTGGGTATTTGTTCATTCACAGACATATCTTCATCATCATCGTCATTATCATCAACGTCATTATCATCATCGTTATCGTCATCATCATCATCATCATCATCATCATCATCACACCTCTTTTCCCACGAAGACTCACACTGTTCATATTCATTCCTTGACTGGCCTGCATTTTAAACAGGCTGATTTCTTCACTCACTATCAACCATTTCTATTAATTCACTCACACACAGCCACCCATTTTTATTTATTTTTCATACGCATTATTAATTCTTCCTCCATTCACTGCCCACTCTTAGGAAGCAATGAGTTTCTGTTTCATCCATTTTTGTCTTTCATTCGTGATTCTTTTTCTTGTTTTTCTTATTTGCTTTGTCTTATTAGGTTCTTCATTGGCACGGGCTGTTCTTCATTCATTCATTGGAGGACGTGTGTGTTTATTCATGTATGCATTCACTTGACACTTATATGATGCACTCATTAACTGGTATATATTTATAGATATTTATTTATCCACTGGCATACACTAACATTCATTCATTCATAGATTGGTATACATTTACATTAATTCATTCACTCACTGATATCCATTTACATCTGTTCATTTATTTACTGCTATACATTTCTTCATTAATTCATTCACTGGTATACATTTACATTTATTCACCCATTGGTATACATTTATATTTATTATTTATTCACTGGTATACACTAACATTCATTCACTAATTCATTCATTGGTATACATTTACATTCATTCATTCATTCACTGATATCCATTTACAGTACATCTATTCATTCATTCATTGCTATACTTTTACATTTATTCACTTATTCACTGCTATACATATACATCCATTTATTCATTCACTGGTATACATTTACAATTATTCACTCAATCACTTTTACACACCCTCATACACTAACCCATTCCTGCATATTCACTCATTCACTGTCATACATTTACACCAATTTATTAGTTACTGATATACATTGTTATTCACTCTTTGACACCCATGTATGTTACTCATTTCATTCACTGTCCACTTCAAATATGCATGGTGACTGTTGGTAGGGAAACCGAATTTTGTATAATTTTTTCATTTCTTATCGTTCAGTTTAGGGTCTTTCTCTCCTATTCACTCATTCACTGACACCCCTTTCCTTATTCACTCACTCACTGGTATAATTTTACATTCTCTCATTCATTCATTCATTCATACACACACACACACACACACACACACACACTCTCTCTCTCTCTCTCTCTCTCTCTCTCTCTCTCTCTCTCTTTCTGTTCATTCACTGACCCTAGGGGAGGCGATAGAGACGTGGCCTCTTCCTTAGCGATATATTTATTTTTTTTATTTGGATAGTTAATATCCTCTTGTATGTTACTTACGCAGAGTTTGACGATACTGGAAGGACTGATATAACACAGGATAGGACAATAGAGCGTAATAAGCAAAATAAATCGTTTGGGAAAAGGTGTTAGGGAGCTTCCTTAACCAACGAGAATACGGGATTATCTGTGCCATGAAATATCTTAAGAATTCTTCGACATACTATTATTTTGCTTTAAAAATGAAGGGAGAGAATGGAAAAGTGTGAAAATGATAGAAGGAGAGAATGATGGAGGGACGAAGGAGGATTTGATGTGGTATATGGAGAGGGAGAGAGAGGAGACAGGAGAGAGGAGCCATATGAGAGAGGGCAGGAAGAGGAGAAAAGGAGACAAAGAATGGAGAAGCATGACGACAGAGAGAGAGGTAATAGTGATGGTGATGTGATGTTGATGATGACGATGATGATGATAAGAAGGAGGAGGAGGAGGGGGAGGAGGAGACGGTAGAGAAAGAGAGGAGGATTTGAGGTTGTGAGACAGTGAGAGACGATGGCAGGAGGAGACGAAGAGACAGTTAGGATATAGCCAGAATGAAAGGGACATGGAGGTATGAAATAGAGAGGGAGTGAGTGGAGAAAGGGAGAAGTAAAGGGAGGAGAAAGTGGAAGACAGGGAGACAGAGAAGATGAGAGACCTTGGTGTTATGGGAGAGAGGGAGGGAAGGGGGTGGAAAGGCTAGAAAAGAGGGGGATAAGGAGTGGGAAAGAGAGGGAGAGGGATGGAAGGACAAGAAAAGAGACTGTGATGAGGGAAGTGATATGGAGAGAATGAGTGAGGAGGATGGTGGGATAAAGGAGGGACGGAGTAGGAGGGTAGGATGATGGGATGAAGGAAAGAAGAAAAAAAAGGAGGGAGGAGGAATGCAGGAGAGTTAAAATGAAGGAATGAGGGAGAGAAGACGAACGAGAGGAGAGAAGGGGAATGGTGCGGGGTGGGGGAGGGGAAACAGAGTGGTGGATAAAGGAGTAAGGAAGAGAAGAAGAAAGAAGGGGGAGAGAGGCAGGAGGGTAGGATGAAGGAATGAGGGAGAGAAGAAGAACGAGGGGGAGGGGAATGGGAAGACAGGTAGGGGAGGGAGGGGGGAAGGAGAGGGGAGGGAGGAAGGGTAGGGGCGATCTCTCTGGCCAGGTGAAGGGGTATAATTAACCGTGTCCATGTACAGTCACAGCACCCGACCAATACCGCCTCCACCCTCTACCCTGCCCTCCCCCTTCTCCTTTCCTCCCTCACCCCCTTCCTACTCTTCCACTCTCTCTCCCCTTCTCTCCTCACATCCCCCCTCTCCCCTCTCATCTCCCATTCTCCCCTCTCCCTCACCTTCACTCCTGAGAAGTCGTGACAAGTCTTGAGATCCTACAGAAGTGCCATTCCTCTTTGCCTTGAATATTTAATAGTCTTTTGCGTTTCTATTATCGAGACATAGACAGGGGACCCTAGTATGAATAGTATATATTTTTTCTAATATACTAAACTGCTACGTTATACAAATACCTTAAAATAGAGTATCCTTTCCCCAATTATAGCAACGTTAAATAAAATAAAAACCTACAGTATTCCCAGGATATTATGATAAAGCACAATAAGTCATATGCATTTAAGTGTTAATCTCAACCCTGCCTCTAAAATCACTTGTGTAAAACTGTACTCTTTTCACCTAAACTTGGCCCAGATTTTCGTCCTTTTGCAGCTTATTTCACGTACCTCAGTGGCAGAAAAAGACAACGCTATGGTTTTACATTCTTCCCATAGCACCCCTTCGTGACTAACACCATATTCTAGTGCTAATCTCTTGTTACAACTCAGCTTTTAAGATGGAGAGACGGCAATTTTAGGCCAGGTTAGATTAAACAGGGCATAGTTACAAGGACAGCTGTATCTACACTTAATTCCACCACCCTGTTCTTGGCTCCTGACACACACACTTTACCTCACAGACGGCAGCAAGCGGCCAGTGGGATGATTGTGTGTCCAGGGCCTCTAGCTTCACTTCCTACCTTCACTCTCAATCATCTAAACCCATTTCTTTATCTATTGCCAGATGCTTCAAGCCCCTGAGGGGTGGCCACAAACAAATCGCCTCCACGTCGCCCTGTCCCCCGCCATTCCACTTCAAGCCCCCTTCTCTAATATACCTCTCATAAACCCATTTCACTGCCTTATACTTTTCAGTCTTTTAAACGTCATATGTCCAAGAAACTCGAATGTAATGGATCTAGATTTGGACTTTTTACTGTTTCAACTTTCCTTAGGAGGGGCACCTTATGCAGGCTCTCAGTCCTTCCTGACTTCCTTCTTGCATAGAGTTAACCTGTTCTTTCTATGTGACTAAACTTATTAACACACCCTCTACTACTTTTTTATTAGTAGACTTCAATACTCTACATCTTGCACAGTGATATTTCATTAATCTATCCAACCTATCCCCTTGTGCATATCCTTAACAGATCCATTTCACTCTCATTCTTTATTCCTCCATCTCTAGCCGTACCAATTCCTCACACTCACTTGTTACTGTGTGGACTAATACTTTCTCATGAGGTTTTCTTGCAATCTCTGGAGTCTATTTACTTTACTGCATCAAGGCGTTCATAGCACAGACCACTTATATTTCCCGAATCACTCTTCTTTTACTTCCTTTTCAAACTTGCTTGTCTTTTCTATTACTGCACTACTGTATTTAAAGTATTCGGCCACTTCAAGTCTTTCTCCATCAACTAACACATCACACTGTAAACCACCTTCTTTCTCAACAGCAGTCGGTACTACCTGCAATAATTAATCTATAGAGTATTTGGATCGCTTGCTTGACGCGCTACGATTCACACCCGAGAGATTAGTAACAGCCTCCTATCCCGCGAAATGCTGTCTTCAGTATTAGCTGGTCTCCTTTCTTTAAATGTTATGGACAACGGTACTGTAGAGTGTAGCCTCAGAATTTACGTTCCGAAACGGGTAGTATAGGACCGACTGCTGCTACATACATACATAAATACATACACGCATACATACTGAGATATCCAGAAACCACTTCGGGCTGGATGGATCAACTATACTGCATCATACTGTACAAGTGGAGCTGCTCCCTACGTGAAGACAATAGTATCAATATGGACCTGGACAACGTTCGTCAAATTACTGTATTTTAACATATGAGTAGGTTGCAGAATATCGGTACATGTGCTAGATCTCATTACCAAGTTAAAACAAGCTAATTTTGTGATGCTAACTGTATGTGGTTGAGTGGTGAGGTATAAGGGCGTGGTGAATGCCGTGTGGATGTTCATTGGAGTAGATTAGTTAAGTATATGGATGTTCAGAGGTGGAGTGTGTGAGTGTAGTGGAGTATACGTGTGCGGTGGATGGCTTGTGGTGTGTTTAGTGGTGTGGTGTGGTGCGACAGAGACATTTTGTGGTGTGGGTGAAAGTCCCGTCACTTCCACTTGCCCTCCTCCCCCACCCCATCCCCAAGCCCCTCCATGGCTCCTGCAGCTGCCCAAACACTCACTCGCTGCACCCCGACACTTCTCGCTTCCGCACCCCAGCCACCACCCCTCACCCCTTTTACATCCCCTCCCGTACACTTCACCCCTCTCACATCCTTCATTCCTGCAACTCTTTACCCCTCTTACACCCTTCACCTACACTCCATCCACCCCTCTCTCATCCCTCTCAGTTTGACACACTCACCTCTCACTCTTTACCTCTCCCACACTCATTATTCCTCTCACTCCACTCACACCCCTCACATTTCTAGGACTCTTCACCTGGTAGCCCATTCGGTCCCTCTCATTCTTCATCCCACATAATCCTAACCTTCCACCTCTCTCACACCTCAAGCTTCTCTCACTCTCTACTCCTCTCCTTCCCTTTCACCCTTCTCTCACATCTTTCACATATCTAACGCTCATCACATCCCTTTCACACTCTTCACCTCGTTCACACCTCTCATTCCCTCAGTGCCTGGCATCTTCACCCCTCTCACATCCCTCACTCCCCCTCAACTTGTACTTTCACCCCTCTCGGCCCCCTCACAGCCCGGTACTCCTACTTCTCTCACCCCTCACACTCCTCCTCACAACCTAGTATACTCACTACTAGATCTCTCATCCCTCACACATCCTTACTCCTCTCACAGCATGGCACCCTCACTTCCCCACATCTTGTCATCTTCACCCCTCTCACAGCTCTGGCTCCTCTCAAGCAAGGTCTTTTCACACCTCTCACACCCCACATAACATGTCACCCCTTTCACAACCTAATGGCTTCACTCCTCTTAAAGTCTGCACCCCTCACCCCTCTCAGAGCCCCTTCTCTCACTCTGGCGACCTCAACCCTGTTTCAAAAATGCACCCTCATCTCTCTCGCAGACCAACACCCCCCAAACTAGCAATCTCACCCCTCTGACCCTCTGACGGCATTGCACCCCTTCCTTACACTCACCCCTTTCACAGCCTGGCACTATCACTCCTCTGACACCCCTCACCCCTCTAACAGAACAACACCCCTTAGCAACCTAGCAGTCTCATCCCTCTGACGGCTCTGCACCCCTTCCCTACACTCACCCCATTCACAACCTGGCACTCTCACCTCTCTGGCACTCCTCACTCCTCTCACTGTATGGAACCTTCACCCCTTCAACAGATTTACACCCTCACCCTTTCCTCACCGCTCTCAAAACCCACCATCCCTCACCCCTTTAACCCCCACCCACCACCCACAACCAGTTAACCCCACACCAAGAACCCTCAGAGCTCTAAGTGGAGACCTAAATTTAAGTGAGTCTCTAGAGCTACTCTCAAAGGGTTACGTTCTTCCCATACTCTCTGTCTCTCTCTCTCTCTCTCTCTCTCTCTCTCTCTGGAAACTACACACAGGTCGCGTTCCTTACACAGTGTTGTATTCTAAGGGGACGATTGAGAACAACACATACATTCCCACCCTGATCCCTGGCCTCCCACTCTCTCTCCCTCTCTCTCTCCGCCCTCCCCCACCCCGCGCCTTCTCTCTCAATATTCAACTACCCACATTTTACACACCTTGTTTTGTGAGGGGAAGAACATGGGGCGCTGGTGTGCTGGGCGGGTGGTGGTGGGTGGTGTCGTGGGCGGGGGAGATACAGGGAGCGGCGCCCCCCAAGGGACAAGAATAACTGCGATCATAACTTCCCAGGACGGTAAAGCGAAAAAGAAACTAGGGCTTGACTGCAAAATCCGAGGAAGAAATGGAGTGAATCTGTAGGGCAGGAAGATGGGGCGAGAGAGGGGGACTGAGAAAGAGAGGGGAACAATGGGGGAACGAGACAGAGAGGGAAACAATGGGGGGGAGACTGAGAGAAAATGAGAGAGGGGAGACTGTGATAGAAAAAGAAATAAAATGGAGGGAAAGAGTGACGGGGAGACTGAGACGGAGAGAAAGAAAGAGGATAATGAGAGAAAAAAGGAGCAGGGAAGACTGACAGAAAATGAGAAGGAAAGAGAGACGGGGTGACAGACAGAAAAAGGGAGAGGAGAGACTGAGAAAGAAGAAAAAAAGAGGGAGAGAGAGACGAGACGACTGAGGCAGAAACACAGATAGGGGGAGAAAGAAAAAGAGAGGGGGGAGACTGAGACAAAGAGAGACTGGAGGAGACTGAGAAAGAAAAAGAGAGGGGAGACAGACAAAAAAAAGAGACAGAGGGAGACAGAAAGAAAACGAGAAAGGGAAAGAAAGAGGGGGTCAGTGAGAGAGAAAACATGAGGAGGGAAAGAGGGACAGGGAGAGAGAGAGAGAGAGAGAGAGGGAGAGGGAGAAAGAGAGAGAGGGAGAGGGAGAAAGAGAGAGAGAGAGAGAAGGAGGGGAACTGACATAGAAAAAGAGAGGAAAAGAGACACGAAGAGACTGAGATTTAAAAAAGGGAGGAAAAATGAGAGGGGAGACTGAGACTAAGAGCACAGTGGGAGGGAAGGGGAAAGGAGGGTTACACCTACACAAACTCCCAGTGAGATGATTCGACCTCAAATACAGTAATCTTATACTAATCTCAGAAGTAAAAGACAAGGATAACACACACACACACACACAAGGAGAGAGAGAGAGAGAGAGAGAGAGAGAGAGAGAGAGAGAGAGAGAGAGAGAGAGAATCAAAAAAAGCCTCTCCTAAGCTGAACAAAAAAAAAGTCATGGTGTTAAAGAGAAAAATAAGACAAAAAAATAAATGCCTATCGATCACACGAGGGTCAATAAGGCAAACCATCAGTGTTTTCCAAGTCATAATCTTCCCCTAGAATAAGACGCACAACCATCGAATTCACAGCCAGGTCCCCAACTGACGTGATGCGTGAAGAGCGACACAAGGGAAACAAACTGTGTCCACGAGTCTGATCGGCATGATATTAACTGAAGACATTAATTTGGTGAGGTGGGTAAGTATTCAGATGGAGAAGCAAACTTTGTCCAAGAGTCTGATCAGCATGGAATTAACTGAGGACATTGATTTGCTGAGGTGGGTAAGTATTCAGATGGAGAAACAAACTTTGTCCAAGAGTCTGATCGGCATGGAATTATCTGAGGGGATTAATTTGATGAGGTGGGTAAGTATTCAGATGGTGAAGCAAACTTTGTCCAAGAGTCTGATCGGCATGGAATTATCGGAGGGTATTAATTTGATGAGGTGAGTAATTATCGCATTGCCTGCCACTTACCACGGTGCATAAGACCCTGGGACGCGCGTCGTATGCATACATATTTCCCGCTGATGGAGGCTCTTTCCCGTGGCATTCTTCCCCAATATGCATTATAATACGGTAATTGCGATATACGATGCATGATCTTTTATGCATGATGATAATAGATATGCATTGGATATTGCAACCTAAATTCAGGATATACGAGACTGATGGACATGCCGTAAACTGCCTACCTACTTATTAACAAGATTGCCTCCCGATCCACCGAGTTGCCTGTCCTATCCTCCCCATCCCCCTCATCCTTTCTCCCCCCCACCCCAGGACCCCTCCACCCCTTCCCCTCCAATCCTTAGTCCCTCCCTCCTTCCCTTCACTCTCTTCCATCACTCTAGCTATTCTCCATCCCCCCCTCCCCTCCCAAACCCTCACCCCCCTACCTCCAGCCCCCATTATCCCTGACCTTCCCCTCCACACCTTTACTTCCTCTATCCTTCCCCCTCCAATTCCTCCCTCCTTCCCTTCACTCTCTTCATTCACTTTTCTCTCCTTCATTCAACCTTTCTCCCACCCCCTTCTACTCCCATTACCTTCTCCCTTCACCTCCCCCCCCCAACTCTTCTCTACTTCTTTTCATTTTCCCATCACTAACCCCCTCCTCTCTCTCTCTCTCTCTCTCTCTTCCCATGCCTCACCTCCCTCCTTATTCCCACCTTCCTCCTCAGCCCCTCCCTAACCAATACATCACCTCTGACACGAGACTCACCCAGCACCTCCCTCTGCCTCACCCACACCTCAACTCAACCCCTCTAGTCCACGACACAACCCCACACAACAACTAGCCACATTCCTAACCTCACCCACACACCTGCCTCACCTACATCTCAGCTCAACCTCTCCAGTTCACAACAAAACCCCACGCAACAACTAGCCACATTCCTAACCTCACTCACACTCACCTCACTTCTCCAGGGACAAAACTTGAAACCTCTCCCTACCACCATCCACCTAACCTAATCTAACTTCACTACCTTAAATGCATCCCGTCACCATCCACTTACCACCAGCCTATCGTACCGTACCTAACCTATCCTACTCTAGTTTAACCTGATGCAACCTCCCTTCACTCTCACACCTTGCCCTTCTCATCACCTTATTTCTTAATTTCCACCTGACAGTACCACTACATCCATGATTTAAACGTACCTTAACCTACCCTAACCTATCCTAATATAACCTAACCTAAACTCACTCCCACACCTACCTCAACTTACCTACAACTTAAACTTACACCTCACGTTAGCACCATCCCACATTATCACCATCAGCCAATCTGACTACCACTATAATCACCACCTCATCACACTACTCCTATCCTCTGACTCTGCATTCCGTTCATCCAGTCTCCATCACCAGTCCGTTACAGTCATGCCTACATCACACAACAAGCAGAAATTACTGATCAACTTCTTAATTTCAACCCACCCTCCCCACAATCACTTCATCCAGCCATTACCTGATATTGCATCTGTACTATACACCACGAATATCACCTCCTCTCACCACCTAAGTCCATCTCCACTACAGTCTCACCACCTAAGTCTATCTCCAGTACAGTCTCACCACCACCAGCTCACCTCTTTATACCTTCACCTCACCATCATCACATCACCTTATAGTAGCATAAACTCACTCACCACTAATTCCTTCATCACTAAACAAACCTATCACCACAGACCCCTCACCTCTCATTCCATCACCAATACCACCCACTTCTATCACCACCAGCATCTCACCCTTCCACCTAGTCACCACAGCTACCACCAATACCACCTAATATCACTCTATCTTACCACCAAAACTTCATCCTTCCATAGCCTCATCATACCTATTACCAATATACATAATTCCTCCACAACACCAATATCAAAAATTTCTCCATCATTCCCTCTCCACCATCGCTACCTCACTCTCCATCAACCCTACTACTATCTCCCTTAAACGTAACAGCATAAAGTTATACCCTCCCCCCCAACCACCATCACTATCATCTCACTGTCAACCCCACCACCACCACTAAAATCTCACTCTCCACCAAACCCATCACCACCGCCACCACCACCATTATCCTTTCCTCCACCACCAACTCCTCACACCCCTATTTCATCACCATATTTCTCCATTAACTGCAACGTCTTCAACTCCACAGTCACCTCATTCACCCCATCACCCCATTACCGTCTCCCCCCTTTACCGTCCTTCCATCTCACACCCCCGGCACCTCACCCCTTCAAAGACTCACCATGCTTACCACCAATATAATTTCACCCCATTACACCTTATCACCAGCACCATTTCCCCCATCACTTCCACCTCAATCCTCCATCAACCCTCACATCAACTCATCCACCACCTCCTCAACCTCCACTTCGCCCTCCCTCCACCTCATCCATAACACAAATTCTCCACTCCATTCTACCACCAATATCATATAATTCCACGCCTCTATCACCACTACAATCACCTCACCCCCTCAACAACTCCACCACCATAAACATCACCACCAATACTTCACTCCACCATTACTAACCCTACCACTACCACCACCACCACCACACTCATCCACCAACTCCACCAATATCTCCCTCACCCCTAGCACCTGCTCCATCACTTTCAACCTCACTACCACCTCCGGAGCCAACCTGTATTTTGCCGAACCTCATCACTTTCCCATCACCAATAAGGCCGGCGCTCCATCCCAACAGGGCCCCTTCCACGAACCAGCTTACTTCGAATCCTTCATGACGGTAGTTCATATAATATACCTCTTCTTCCACTCTTTTTCCTAAGTCAAGAACACACAAATATAAGTAACCATGGAATTTGATAACCCCAAACCACATACCCCACCAAAATCCCCTCCCCACAACTTCCAAGCGGCCTCCCCTCCCCTCCTCTATATCTCCCCAGTAGCCCCCTCCCCTCCCTTCCCCTTCCCCTTCTCTCCCTTTCTCCTTCTCCTCCCAGACCGCCTCGGGGGCTTCCTCGACAACGCCATTTACTGTCAATTACTTTCTCAGCAAATATCCCTTAATATAGAACCGATCATAATATCTTTCTTATGCTTTATGTTAAATTTCGCACACGTTGCACTGCCCTCTACTTGGGAACAGAGCAGACGTGTAATTAGCCTAACCTTGAACTTCCTCTCGATATTTACAGTGTTTCTCCTTATACTTGAGTGATTGCAATAAACAACTCCGCCGCGAACACTATTTTTCGACGATAAATCAGTACCACGCTGACTGCATCCTGACACCGAGCCCAGATATTAAGAGAATTTCCAGTGAGGGGCATCATTTTGGATTAAGGTAAATTTTTGCGGGCCCGGCAGACAGCAGGTGTGGATGCGCTGCGTTGCTCCTCGTCTGGTCTTCAAACTTCTCTATCCCACAAGACCTAAATTATCTTCCAAATTCTATGCCACACTAACTACACAATCTATCTTACAAATTCTATGCCACACTAACTACACAACCTATCTCACAAATTCTACGCCACACTAACTACATAATCTATCTTCCACTTTCTATGCCACACTAACTTCATAATTTGAGGCTGCAAATTTTATACCACAGTAGCTTCATCATCTAGTATCTGTACCACAAAAAAATATATGATCTCCCAAATTCTATGCCACACTACATACACTAATTTCTGTGCTACAATAATAACTTGATCTTCCAACTTATACACGTTGCTCCTCGTCTGGTCTTCAAATTTCTGTATCACAAAAGCTATGTAGTCTTCCAGCTTCTATGCCACACTAACTACATCAACTAGTTTCTATACCACAATTATGATCTTCCCAGTTCAATGCCACACTAACCACACAATATCTATACCGGTAACACAAAATCTCTCACCTCCAAAATTCTATACTAGACCTATCACATAATCATATCTCTGTACCAAAAAAATAATGAGATCTTCCAGCTTCTATGGTACAATAAATGCATGATCTAGCCTCTATGTTATCAAAAGTGCATGATCTACAGTGTTGCATAAATTCCAAACCTTTCCAAAAACTACAATAAATACAGTAAATACAGAAACTACAAGCACTGCAACATATAAAAACTAATATACATCTCTCTCTCTCTCTCCCTCCCTCCCTCTCTCTCTCTCTCTCTCTCTAATTTCCCTACCTCCAAAACAGTATCCGCATCATATCAATTACACCTGATATCTTCTACACTGCCATTAATGCAACTAAATACCCCTAAGTCCTCTAATCAATATTATAATTACGCAGCCTATAAAGATTTCTACATATTTCATCGGCCACTGTCTAATTTCCAAAACAGCCCCCACAGAAATTTGAGTAAGCCGTCTGAAATATAAATATACCTGAGACAATTCCAACTGATTTTCTACCCATATATAAATCACGCAAAATCTTCGAAAAACTACACAAGTATACCTATAGCATTTTGAATACGATATAAATGTACATAATTTTACTATCTATCTATTGCCAGATGCCTTAATCCAGTAAGGGGTGGCCACAAACAAATCGCCTCCATGTCGCCCTGTCCCCTGCCATTTCATTATATATTTTTACACCAGCTATTAAAACGAAATACCACCTGCCTTTCCATCACCCACAGAGAAGCACTTAATCTCTCTCTCTCTCTCTCTCTCTCTCTCTCTCTAATTTTACGCCTCTTGGACCAATTACCGATTAACCATTACTATTTTCTTGAGGTATACGTAATTTTTTTGAAGTTTCCATCACAATATCCACAGAATTTCAAAACGGAAGGTACAACCACTTCTAATCACTATAGTGCATACCTTGGATCATCTCTAAATATTCATCTACAGCTGGCACCAGAAGTCCTCTGTCGTCTCTCCTGCTATGTTCTCCAAGCAATCTTACGTACAGTAGGCACCGTAAGTCTAGTGTCGCCTCTCCCGTTTTTCTCTCCAAGGGCTCTGAAAATCGTGAAGCTGAAGCCACAGTAACCCACAATGCTTAATTAATTTGGCCACAGATCAGTGTCTTCGGCGTCTTTGCTGTGGATTTACCAACAATAAATTTCACACCATAGAAAAACAAACTGGATAGGCGACATGATTTTTGATGACTGTCCAGTATTTATAAGATGCCTTAATTTTTATATATAAGAAATCTAAAATAATATATCTACCTAAAATTTCCAGCACAACAAGTCTTATTTATTTGTTTATGCATTCATTATTTATTTTAAACTAATCCTTGAATAAACCGAATACCACCTCCATCTCCATCAGTGAGAAATAAAAATCTAAAAAATATTATTTAACCCACATAAACTATCTATAAGCTGTATCTAATTTTTCCTGACACTAAAATGATAAAATTAATACAGTTCAAGCATTGCCTTTAAAATCAAAGGTGTAGACATTTACAAATCGATATGAAATGCAAGTTTAAAATAATGATCTTTTATGCTTTCACCTGGATGTGACAGAAGGCGTTAGGAGAAATCAATGAGGTGGTTAGGCCTTTTGGAGAGGATGGATAGAGAGACTAACGAGAAGAGTGTATGTGAGTGAGCCAGAGAGGGGGGGAGGGAGAGACCGAGGATGAGATGGTGGGATGGAGTGGATAGGTATATGAGAGAGGAGGGTGTGAGTTGGGGGGAGGGCGACATGGAGGCGATTTGTTTAAAGCCACCCTTTATGGGATTAAGGCGACTGGTTATAGTCAGATGGACAGATACACCTACAAGTCATTTCTTATTCTCCAAAACTTAAAAATAATACTATACCATTTCCTGCACATCACATCGTATTAATTTTGTTCTTAAATATATCTGTTATCCACTTCATCTTAAATAAACTAAATTTCCACCTCATTTACTCATGAAGAAACACCTAATCAGTATCGCATGCCACCATTAACTATACTAACTAAATAAACCTAAATAAAAACTTTAAAAATCATTATATCCACGCAATTTCAAACACATCGCACCTTTTTATTTGAGTTTTTTATAGGTAACTTCTTCACTCCCCATGAAATAAATTGAAATGCCACCTGTCCCTCCATCACTACTAGAGAAACATCAGATCATCACAGCAACCAGGCTTTAAATTTTCTTTGCACTTTTCTTTTATCTATAAGACATGTTCATATTTTTAGAAACTCCAAAATATCACTTAAATATAATCGAGTCTAATATGGCTATGATTTAGATTTATTTATGTGAGAGAAGAGTTCTGGACAAATGTGGAAGTGTGCATGGAAAAGTTTGGAAGGAGTGAGAGAGTGTTTTTGATTGGTGATATGAATGGTAAAGTTGGTAATGTGAAGGTGGATGGAATAGTTGGTGAGTGGGGTGTGCCTGCTGAGATAGATGAGAATGGGAGTGCGCTAGTGGTCATTTGTGCTGGGAGGGGGTTGGTAATAGCCAATACCCTCTTCAGGCATAAAATGATCCACAGGTATACATGGCGAGTGATGAGAAGGGTGGGTGGTGAACTGAATGAAAGGAAGGCAATGATTGATTATGTGTGTGTGGATGAAAGGATGCGAAGATGTGTAAAGGATGCAAGAGTGTATAGAGGTTGGGGGAGTGGACTTTCTGACCACTACTTGGTGGTGGCCAGAATTAGGTTGCAAGTAAGATGGAGGAATAGAAGAAGGGAAAGACGAGAGGAAGGAGTAGTTGCAAGGAGAGTGGAAAGGTTACAAGAGGATGAGAAAAAGGCAGAGTATAAGAGAGAAGTGGAGGAACGATTGGGCAAATATGAATTGGAGCAGATGGGAGACGTGGAAGGTGTGTGTAAGATATTTACAGAAGAAATATGTGCAGCATGTGATGTGGTGTGTGGAAGGAAGAGAAGACGGAGGGGGTGCAAGGAACAGCGTGGTGGACTGAAGAGGTGAAACAGGCTGTGGCACAAAAGAAGAAAGCATACAATGAATGGATGAGAAATAGGGGCGTGGAAGAAGTTGAGAGGCGGAAGAGAGAGTTATATGTGGAAAGGAAGAGAGAGGTGAAAAGATTAGTAAGAGAGAGTAAGAAGAGAGTGGATGAGGAATTTGGAAGGAATTTGAGTGTAAAGTGGAGGGACTGTAAGAAAATGTTCTGGAGAGAAGTGAAAAGAGTAAGACAGGGTGGAAGTGAAGTTAGCAGGGGAGTGAAAGATAAAAATGGTAGATTACTAGTGGAGAAGGGAGAAAAAGTGAGCAGATGGAGAGAACACTTTAAGGAATTGTTGAACGTGGAGGATGGAAGTAATGCGAGTATAAGTGGCTGGGGAATGGCTGGGAGAAGGAGGGAGGTGAGAAGACAGGAAGAAATCAGTAGGATGGAAGTTGTGGAAGCAATGAAGAAAGTTAAATCGGGGAAAGCCCCAGGAATTGATGGAGTGTGTGGTGAAATGCTGAAGCATGGGGGAGAGATAGTAGTAGAATGGATGTGGAAGATGTGCAGATTGGCCTGGGAGGAAGGTAGAGTCCCGGAGGATTGGAAGTCAGGTATAATTATTCCCTTGTACAAAGGAAAAGGGGAAAAAGAAGTGTGTGGTAATCATAGGGGCATTTGTCTTCTTAGTATAATAGGAAAAGTGTATGGTAGGTTACTTATAGACAGAGTTAGAGAAAGAACAGAGAAATTAGTTGGAGAAGAACAGGGAGGCTTTAGGAAGGGAAGAGGTTGTGTAGATCAGATATTCATTCTTAGATCTTTAGTGGAAAAGTTTCTAGAGAAGGGAAAGAAGTTGTATGCGGCTTTCATGGATTTGGAGAAAGCATATGACAGGGTGGATAGACAAGGATTGTGGAAAGTGTTAAGAATATATGGAGTAGATGGGAAGTTGTTGAATGCTGTGAAGAGTATGTACGATGGTGCGAAGGCTGCAGTGCGTGTGGATGGTGAACTAAGTGAATTTTTCTCTGTGAAAATTGGTTTGAAACAGGGATGTGTCATGTCTCCATGGATGTTCAATCTGTACATGGATGGGGTAATAAAAGAGGTACAGGGTAGGGTAGTGGATGTTGGAGTGGCCCTGGTGAGAGAGGATAGTGTTTGGAAACTCCCTGTACTGTTGTTTGCAGATGATACTGTGTTGTTGAGTGAAGACGAAGGGGAGCTGCAAGGCTTGGTGGATGAGTTTGAGAGAGTGTGTAAGAAACGGAACCTAAAGGTGAATGTAGGGAAGAGTAAAGTGATGGTCTTTGAGAGAGGTGAAGTCAGTGAATGTACAGCGAGGTTGGATGGTGAGGAATTGGAAAATGTGAGTACGTTTAAGTATTTGGGTAGTGTGATGAGTAAGGATGGAGGTTTGGAGGGTGAAGTGCTTGAAAGGGTACAGCAGGGAAGAAAGGTTGCTGGTTCCTTAAAAGCAGTGATAAGAAACAGGGAAGTGAGCATGGAAGTAAAAAAGTTACTACATGACAGTATTGTGATACCAACTCTAACGTACGGAAGTGAAGCTTGGACATTGTTGGAAGGACACAAGTCAAGAGTGAGAGCAGTGGAAATGAGTTATTTAAGAGGAGCCTGTGGAGTCACGTGGAGAGACAGGCTGACGAATGAGGATATAAAGGAGCGTTGTGGTGTGGATGTGGATGTGATAGGAAGCGTTGTGAGGAACACACTGAGGTGGTTTGGCCATGTGGAGAGGATGGAGGGTGAAAGATTGACGAAGAGAGTGTATGTGAGTGAGGTGGAGGGTGGAAGAGGGAAGGGGAGACCGAGGATGAGATGGAGGGATGGGGTGGAGAGGTATATGAGAGAAGGGGGTGTGAGTTGGGAGCAGGGCAGTGAAATGGCGGGGGACAGGGCGACTTGGAGGCGATTTGTTTGTGGCCACCCCAAACGGGATTGAGGCGTCTGGCAATAGATAGATAGATAGATAGAACTTCTCTAGAACAAAGAGAAATATTACCTTCCCCGCCATTAGCTTCACAGAATATTCTAGTTGATTGAACATTTAAAAAAAAATAAAAAAGCTTTCACCATTTAATTGTTGTACTAGCCTATAGTTTTTATCTATAAGACATACCTAATTTGTATATAATAATAATAATAATAATAATAATAATAATAACACAACAATAATAATAATAATAATAATAATAATAATACAATAACAATAATAATAATAATAATAATAATAATACAATAATAATAATAATAATAATAATATCCAAAGAATTTCAATGGTACTGTTGAAAATAATAAACTGTACTAATACACTTCTAATCAACTCATGATAAATATCTATGGTTCCACTATAGCATATCTTTAAAACTTCCCCATTATACAGTATCATTAGTAAAACTTCACATACTGGCACACCACATCTTTTAATTAATTTATGTATTTATCCATTGTTTTTTATTCCCCCTTAAAATAAAATACCACCTCTCTCTCTCCATCATCCAGACAAATCTGTAATGGATATACAGTAATATTCCTCACTTCTCGAACCATTAACTTTATCAATAGTTTTATCTTCAAACTACTGTATATCTAGATTCGAATACTCATGAAAAATATCCGCTGAATTTCGAGCAATCACATGCATGTCTTAGATTCTCTTCTTGTGTTTTTTTTTTATAAACTAGATATGATTTTTCAAGCACTCAAAAAATGACATCCACAGAATTCGAGCAAAACACGTCTTTTAATAAATCAATATTCTACATAATTATTTGTCTTTTACTTCCGGGTCAATTAAAGACAATACCAATCAACTCCATCATACAAAGAGCAATATCAAAACAATACATATTATACACACCTTCCACTACAAGATGAAAGAGCAATATCAACACTATATACAACACACACGTTCCAGCTTCTCCATACACTCATTTAACCCCCAAAATAGCATACTTATAATTTCCAGCGCACCGCATCATTTTATTTATTCATTTTTATCTAAGTGACCCGCGAATAAAGCGAAATACCACCGCGTCCGTCCCCCTCCATCACTCACACACACGCAGCAGCTGAGGCCGGCGGAGGGACGCAGTAGAAGCACGCATAACAAAGTGTCCGGAGGGGGAGTGCTTTATAGCCGGCCGCTAAATCTGAGTAATCTCCACATAAATTGGGACCGATGCTGTGGGGTCATCTGAATCTGCCAAATCACAACTTAATGACTGGAGAAAAAAAAAATAAAGGTGGGGTTTGGGTGGCAGGGGGAAACGGGAGTGTGGGTGTGGGTGCTAATCTGAGTGTGTGGGTGTAAGTGTGGGTATGTGGGTGTTGATCTGAATGTGAGTCTTTATCTCCACATAATGACAGAAAATAAAGGTGGGGTTTGGGTGACAGAGACGAAAGGGAGTGTGTGTGTGTGTGTGTGTGTGTGTGTGTGTGTGTGTGTGTGTGTGTGTGTGTGTGTGTGTGTGTGTGTGTGTGTTAATCTGAGTGTGAGTGTATATCCAATGAGAGAGAGAGAGAGAGAGAGAGAGAGAGAGAGAGAGAGAGAGAGAGAGAGAGAGTTGATGTGTAAGTCAGGGTGTGAGAAAGACTGTGAAACTTTTAAGAACAGTACAAGGTCACTACAACTCGATCCCTAACCTCTTGCATACATCCAGATTTCTTACATAGTCTTCCAGTGATGGAGAAAGACACTGAGATAACTGGTAGCATAGAAAAAGATGGGATAGGGTTAAACAGGTGAGTGTGCACGGATGTAGCTGAGTGTGTGGGGGTAGGGTGTGCGTGTGGGTGTGGGTGAGGGTGTGGGTGAGGGTGAGGGTGTGGGTGTGGGTGACGGTGTGGGTGTGGGTGTAGGCGTGGGTGTAAGGAGTACGAGTGCTTTATTGACACACGCAAAATCTGAGTAATCTGCGCATAAATTGAAATCCCTGAGCGCAGTTCGACGCTGAGGTAATCTGAATCCTAGTAAATCGGACCTTAATGACTGAAAAAAAAAAATAAATAAATAAAAAGGTCTAGGGTTGGCCAGAATATGAGTGTGTGGGAATGGAAGTGTGTGTTTGTGGGTGTTTTTTGTGGGCGTGTGGAGTGCTGGTGTGGAGTATGGGTGTGTGTAAAGTGGGTGAGGATGTATGGGGAAAAGCACTGTATATCTTTTGAATTAGCATGCGACAGATAAAGACTGAACGTACTCTTATATGCATTGCAAAGTGGGTGGATAAAGTGATGTAATTATACTGCATTTGCTCACGCCTGACGAACATCGTAGTTGATGATCACTGCAGTCAGAGTAGAGGCACGATTTGACTAGTAACCAAGGAGACCCATCACTACCTCAAAAGTAAGGCTCGTCAAATTTCAAGCAATCATGACTTGGTATTCAAGTTACAGGAGTGATCCAGTTCCATCAGTTAAAAATAAACCACACACACACACACACACACACACACACACACACACACACACACACACACACACACACACACACACATTCGATACACACAATCACTGCAAATCTTAATGGTGTCTATTTAACTAAGCTGAATCACTGAAAAAGAAAAAATCACTGACAAAAAAATCTGTATCTTTAGAGTTAGGGTTGCTAAGAATAATATCACAACTTATTATGCAGATGATTAACGAACCCCTTACATATTCTGATAAATATGTAAAGTCCCCAAGAGCGCACCAACGATACAGAAATTTGTGTTTAATGCGTCTTTGCTTGTACTGAAGTGAATTAGCTTTTATGTCCGTAACTAAGAAAATCCTTAAGGAAGGGAGGGGTGTCCTGCAACATTCCTTCCCGTGTTACGTTAATCATTGGTGAATATTTAACTAACACTGCCTAAACTCTACATCTAAACTCCAGAACCGGTGAAAAAGTAAACTCTTTGGGAACACCATCACATGTACAAACAACGGAAGACTCTCAATATACAATAATATCCTTTCCAGTGGTACGCTAACCACTGCTAAATATTACACTGATCCTCCTGAACTCCTTAACTCCAATCCCATGGTAAGTGAAAGGGATATTTTTTTCCTGAAGTTCTGTAAGGCATACAAACTAATCAAGAATCTAAAAATGTACAACAACATCCTCCCAATGGTACATAACAGCTAAATATTTATCTAAAACTGTCGAAACTATAACACTAAACTCTATAATCCATAGCAGCCACTGTCACTTAACCTCCATAATTACCAACCCTCCCCTCACTTAGCGTATAATCTATCAACAATTCGGTGGCCTTAATTCCGCACCCCTGCCCTCCTGCTACGGGCCCCTAATAGTAATGAATTAGCGGGAATTATAGCTCTGTGGAGTGGTGGATGTGTTTACCTATGGCCCACCTCACCGCTCAGCTCCCTCCCTTCCCTCTGTCCATCCATTCACTCAGCCCTGCAGTCCATGTGATATCTGGATTCATTGGGGTTGGTGGTGAATGTGTGTGTGTACCTGTGTGTATGTGTTTAAGTGTATGCTGTATTTGTGTATGTGTGGTTACCTATGCAGACCACCCCACCGCCACATTCCCTCCTTACATTTAACCACCCAGTCCCTTACTCCGTGAATACTTTTTTTCATGCCGATTCACTGATATTTGTGCGTTTTATGTTTTTGGGTTTATGTGTAAGAGTTTATATGCTTGTGTGCTTTTTATCCCCCTCCACTCATCCATCCACCCCACTCTGCGGTCCATATGATACTTTGGTCTCCCTCCCTATTTTGGATTCATGGTTGTGTTGGGTATGTGTATGCATTTATATAAATCTTAAGCTAAAGGCCTTTTTCCTTCCCTCTTTCCCTCCCTCCCTCCACCCTGCAATTTATATATTCCTGCCAGTTTTGGCATCTCTAGTATTTGCTGCTTGTGTGCTTGTGTTCTTGTGTTTGTGTGTGTGTGTATGTGCGTATGTGCAAGTCCGCTTATCTACAGTTCATCCCACCACAACCGTTCTCTCCTCCATCTAACCCACAGTCAATATACCGGTAATGTTTCAATCACCTTCGCCGCTTGGGGTTCATTGAGGTTTATGCTGAGTAGCGTGTCGTGTCTCGAGAGGAAAGGAAACTTTGGGAAATGACACATGAGGGAATTAAATAAATATCCTATACAAACCTGTGTCCAATTCTCATGTGTTATGGTAAGGACACCAGTAACTCCGCGTAAGTCAAGATCTGAATCTATGTTAATATGCTTGTTTATACGCCACAGGGACAAATTTTAGCCTGATAAATTCTTACGACATCGGCTGGAAGAAAATACTACAGTTGTCACGACCACTATGAATCACTCTCACGCTGAATAAAGTCACCTGGCGTTAGCTGTAATTATATATACTAGATCTGTCCTGACAATGAAAGGGTTAACCACTCCGCCGAGACAGTGTTGTCTTTAATCTATTCTTATAATTTCAATGCGAGTTTTATTAAGCTTTGGGGTTACTTACAGCACTCATTAATTACGTCACTAATGAATTAAAAAAAAAAAAAAAAAAGAGTGAACAGCTTAAATGAGTCAGGTATATACATTCCAAGGTACACACACACACACACACACACACACACACACACACACACACACACACACACACACATTCCCTAGTATTCACATCACCATGTAGAATCATACACACACAGGTACACACACTCCCAGGTACACAGACACATACATCCAGAGGCATACACATTCCCAAGTATACACATTCCTCAGTTATACATATTCATACATGCATATTTACAGTCATACACACTCTTCAATGCATTCCATGTCTCACACACACAAAGGTTTTTAAAGATTTCTCTCTCTCTCTCTCTCTCTCTCACACAAATGGAGAGAGAGAGAGAGAGAGAGAGAGAGAGAGAGAGAGAGAGAGAAACCATCCCCACCACCCTCTTTCTCACCTTCACCGTCATAAACTCAGTCGAACTCAGACACTCATGTTTCTCGGCTTCTTTTAATAACTGGTTGCGTCTGTCAGGGAAATTCCTCTTTTTTTTCCCTTTTCTTTTTTCGTGTCCTGTCTTTTGTGTGTGTGTGTGTGTGTGTGTGTATTTTTCTTCCTCACTTCTTTCTTCTCATTCCTTCTCCACCCAGCCTCTCCCCTTTATCTCTTTCCTCCTCCTCCTCCTCCTTTCTCTCCCTCTTTCTCTCTTCTCTTCCTCTCTACTGTCTAATCTCCCTTTCTGTCCACATTCCTATCTTCCTCTCCCTCATTCTCAGCTCCCCCATCCCTCCTTCCCTCCATTCCTACCTTACCTGTAACTTCTCTCTCTCTCTCTCTCTCTCTCTCTCTCTCTCTCTCTCACACACCATTTCTTTTTCTCTTTTAATATCTGTCCCACCTCGCTCTCTATTCTCCTTGTTTTTTCCCCTTCCTCACCTCTGCTCTCCCTTGATGTCCTCCCTTCCTCTACTCTTTCTCTCTTTCTTTTATCTCTATCTCTCTCTCACTGTCTCTCTTTCCCACTTGCTCCCTCTTCTATTCCTCCCCTTCCTTATCCATTCTTTTCCCTTTTTTGGCCTGCCCTCCCTATATTACGCTTTCACTCCCTTTGTGCTCTCCCTATCCCCCTCTCCCCTCTGCTACCTCTTCCCTCTCTCCCTTCCCCCCCTCTTTCACCTCCATTCTCCCCATCCCCCCCCTCCCTCTTGCCTTCCTCCTCTTCCCTTCATTTGCCTTTTCACTGCTCTCTCTCTCTCTCTCTCTCTCTCTCTCTCTCTCTCTCTCTCTCTCTCTCTCTCTCTCTCTCCTCTACCTGCTCCAACCCCCTTCTTTCCTTCCCTATATCCCCTTGTCTCGTCTTTGGTACTTCCTTGCTCATCCCTTTCCACCTTCCCCTTTCCTTCCTCCACTCTCCTTCCCCTTCTCCTTTCCTTCCTCCACTCTCCTTCCCCCTCTCCTGCCCTTCCTCCACTCTCCTTCCCCCTCTCCTTTCCTTCCTTCATCCATCTTCATCCTCTCCCTCTCCTATTCCATCTCTCTCCCCCCTCTTCCCAAACCTAACTCTTTCCCCTTACCCCTCCTCCCAACCTGTTCACACTCTCCTCTTGTTCTCCCTCTTTCTCACGCCCCCTCTCTCTCACTCCCTCACCTCTCCTCATCCTTTCCTTTCCCACCCCCTTCCTCTATCCCTCCCTACTCTCCCTCCTCTTCTCCCCCTCCCCCGTCCGCCCTGATTAAACAGATACCACAGACCAGGAGGTGGAGCTTAATCTGGCGAGTGACAAGCAAGGTAAAGTAAATATACAGGCATGGTGGTGCTGTTGCTTCATCTTGACTACCTGCCTACCAACTTACCTACCTGCCTTCCCACCTGCCTACTTTCCGACCTACCTGCCTACCTACCTTCCTGGCTACCTACCTACTTGCCTGCCTGTCTCTCTACTTGCCTACCTACCTACTTGCCTACCCTAACTACCTTTCTGCCTGCCTGACTCTCTGCCTACTTGTCTGCATGCCTACCTATCTACCCACCTAACGGCCTACTTACCTACCTATCCACCTAACTACCTACTCACTTACCTACCTGCTTACCAACTCACTCACCTACCTGCTTACCTATATGGCTGCCTACTTGCCTATTTGCCTGCGTGGTTACCTACCTACAATACCTCCCATCCTGAATACCAACCTACTTACATAATACATACATACATACATACATCCCTTCCTGCCTACCTACCAACCTACCTACCTACCTACATACCAATCTATCTATCTATCTAATTACCTGCCTATCCATCTACCTACCTACCTGCCGATTCACTGAGTGGGGGGTGAGACAGAGGCAGGAATTAACACTCGTGTGAACTTATTATTATGCAAATATAAAACGAAGATGAAATGGAAAGCTGAACACAAAGAAGTTCAATCTTGTTCTCCTTCATCTGGCACTACATCTAAAGGCCTTATTTTTGTCATCTTTGGGGTCTCCGTAACAACTATTCCCTATCGATTTAGTTTTGGATATGCCACGTACGTATTACGTGTTATCTACGTACACGATATCATTGTGAGAGATAATATACGAGAGAAAATCAAGGTGCAATATGCAAAAAATCTCTCTCTCTCTCTCTCTCTCTCTCTCTCTCTCTCTCTCTGTTCAGTACTCACACAGATTAAATTAATATAAATTGTTGCCGTAATTGTCATGGCATATAGTTCACTCACTTTAACTTGGCCCACAGTTTCATCCTTCTGCAGCTTATTTCACGTGGCTCAGTGGCACAGAGAGAAACTACTACGGCTCTACATCTTTCTCACAGCACTTCTTCACGACTAGCATCACATTCTAGTATTAATCCCTTGTTACCATTCAGCATTCAATTATAGAGATGGCAATTTTAGGCCAATTTAAAATGAATAGCGTATAGTCAGGTGAAAATTAGTTTATTGTTTTCTTCCCCCTTAATTTGAGAAACGGCGTGACAACACTGAACATGATCCTGGCACCTATGAGCACCTTGCACTTGAGTTCTCACTGAGGTCAGTAGAAGTGTGGTTTCTAATGAAAAAAAATGTATATAAAAAATATAATATATATATCAAATGTTTATACAGGGTGGTACAAATACAACGCTCTTCTTCCACACTGTCAGGTGATTTCCCAGCGTTGTTAATGTCTACCCTGCATCGTCTCTTCATTTCCCACTCGCGCTGCCACACCCACGCCTACACCAGCAGACTCAGCCATCTCCACAACACACAAGACACCACTGGATGCGTTTCTAGTGCAGCGCTATTTGCGGGCCATCCTACATATTGCCCTTCTAACACGCTAATAACTCTTTGAATTAGGTGACATATTCTGATGGTATATCCGTGCTAACTCTTGAAACTAAATTAATCTACGACGAAACCCTTTATACTGACGGGATCAGTGAAGGCTGTACATAACCCTCCCCTCCTCGTTCGACAAGTCTCTAATAAACCGAAAAATATGATAATTATAATCTGAAGGTAGCATTATTGAAACATTACACGTCATCGGGTTAAAGAGATTTTTAAGAGGCAGCCAGTGACAAATACAGTACATATTATATCCTGTCTCGAAATAGAAGTCGACTAACAAGGTTTCTTATAACAATGGCCTGCTACTTAACCTTTCATTACGTTGCTGCATTTTCCAATTCTAGGCTTGTTATCTCAACAAAGACTGAATGAACGATATGGCTGACTATGAAGTTGTCAGCCCTATAGCACCAGGGTTCGAATTCTGGTGCGGACAGCTGGCGTCACTCAAAATAGGTCGCCATCTTCCACTTGTGGGTTGATGGATAAAATGAATATCTAAGGAAACAACTAGAGGAGGTTGCTGTGGTAACCTGGATGGTGAGTGACCTTGCATCTCAGGGTAGTGGGGAACAACCGGCTACACGTTTAAAGGCCTAAGTTACGAAAATGTACATTGTGGTGAAGCACTTTATGGAATCTGCCTCCACCATTACTTTATTTACAGATAATTTTATTGAACATGAGAGAAGACTTGTGTAAACTGGAAGGGTAGATTAATTCATTATCCCTCTCAGCAACTACAAAAGGTCTTTTCTATGTGGAATACAATATAGCCTAACTGTCTGGAGAGTGCAATAAACTAAAACCAAATGTCATCGTAATGAAGCGATTAACAGAGGGTGGGCTTACTTTCGTGACACAATCCACTCGTGCACTGAACACCACAATAATTATATCAACACAAACATAATCATGCACGGCGCACTGTAGAATTTACTATCACTACTGGACGTACACTTATGAGTAATAGTTTCTGCTCATTCTCTACCCTTCTCCTAGCTGCGGGGGAAACCTTGGCCAGGGTTTCGCACTAAATAATAACATATATACTAAGCGGGTAGTTCGAAGCTCTACTGGACTGCACCAACAACGGTTCAAGACGGCATTAAAACTGCATAAATTTAAGTACGCTTCTTATTACCAACACTATATCTTCCTTCGGTATGAAACCCGGGCTAGGACCTCTTTCAAACAAGAAGAGTGGTAGAGGATGAGTACAAACTGATTCATTACTGTATCTATGACGATGGATCCCAAACAATTTTCATTCCATCGCCCCCAGACTAAATGCTCAAACAGTATCATCTATGGCCCCATCTACATCATCATGTGAAGACGTAAACAAAGCTACACCATGTGAAGGAGCAAGTTGGGTATAATATAACGTCTCGTGTGATTAAATATAAAGATGCGGTGAATGCACATGAAGAACACTCAAAAAGTGAACTGAGATACAGCTGATTTTTTTTTTCTTTTTACTGAGCGTGGTATAAGTGGTTGAGACGCAAAACACGTACAGAAGAGACCATCTTCCATGCGAAGCCGATTATGCCTTTTGTTTGATGCTGAACATGGTTTGGAAAAATATATATGTATTTTCATTAACAGACAAGACCGCAGGAAACAGCCAGCAAACCAAATTGCTAATATCATGGTAGCGCCTCATTCCTACGCCAAACTCCGTCAAGCTTATCTTTACAAAACTATTGATGGCAACTTTGTCGCTTCTACGTTTGAGCAACTGATCTTGCACTGCCTCCAACAATACTCTACGCAGTGAAGGAAAAAAACCCTCACATAAACTGCCTTCAGAAAATGGTTAAATTCTATCATCAGTGACTCTAGATGCTTCAGATTACCCCACGACCCCCTATTTGGCAACGACTGATTTCAAGCTATATTGCTGAATCTACTACAAACAGATGATACCACCTGTCTCGTGTACTGAACTGGTCTGAGTAAAGTAACAAGTTCTGTGTTGTCGAAAAGCGGCCACACACCTGAAAAGAGAAAAGAAAAATCAATAAATACACTGATTCGCCCCGAGTATAAATAAAAGTAAAGCATAACATAAACACATTAAACTAGAAGTCATTTATATTTTAATTTTGATACCTTTATACATTTTTTTGTTTGTTTGAGAGACTTGTTGAATTAGAGACGTCAGGAAAGGAATAAAACGAAAGGAAGATAGGATATAAACGTCGAGAGAGAGAGAGAGAGAGAGAGAGAGAGAGAGAGAGAGAGAGAGAGAGAGAGAGAGAGAGAGATTCTTATTACCCACATCTCAAACATACCTTAGTAGAATGCGATCAGAAATGAGACGTCCAAGCCTTTCTTTCTTTATATACCGTATCTATTTTTTACTTGGTTGGAATCTGACTACTTACAGTCCTTTTACCAAACTAAACCCATCCTACATGCTATCAGACATTTTAACCTTCTTATTCAACAGCCTAAACTGTTTCCTAAGTTATCTCCTATCTGTACCACACTTAAACTTTCCTATTCTACACCTCACTTTCCAACTTACCTCTGCTTCCCCAAACGTCTTCTGCACAGTCTAATCCTCGTATCTCACATTCTCGCCCACACTCTACATTTCAACCTATCCCTATCCCACACACTATATCTTTAATTTAACCCTCTCACTCCCATACCTTACCCCACCTATTTCGCACTCCGTCTTCTAACTTATCTCTGCTGTCCCTATCCTCAGTCCAACCCTGATATCCCCTACCTATCAAACACAGAGCCAGCCTCATATCGTACTTACAGAGCTGCATCTGCTAACACATCCTCTCCTAAAAATAACTCTCTATATGGCTCTCCCACGCTTTACTTCTTGTCTTATACTCTACAAACAATCGCTACTATCCCAAACACCCCATCCTCAATCCAACTCTCATGTCCAACCTACCTCACACACACACACACACACACACACACACACACACACACACACACGCACGCACGCACGCACGCACGCACGCACACACACAAACCTTTCTTCCTATATAGCACCCCCATCCTCATATTCCCCACAACCAACCCTCCCCGCAACCCCCTCACGCACAGTCTTCTCCCTCACACCCCTACCCTCAAATCCAACCCTCATATCCCCCACAACCCGCACCACACACAGACACCCACCCAGCCTATCACTGTCCAGCGTAAAGTTCCCCAACACACAATTACCAGGCATCGAATTTATAGGACATGCCGGGAGCGTCCATACAAATCTCACAGTTTTGCCTGGCGGGGGTATTCAGAGGGGGTGAAATACGTCTCGAGTTTGGACACTTGAAAACGAGCCTAAATCAAAAGGATGGCCGCGGAACCTGGCAAAAATCGTCATTAAAACCAGCAAATTAACGAGGGATCTAAAGGCACAGGCAGGGCAAAAAGTGGCAACCCACAATTTTCAGGAGGTTGGAGGAGGAGAGCGAGGAACAAGAGGAGGAAGGGGAGAAAGGGGAAGAGGAAGAGGTAGATGAAGAGGTGGAGGAGGGAGACCCAAAGTAGGAGGAGGAGGAGGAGGAGAAGCCAAAGTAGGAGGAGGGGGAGGAAGAGGAGGAGGTTGAGAGATGTATGAGGCTAGAATCTTTTGTTCAGTTTCTCAAGATGGGTGGATTACGTCGACCTGGGATTCTGTAAGAGGTAATTAGTATATATTAGCGTTTCTAGGTGACATGGGCTACGTCAGGACACTCATGATTAAAATTTATTATACTTGACTTAAATATTCAACCTTTGTTATGTTCATTTAATCTTGTACACTTATCGCCTGCAGCATTCTTCATTCATCCTTTGCAACTTTCACTTTCATTTATCATAGCTTTTGCAACATTCATTATCGTTTATCATACTCACCACTGTCTTACACTTTCACCACTTGCAGTATTCATCTCCATTCGTCACACTCGCCTTCACGCACCACATTCATCAACACCACCTTTCACACTCACCACTGCCACCACCACCACCCACAACATTCACCACCAAAGCCGTCAACACCACCACCACAACACGTCACACCCGCCACTAACATCACTCTCTCCACCTGCCACCATCACCTACCACATAACAGCCGCCTGACTTCCCACCACCACCACTGTCACCATACACATCACGACCAACACACCACCTACCAAACACACTACCTTTTTCACACCTCTAATCAAAATCCATGGAAATTCAGGTCAGTTCTTATTAAGATGGCTCCACCCAGGTAACTTTAGGTTCATTTACATCCACACCTATTTACGCCATCTTAGAAGAATCAGAGCCACCTTACTATCTTTCGGCCATTTTCAGACCTAGGCTGACCAGTTCACACCTATTTCAATCAGATCACGCCTCTTCAGCAGTTTTCAAGTCACCTCAGGTTCATATCAACTCCTGTCAAAAATATCAATTCATGTCAAGGTTATAAAATGTTCACCAAAATTCATCGTCACTGGGCATTGGCTTTTTGAGATATATCAATTCATATATTTTAGGACGGGGGGTAGGGTGGGCAGACACGTGTGGGCGGGATGGGCTGTGATGATGGTGGGGGTGACGCAACATGGTGGAAGTATACCTTGTGAATATGGGCGTGATAATCTAGCTGTAGTTAGGGTTGTGGAATTGGACGAAACGAGTATCCCTTAAAAAAAAAAAAAAAAAAAAAAAAAAAAATATATATATATATAGGAGTGAGAAGGAGTCAGTCAGTAATAGATTTCTCTTGGACGATGATGAGAGGGGTAAACATTATGATGTGGTGGGTGTACAGGAGTGGGCGAGACTGGGAGAATGGTGATAGCAGGTGATGCTGTGAGTCAAGGCATGGGTAACACAATCTGTCAACTATGATGGGATGCACGTGGCAATTATTATTTCAAAGGTTTCACTCACAACAACAAAAACAACAACAACAACAAAACATCAAGGGCATAAACGCTTGCTTCACTCATATACCTGGCGTCTCACAAAGCAGAAAACTACATTACAGATCTCAAAACAAGAATACCGTAGATGGAAGGATGAAGATAGGGTATGGCATGCAACCTCCCTCCACCCTAGTTTTCATGTGCGGTACTCTTTGACACCATTATATATGAAAAAATAATCTCTAGAATTATAAATCCATTAACCTCTTCAGTTGGATGATGTATTTTTTAAACCGGTCTTGTTATCTCCTTACGAATTTAGTCAGCGTAGATAAAACCTATCGCAGTGAAAGGGTTAATGACGACAATATCTAAACCCTTCATTTCCATACGCCTCTTCTAAACTGCATAAAAGAGTATCAGTATTAAGAACACGATAGAGAATACGTATACTGAAAGTGTTAAACGAAAACTCGTAATTGCCGCAGCCATCATCATCATCATTGCAATTTTAGCTACGTCACCAGAAATCAGACCCACAGATGGAAGGACAAAGGCACGCCGTTT
Source organism: Coenobita brevimanus (assembly GCF_032717465.1). Taxonomy (NCBI): domain Eukaryota; kingdom Metazoa; phylum Arthropoda; class Malacostraca; order Decapoda; family Coenobitidae; genus Coenobita; species Coenobita brevimanus. The sequence continues at coordinate 3,157,373 of NC_137005.1, read as the reverse complement.
TCTGACCTAATGAAGATCCCTAACCCTTTTCAACTTGGTTGTTGGCAAAATGCTATCGGAATGACGGGTCGACTGTACTGTTATAACTCGAGGCTCATTCCTACCTCATAATTAGAGCTCATCGAATTTCATGAAACAACTATTTGAAATTCAGTTTGAAGGATTAGTTCAGTTCTATCAGATAAAAACAAACTAACTATAGTCAAAACAGGCGCCTCTCCCTCCTCCCCCGTATCCTCTGTTCCCATACCCCTTAACGCCCCTACGAGTGAAGCTGACGTGGGGTGACAGCGGGGCAGGGGGAGACGAGGGTGAGGGCTGACGTAGGGGTAAGCTGACACCCTTACCTGCTGACCCTGGCTGACCGTCCTGTCCGCCAGCCTCCCTCATACACCCTGACACCACGCCGCCTCCGTCACCCGACACCGCCACTGATGTTTTATGGCCGGAGGGGAGCAATAGTTTTTTGGGGGAGAGAGAGAGAGTGAGTGAGGGTGGTGGTGGTGGGTGGGTGTCTTATTTTTGTTTATGAGTTGTGTGATTGTGTGGGTCTGGCGTGGTGCTGGGGTTTGTGTGGGTGTTGTGGTCGTGTGGCTTTGGTTTGTGTGACAGTAGCTGTTGGTTGTGGTTGTGAGAGAGAGACAGAGAAAGTGAGGAAAGTAAGGGACCTGTTCATGAGTAGTGGTTGTGTGGCTGGGGGGTTAGTGTGGGGTTGACTGTGTGGGAGGAGTGTCTTATTTTTTAATGGGGTGTGATTGTTTGACTGTGGACTGGTGTTGGGTGCTGATGTTTCTGTGCATGTTGTGATGTGATGAGGAGCCTTTGATTTGTGTGAGGCTGTGGTTGTGTTGGTTAGTTCCACATTGTGACTGTGTGGTTGTTAGCTGTGTGAGAGATGTGGTTGTGTGAGATAGCTGTGGACTATGACTGTTGGTGCAACTTGTGTGGGGATGGTTGTGGCTTTTGTGTGTGGGTGGTTGTGTGGTGTTAAGGACTGTGTGAGAGTGAGGAGAACTGTGTGTGTGTATGAGGCGCGGGTGTGACTGTGTACTGATATTCATTACTGAGATTGACTGTGAATGTTGCAGGTATTGTGAGTTAGTGTTGAGGGTTGTGTGTTTGCTGTGTGTGCTGGTGGATTATGTTGGTGTTGTGTGTAGAAACTGTGGATTGTGTGTGAGTGCTGAGTTGATGAGGGTTGTGTGTGACTGTTGTGGGTTGTGTGTGGGTGTTGTGGAGTATACACAGATGTTGTTTGAGTGCTCAAGGATATGTATGACTTGCAAATTGTGGGTGGGTGGCTTGGGTTGTATGTGGGTGCTGTGTGGATGTTGGGGGTTATGTATGACTACTTGGGTGTTTGGGGGTTGTGTGGAGGTGTTTGGGGTTGTGTGAGGGTGCTGTGGGTTAGGCGTGGGTGTTGTGGGTTGTGTGTAGGCTTTGTGTGCGTTGTGTGGGTCTTGTCAGCTGTGCATGGATACTGTGAACTGTATGTGGGTGTCGTGAGGTGTGTGTGTGTGTGTGTGTGTGTGTGTGTGTGTGTGTGTGTGTGTGTGTGTGTGTGTGTGTGTGTGTGTGTGTGTGTGTGTGTGTGTGTGTGTGTGTGTGTGTGTGTGTGTGTGTGTGTGTGTGTGTGTGTGTGTGTGTGTGTGTGTGTGTGTGTGTGTGTGTGTGTGTGTGTGTGTGTGTGTGTGTGTGTGTGTGTGTGTGTGTGTGTGTGTGTGCTCGCGCGCGCGCTAACATCCCTTCATCCAAATGATTCTTAACTATACCACCTTCACATTTCATATCCTGTAAATATGAAATCTCATCAATCACCTTTTTCCTTCCATCTTTTACATTACTCTTTACCTTGCTTTAATAATGTATCCCTAATTACCACTACCCGTAATCCACCCTCTTCCATGCATCTCATTTTCTACACGGCACGTTTTCTTCGTGGGGCGCGATTATCTTCCACCCAAGACATGATACTCCTCACTCATCGGGCCCTTCCTTCGCGTTTAATTACACAGAACTCCGGGGGATTTGGTGGCTGAGAGCTGCCCCTGTCCATCGTGCATCTGGGCTTATGGAACTTCGCCCACCACCTTCAATTAAAACCATCAGTTGTCTCCAAAGTGTTCATAATTTGGCAAGGGCCCCCCGGAGAGAAGGGGAGGAGGGACTTGGCTAAATCAAACTTAATTCGTAAATGTGCTTAACCAATGGCAGCTATTTGTGGCAAGTGGAGTGCTGTCGTCACTTATGTACTGAGAAGGGAGAGGGCTTGCGCTGGCTTGGGGTTGAGCTTGTGTGTAATGTGTGTGGGGTGGGGAGGTTTGTGTTTGTGTAATGTGTGTTTGTGTAATGTGTGTGTGTTTGTGTGTGTGTGTGTGTGTGTGTGTGTGTGTGTGTGTGTGTGTGTGTGTGTGTGTGTGTGTGTGTGTGTGTGTGTGTGTGTGTGTGTGTGTGTGTGTGTGTGTGTGTGTGTGTGTGTGTGTGTGTGTGTGTGTGTGTGTGTGTGTGTGTGTGTGTGTGTGTGTGTGTGTGTGTGTGTGTGTGTGTGTGTGTGTGTGTGTGTGTGTGTGTGTGTGTGTGTGTGTGTGTGTGTTAGTAAGGCTGCTTCACTTTACATTCGAGGTGTTATATTCTCGCTACAGCCACACAATGTTATTCAGCTTAGGACACTCTCTCTCTCTCTCTCTCTCTCTCTCTCTCTCTCTAACACGTAACCTCGTTGTGTGCCAATAAACCTCCTGTCATCTCTTTTAGGCACTACTATGTACTGTTCATCACTATATAGCTTCAGTGACCAATGGGATATACATTGTTCTTTACATTTTGCTAGTGACCAATAAGATATACACTGTTCTTTACTGCATCAAGGTAAAGAATTGCTAAAGAAAGAGGTAGGCTTATACAGTAAACACGAAATATACCAATAAAGAAATATTCAACATTATAATATACTAATTCACCTCGTATGGCCGCACCTAACACAGCAGCTTCAGTGTTCAGTAGAGTACACACGATTGACTGACTGACTGATTGACTGACTGATTGATTGACTGACTGATTGATTGATTTTTTGGTCACGACAAGATAACAGTTTACTAAAGGTCACAGTAAAAACCAGACCCTTATTACTCCATTTGGATGCCCCGGACAGCTCAAAGCAAGGCCATGAATTTCAGGTCATTACTGCCGTAGACCACATACGTTCCTGACAGTGTTTGACATGAATGACACTCCCCTCCCCCCTCCCACACTTCCCTTATCTTTTCACCATGCAGTCAACGGAATAGATTCGTCCCACTGGCATAAAGAAGTGCTACTTTCTTTGTACTTTCCTGTTACTATTTCTGAATCCCTTCCTAAGTGGGAAAGAGAAAAGCTGATGATGATGATGATGATGATGATGATGACGAAAACCTCTAACCATACTTGGATTCGAAATGTGGCGCGTTAGAACAAGGCTTCCTATGACCTCAGTACCACCAAAGTACCTCTTCGCAAAAGAGAGTAATTTCCTTACCTGAAAGAGTATCTATGTTTTTTCTCATATAAAAACAAAGGCAAACAAAATATCTTCGATCAACAACAGTAATATGAGTAAAATTATTTCATACAATATAGATTATTATGAACAGAAGAATTTCCTGTTTCATACGCCACGATGAGGCATTGTTCAGGCAAATGGCATCTGTTAATCCTTTCTCTTAATCCTTTATTGCTATTTGTATATTGGAAATTTAATCAGGCCAACACCAGACGATTTTATTCAGCCAAAACCACACGCTTTAACACAGCTGTAAAATACCCTAACTGTAATAATATTTAGAAAAGTATACAAATATATTTTTTATATTTATTATTTATTTATCGTTCAGTAAGGACCCCAACACTCCGGGGAATGTTGACGCTGAAGACCAACCAGGAAGGGTACATTAGACCAAAGAGATACATGTGGCAAAAAAGACCATATTCAGTAGTTACAAACATAGTAAGGAAACACAATACTACATGAAAAAGAAAGTAAGGAGACAAACAAGTGTCCCTTACCCTCAGTAGAAGGCGAGGGCAGACTAAGCTAAGCCTCCTGCCCTCACATGTATCGATCCAGAGGCAGGAGGAACACCGCCCCCTGCCCCTGCACCCAGAGCCCTGCCATGCCACGCCGGGCTAGTGTGCTCTCAATTCACTCACCATTATGCCGGTGCTCAGGTGAATAACAGCAAGGAGATCCCGTCGTCTTACCTGCATTCACCCAAGATAGTTACCACCTCCTTCCACCCCACATAGATACCGTCTCCTTCCACTCCACATAGTTACTTCCACTCTGCATTCCAGCCCGCATCCTTACGCTCCACGACGCCTCCTTCCTCCCCACGTAGTTAGAGGCCTCTTACCACTCCACGTAGTTATTTTCACGTTACATTCCAACCTGTATCCTTACATTCCACGCCTCTTCCTTTCTCTCCACATAGTTATCGTCTCCTTCCACTCCACATAGTTACCTCCTCCTTCCACTCCAGATGGTTACTTCCACACTGCACTCCAGCCAGCATCCTTATACTCCACACTTTCTCCTTCCACTCCACATTGCACTCCAGTCCAGACCCTAAACTTTAACCCTTTCACAACGATGACGCCTTCCTCATTTTTAACCTTGCTTTAAAATGCTAATATTCTGCATGGGACAGACTTTTCGCACTACAGGAGTTAGATGCACCCTTAAATAACTCCTTCAACAAAACAGATCTTTCCTTAAATTGAACAGAATCAGAAATGCTGAATGATATATATAAAGACTACTGCAGTGATTCATAAACAGACTTAAGAAACATACTAATGCTGATAGGAAGTAAACGAGGCTCCTCTGCATACCCCTCATCCTGCATAAAGAGGACACAGTTACGGCAGAGAAATGGCTGAGTTGGTGTGGGCGAGTCTACTAATTCTGATTATAATGATTTCAGTTCAGCAAGTCTCTCCTGATCTAAATAAAATCAATCAAGTAAAAAGAAAAAATGTATAAATCATAGTCAGTAATAAGGAGGAGCTCATGGGCTGGCCTGTGAATCCTCCCTACTCCTCCTCCATATCTTTTCGTTCAGGGAGCTTAATGGAAATAAAAAAAAAAAACTAAAACACAAATAATAGTTACAAAAGGATCGTACGTTTGTCATAGGTTACAAAAGGGAAGATATAAGTAGATTTGAATTCTCCCCCTTCCACATCCCCCATCTTAATTTTTATTATTATTATTATTTTTTTTAGTCTGAGTAAATAGCAACTTAAATTCCACTACATTCCACTTCTTTCAGCTCAACAAATTTTCTAAGCTGAATAAAACCGTCTGGAAATAATGAACCTGAAATATAAATAACAGAAAGGGATTAAAACTGTTATAAGTAGGTCTGAATCCGCCCCTTTATCCCCCCCCCCGTCTTCAGTGCTACTACACAACTTTTCTTTCGGTTCAAATTTTTTCTGAACTGAATAAAATCGTCTGAGGGTAATTCTGAAATGTAAATCATACTCGTAGATGGAAAACGATCCTAAACTTCTCTTAGTTACGACGGGGAGGCTATTTTAAGGTGCCCTGAATCCGCCCCTTACCACTCCCCCCCCCCCTTCTTTGAGTGTGGGTAAACAGCAACTTTTTTTTTTTATTGCAAGAAAGAAGGAACCAAAGGCCAGGAGCCCGCAAACCGTCCCTTCCACGAAAAAACAAGAACAATACAACAGAGACCCAAATTCAAGATCTGTTCATTTCGAGATTCCACATTCAAATTCTTTCATTAAAAAATCCTGGGATGAACATAATCGTCTAGAGATTAAACCCTAAAATATTAATAACAGAAAAATACAAGTAGTTCAATTCAGGTTACGACAAGGATGCAATTTTAACTTCGTCTGAATCCGCCCTTTCTGCATCCCCCCTCCCCCTCCTCCGTTGAGTGTGGGTAAACAGCATCTTAGTCGGCCCTCCACTCCACTCCACCGTAACGCACTTCATAACCCGCCTCCTTCGCAGCACTCATAACGCCGGCCCGCTCATTCTGCTTAATAAAGGCCGTCCTAAGTGTTATTCTAGGCCGGGTCTTCACTATGATACAGCTGTTGCAGGGCTGCCATACAGAGTGGTTCCATAAACAGTAATAATGGCCTACTAAGTTTACCTCAGAACATTATCCGAATGTGCCAAGAATGATATACAGGCGCTGAAGATGAAACAATTAGAGGTGACGAGGTAGGCAACATTCCCCTCTCTGCCGGCCGCGCGCAAGGCTCATTCTCCCTCCCCGCCTGCCGCGAAATTATCTCCGTTCTTAAAATTATTGATAACAATTACTGGGAAAAGGGATACGTCCATGTTACGCAAGGGGAGATAATGTACGAGCAATACTGAGGAGGGTTCCACGCACCCTAGTTGAGCCATGACACTTTCTACACGATCAATAAGTGTCGATCGTAGTAGCAGCAGCCGCGGACACCAGGCGCGATATTTATAAACATTCTTGAGCTTAAGGGCAGTATTCTGAGCGGCGCTGGAAATATCGTAACGCCGTCTCCTTAGCGATTTATTCTACACATACCACCCCACTATCCTCTAGTATGATGTAAACTATATAGATATTGAAACAAAATACATGGCACACGAGAGAATGTCACAGTGTAGCCTACTATGGAAAATAAATCGCTAAGGGAGAGGTTCTACGAAGCCTCTTATGACAGAATTCCATCCTACGTTGTAAATAAGAAATGTTGTTTGGTTTTATCATTACTCATAAACCTATCACACACACACACACTACTCAGCTTAAGATTGTGTATAAAATCACTTCTTTGTATTTATATTTCTGTCCTCACTTACACAGCTACCAAACTTTCTGAGCATAAGTCTTGTAGATCATGTCCTGTTTGTACATTTTTCATACATTTTTCTTCATTACTATACCAAACATATACATTTTTCATACATTTTTCTTCTTCACTATGCCAAAAAAAAAAAAAAAAAAAGCCTAACTACAGTGATATAAGAGTTCTTGTTTAGTTTCTTATTTACACTTACACAGCCACCAACCTTCCCCGCCATGAAGGTATGTGTAATATTGCTTTGTTTTCACGTTCATCATCACTCATACATTACCAAGCACTTCAGAACCATATCAGAGTGAACATTCTTGTGTATAAGATCGCCATGTCTGCGCCTTTATCGCTTATTATACAGCTCTCAGACACTGAATAGCTAAATTAGTGCGAAGACTGATAAGTTTAAGCAGTATCGTTACTCATACAACACACACACACACACACACACACACACACACACACACACATACACACACACACACATACACACAAACACACACACACACACACACACACACATCCAAACCACGGTGTTACTATTGGGCTTAACCTGTGCATAAGACTAGCTTTCCATAACATCATCACTCCATTAGGTACTAATATATCTTGGGTTGAAGTTGTACGGTCAAAATCAGAAGTCATGACGCCTCTCCTCCAGCTCTTTCTGTGGGGTATGAAATTTAGTGTTGGTGAATCCGCGGCAACGGTACTGATGACACTGATCTGTGGCCAAAGAAATTATTCAGTGTAGGTTACTGTGGCTTCAGCTTCACGATCTTCAATGCCCGTGGAGAGAAAAGCAGGAGAGGCGACACAGAACTTACGGTGCCGACTGTACGTAAGATGGGTTGGAGAAGAAAACAGGAGAGGTGATAGGGCTTCTGATGCCGACTGTACGTAAGATGGCTTGTTTATTTTCTAATTTTCACTATTATTGTTACTAAGCATTTCACAACCAAATTAACCCCTTCAAGCCGATGATCTTTTTATTCCTGCGATCCTCCGACAATCTTGCTCATAAAAAATGTGGAACGAACTTCTTCGGTGGTATACTTAAGTAACTTTAATACAATCGGCTCGTGGTAGTGAAATTAAAAAGATAAATTCATCAGGGTAAAGTGATTAAAATGACTGTTAAATGAGGAAATACGACCCAACATATTGATATCTGATTATAATTTCCTGCTGTGGTGATTAGCTGAGATCATTATATATCCTTCCCAGCCTCCAACATGGCAATCTAAAACCGCATAAATCCTCCCTCAGGCAGCAAAATCAAAGTCAAAAATGAAATACTGAGATACTCTTAATACTTGCATATATCAATTTTCAGGCGGCAGGATGAACCAAACAGAAAGAGGTCATGGGTTGAGATGCTTCACGAACACCCCACATAGCGACCAGAAACCAAGCTAAATCCTCCCTCAACCAGCAAAACCAACGCCAAAACTGAAATTCTGGTTTCGAGAGTCTCCCCAACCTGAATGAAAGTCGTCTGGAGGTATCAAGAATATAACAGGAAGACGACATCGTAGTGAAGAAGCTTAGTTCCTTCATGAATACCCTCCCCCGGCAATCAGAAACCAAGCTAAGTCATCCCCGCAGTGAAACGGAGGCCCAACACTGAAATTCTGGTGCATATCAATTTTGTGAGTGTTGAGGGCGGCACGTAGCTCAGCGGATATTGTCGACAGCTGGAGGGCCACGGCGCACCTACCTCCACCACCACCACCACCACTGCCACTGCCACCACCACTAACTTCCAGAATAACACGAAGGTAAGCCGCTCTACGGAACTGGATAAACAAATGTATTACTTCATTATTAAAAACATTCACAACCACAACGACGAGAGACAGATAGATATTTTGATGCTAAGGTAGGTGGAAACATACAGGAAAGGTGAAATTAGACATGAAATACAGAGAAGAATGACAGCTAGAATGGCTCCACGCAGCTACCTCCACCGCCACCACTACCACTACCCCTGCCAGTGACATCACTACCTCCTGGAACAACACGAAGGTGAATTCCCTCCATGGAACTAAAAAAAAAAAAAAAAAAGATTAAGTAAAGGCAAAAGAAGACAAGAAAAACAGCTGGAGAGCCCCCGTGCAGTTACCTCCACCACCACCACCACCACCACTGCCACTACCACCAACTTCCGGAATAAGAGGACTAACTCCCTGCAAGGAACTGGAAAAGGCTGAGGAAAAGCAGAGTTAGACGTTAAAGGAAAAAGACATGATAAACAACTGGAGTGACCCCATAGTTACCTCCACCTCCACCACTAACTTCCGGAACAACAAGAATGTTAACTCCCGGCATGGAAATGGAAAAGGTTGAGGAAAAGCCGAGAAAGGAAGACAACGAAGACATCTTTTACAACAACAACAAGTGCTGGAAAGTGACAGTTTCATATGGTGGCAACGATATAACCAGGCGGCTCCACTGCCTGATTATACAAACATCCCTCAAATATTCCCCTATCCCCCAAAAGGAGGATCGTGGACTGCACGAGGAGGGAGACTTCAGCCTGCAGATGAATCTAGAGCAACATTAACAGGAAGGTCCTCCTCTACTTGGAACTCGTGTACTTCTTGGTCGTCACGAGAAAAGACTGGAGGAAAATGGGATTGGACGAGGACGACAATGAAAAATAAATAAATAAATAAATGACAACTATAGAGAACCATGCGGCTAAAGTCACTATTACCATGACATTAACACGAACAGCAAGCCTTGCATGGAACTTGTTATTTGAGGAAAAGGATGGAGAAAGATAATGTTTGATGAGGAAGTTAGAAAAGAGAGACAAAGTAAAGCAAGAAAAAAGGTAATCACGTTAAAAGACCCCAGAAAGACGCAAGTAATACAAAAGACACAAAGACAAGAAACTGGCTATAAGGAGAAGGTCTTAAAAAATACAGAATTAGACACTAACATAGTATGAAAGATAGTCTGAAAAGATCCTTTACATTCCTACCATCACCACCACCACTTCCTACATCAACACGAAGGTAAATTTACAAGGAACTGGTTGTCACAAGAAAAGAACGAGAAAAGAGTAAGTTAGTGAAGAAAGACACACCTTATGCCTGACATAACTGAGTGTGAAAATACTACATTAATTCATATAAAAACAGTATTATTAATTCTCACTCTGGAGAAGATAACTTAAGCAATGAAGACAATTTTCAGCTATGGCATCTAAGCTTCTTAAAAGCACGTAAGAAAATGCTGGAGTATATCTTCACTGACAACAAATTTACCATTAACCTCTACACTACGAGATGGCTTTTCTGAACTAAATCAAATCGTCTTGTAGTGACAATAAAATAAGAGAGATTGATACTTAGTGGCTTAATGACACAGACTCTGACACTTCCAGTTCCTGACGCTTCCTACGCAGAATAAAATAGTGAGGCGGAGAAAAATAACACTACAAATTAATATCATTGTACTGAAGGAGAGATTTATTGGGGGAAATGAATAACCAAATAAATATAATATACATACATACATACATACACATTCATACATACAAACACATACATACATACACATACAGTACATATATACACACATACAAAAGTACGTTTCATAAATTTTCGTGCCTAATTACGTCTCAAATCTAATGTATGGAAACAATATTGATCGTACACACGCACATGTACACACGGAATATAGACCTTAAACACACAAAATACTGATCCCATACACGTATAATACTGATTTCTCTCTCTCTCTCTCTCTCTCTCTCTCTCTCTCTCTCTCCACACACACACACACACACAAACACGAGGGGTGCCGGACAGACCACTGAAGTCGTTGCTGGGGACTAGAGAAAGCCGCAAATGTGTGTGTGTGTGTGTGTGTGTGTGTGTGTGTGTGTGTGTGTGTGTGTGTGTGTGTGTGTGTGTGTGTGTGTGTGTGTGTGTGTGTGAGAGAGAGAGAGAGAGAGAGAGAGAGAGAGAGAGAGAGAGATGGGGGGGTGAGGAGGGAGGCAGGCTTTAACACCTTGCAGTAAAGGTTTATTTCTGAGGCGAGGACAGAACCGAGAGAGCCAGGCTGACCAGGCATAAAGCTGGCGGACGAGCTGGGAGAGTCGTAAGTGCCAGGACTGAATGGAGGGTGCCACGAGTGCCATACCTCACGCCACACTCCCAGGGTTTTATGTGCCACGCCGCTGAGTGAAACGGCGGGGAGGCAGCTAGTTACGACCGCCCTCATACCACCATGGAAACACGCAAATTGGTGAGGTTGGCGCTCCTGGTGGTGGTGGTCCTGGAGTCGTCACCAGCGTGTACATCCACGTCCGCACCAGGTTACCCTCTGCCTACGCCTCTCTCTCTCTCTCTCTTGTCTCTCTTACCCCTCTCTCTCTGTCTCCTGTCTCTTTTTCTCTCGTGCTTACGCTCTCTCTCCGTCTCTCGTCTCTGTTTTCTCTCCCTAATCGTCGTCCATCCAAAAGACCATCGACCCTCCATTACAGCCTGCAGTGATTCCTATACTCCTTTCATTCTAACTTGGCTTAAAGCTGCCGTCTCTCCACCTTGAATACTTAGCTGCAACAATAGATTAACCTTAGAATACGATGCTAGTCACAAAGAAGTGCTATGGAAAGAACGTACTTCCGCAAAAAGCCGGAAATCTGAGTCTCATTACCAAAAAAAGTTATAAATTTGGCAGTGATATATTTTTGATCGATAGTTTTTTTTTTTTTATGACATACTCTTGACTACTATTTTCTGACATTTTTTGTACTGATATATTTTTGACTGATATTTTCCAGCATATCTCTTGATGGTGATATAATTTTTTGGCTAATATTTTTACAAAAATTAAAATTTGGTGGCATATTTTTTGACAGTGATATACTTTAGACAGTGATATATTTTTGAGTGATATATATTAGACAGTGATGTATTTTTGACATATATTTTTTGACAAGTTTTTGACATTTCTCAGCGATATATTTTTACCAGTTGACTGATATATTTCTGACAGCAATATATTTTTTGCTAGTGATATATTTTTGACAGCGATATATTTGACTAAAATACTTGACACTGATATATTTTTGACTGATATATTTTCTGACACTGATACTTTTTCTAACAGTAATATATTTTCTGACAGTGATAAATCTTTCAAGGTGTCTGAGCTGGTCTTTCCTACCAACCATGGACATATTTACCAACATAACCAAACTTATGATGACTGGGGAAACATAAATTTTGGTCCAACTAAAGTCCATTCACTTTAACTTGGCGGGAGATTTTCGTCCTTTTGCGGCCTAATTCCCGATGCTCAGTGGCGGCTAAGACCATAAGACGGCTCTAAGTCTGGCACTTCTTCGTGACTAGCATCATATTCTAGCGTTAATCTCTGTTGCTAAATCCCCCCCCGCATTCAAGACGGCGAGATGCTGATTTTAGGCCTATACGCTTCTTACTTTAACTTGGCCCAGATTTTCGTCCTTTCGCAGCTCATTTCACGTAGCTTCGTGTCATCAAAAAGACAACGGTGCAGCTCTATATTCTTTCCACGGCACTTCTTCCTGACTAGCATCATTTTCAAGCGTTAATCTGTTGCTACATACCCGCATTCAAGGTGGACAGTTGCCAATTTTACGCCTACTTAAAGTGAACAGAGTATAGAGTACAAAGCCCTTATGGACACAGATGGCTGGAACTGGTGTATTCTGTGTGTGTGTGTGTGTGTGTGTGTGTGTGTGTGTGTGTGTGTGTGTGTGTGTGTGTGTGTGTGTGTGTGTGTGTGTGTGTGTGGTACGGTAATGCAGAGTAAATGAAAAGTGAGAGCGACCAAGAGTGAGTGAGATGGTTTGCAGGAGAAGGAGAGGGAGGCTGAGAACGAGGCGGAGAGGTAATCTGCCAGAGTATGTGAAGGAGATTGGTGATGTGTTGTGGTAAGGAGGGTCGTTACGGAGTAGGAACAGAAAGGTACAATACATTAACTTTTGCTGAAGCCACTCCTCACGAGATGCGGCGTAAGGCATTAGATAGATAGAGATAGACAGATAGATACACAGACTGACAGATTGATAGATAGATAATTCATAGCACAGCGAAACAAGACTCTCTGTGTACTATGTTTCAGCTCGCAAAAAATCTGTCTACCTTATTGAGAAGATAATCCATTCAGCTCTTGTACTATACGTGTTCTATATTAAACTTTTCTATCTCCAGACGATTTTGTACCACTTTAGGGAGATTTTTTTGAGCTTCATGGGTTAGATATGGCTTTGAGGGAGAGAAAAAAAACGGGTCGATATTTCTATAAAATTTATGAAGTATAAAACCCACTGTATTTCACCTGACTCACCTTCCTGTGAGTGGTGAGGCTCTTTTCGTCCCTTCACTACAGTAATGTTTATTTTATTTTTCAGACCTTCAGATTTGCTTATTTAAGGAGATACAGGTTTGTTTATTTATTTATTTATCTATTTATACTTATATTTGTTGGAGAACCACAAGGTGGAAATGAAAAAATACACAGTCAGGTGGCTCCTTTTTATTTATATTTCAACAACTTACATAAATTATTTACACGTTTTCAGTAAAGCAACAGCAACAGCAGCGGCAGCAACAGCAACAGCAGCTGCAGCAGCAGTAGTAGTAGAAGCAGCATATGCAACCCTAAGATCAATTAATGTGAACCCAGTGGACTGCAGGTTGAAGTTACCCTTTCTCTTACAGTCCACCATCCTCCCTTTGGGGGACAGGGATGTAACTGAGGGACTTTTGTATGCCCATGCAGTGGAAATGCACAAAACATTCAGGACACCTAAAAGAGGAATGGCGAAGTTGAGGAATAGAATCTGCACCTATCCTTCACAACCTACTACACACATGACCTTCCCTTCCATGTACAGACATGTTTGTCACTTCCTGGCGCGCACATGTCAGTCACGTCTTGGGGGCACACATGCTGTTCACGTCCACACACACACCGACATGATAGTCGTGCGGCAGGAGTCAAAGGAGTCAATTCACACACTCATGGGACTTACTGCACGGTGTAGTCCCTCATGGCAAGTCTCAACATACATAGCGACTACAGTTCTTCTTAAATTGTACTTACTCCTCTCACCACCACAACACAACACAAGTCTCCGGTCAGGGGACGAATATGGGTGAGTTTTAAGGGGTAGTATTTACGAATATATCTCTTGAAAGTCCATGTTGTTCTCATCCCACTCACTGTTACTTGATCCCATGTATACTTTCAGTGGCGTCTCACGAGTTTTAAGGGACAGGATTTCAAGATTTCCAATAAATATCAAAGTATTAGCCCACGAATCCGTATCGCCCGCCATCACTAAAAAAAAAAAAATGACCAATAATCTTTGCTAATATAAAATAGTTGCGATTTAAATATGGGGCCTTATTAGGAATGGTGTTGTTCAAGTCACAAGTCAGTTTCAACCTAATATCTCAATCTGTTCCTTAGGTATGTCAAATAAATGTGTTTTTGCAGCATCGAGGCATAATTATAGGATATGGCAAAATGTGCTCAGACTAAGGTCCTCTGGTAATCGAAGTCATATAACTGCAACTTCACCCAAATCTGATCAATTCAAGCCAAATATCCCGGGGATACTGCCCACAAAGTTTGGATACAACTAGCCCATTTGATTTTTAAGATATTTTGGTAACACACACATACACACACACACACACACACACACACACACACACACACACACAGAAGCAGGCATTTACTTTACCGCATAGGTGTGTGGGCGAAAAATACTGTATATCTCTTGAAAATCCATGCTGTCCTCGTTCCACTCCTTATTATCTGATCCTCTGTCCCTTGTCAGTGGCGTCTCACTGTGCTGGCTATTATAAACATTCCAACCACCACCCACATGCCAATGTAGTTTACCATACACAAATGGCATATGGATGGTGGCGAGAATATACTCTTTCGGTTGGACTCCTGTTTCAGAGAGAGAGAGAGAGAGAGAGAGAGAGTGGGGGTGGCAGGAGAGAATTACAGAGGCCTGTTAACATTAACCTGGAAATGCACTAATATACAGTACAAAGACTGAGGAGAATCAGGTATACACCAAGAAGATAGCTTGGAGAAGTGTTACTTTGGAATGAAGTAAAATTGCAGTGCTTATCCACTAGAATTAAAATGTATTAGTAATGGCCATATCTTGGCCATGGATTCCCTAAATTAGGCAAAAATTTGACAACAAAGATAACAAACTGCAGCCCTAACCATACACTGAAAGACAATGTTTAGCATAAAGCCACAAAGAGGACGGAACACATTCCAAACAACTAAATCAGAATGGAGGGAAATGTGAGTCGTTCGTTCGTTCGTTTAAAGTTTTCTGCACCTATAATGCAGGCCGGGCCATACATTGGCCCGGTCAGTGGGGTGTGGGCTGATTTTAAAATAGTAAGGGGGAAGACAGGGCCTGGAGACTGCCCAGCACACACACCCTGTCGTCTTGCTGGCTTTGTGGTGTGTGTGCGCGAAATGTGAGTCGTTTGCAGATGATGTATATAGAGCTTTGGCTGCTGACTGACAAGGCAAACATCAGCAGCATCAGCTTCAAAAAGTCTGTTAAAAGTGGATATTGAGAGAGAGAGAATGCCCAATGATCTGACGTAACACAGGGATGGAACAGAACAATATGAGAGTAAGTCTGCATGAGAAAGGATGTAGAGGAAGCATTTTGGGCATTAGGGGGTGGACAGCACAGCAAAGACAACTACAGGATACCCCATAAATAACACTCCTTTTCCACTCCGCTAAGTGCTTTCTCGTGTGCTGTAGGGACGGCTGAGCGTTATCAATGTCTGACTTGAATCATTTTTCATTTCTTACTCCCGCTGCCACACACATGCCCACATTAGCAAACTGAGCCATTTCTGCAACTCATCAGGTAAATTTCTAGTGCAGTGCTATTTACAGACCACCCTGTACTTTGTCACAATTTAATTTATAATATACAAGAGGATACTGACGTGTAATATGCAATCAAACTCGCTAGGGAATAGGCGCTAAGAAATCTCCAGAGCTACTTAGAGCACGACCCCTAAATGTGTAATGGATGGATATGTTGGCACAAAAAAACCTGCACATGTCCCTCGCTCCTAGATGCATAATAAGTGCATGGGGAAAAGAGATGCAGTGGTGCAAACTGATTAATATAACAGGCCCCTGGGAGAAAATCTCTGGACAGGGGTTAACCGCTAGAAGGTGTAGCCAGAGATGGGCTTATGTACTAATGCTCTTCTTTATGTTTTTACCAAATTCATGGACGCATTAGGCAACGAAATTTTCTGTTAAAAGTAGGCTACACTAGTCACGAAGTTTCCTGTCTTGGCATAATTGTGAGAGATATATCTTAATCACTCTCTACCCTTATCCCTGAGCAAAAGTAAGTCACAGCCTGCGTTTCCCTCCATACAAAGGCCTGTTACTTGCAGGTTGAAACTTTTATAAACTGCATGAGTAACTGTATATCGTCGCGAACGTTTCCTTATGCAGTCTAGAAAAGTTTCAAGCTATTATTTTAGCACTGAACAACAAATTTGTCTTCAGTGTAGCACCTTAGCCAGAGATAAGAATGTGAGCAGAAACCATGACTTGTGTGTGTACCATTGCTAAACCAACTCATTTTACTGACGATCTATACAAGAGGCCTTATCATCAACAGGGGCAGACTATGTGATCAATATGACTGTTTCCATATCCTTCCTGATCACGAAATTTCGCATAAATGAAAAATCACAAAATTTTTACTTATATTCGGATAAGAGAGGATTACAATATTATACTATACGACCAAAACTGTAATCAATAAATAACTCTGGCTTCAGATAAAAAATAATCACTCACTACACGTACGATAGCAATGGGGTAAGATGAGGGAAATGAAACATGCACGTGTCATTCAGTTCCTGGTGCACGTATGTTCGTCACAACCTCTGTACACTCATTTCTTACTGCACACATGTCCTTCATTCTTGTAGCAAATATGTACTTCACTTCCTTGTCCACACGTCCTTCACTTCCTTGTACACACGTCCTTCACTTCCTTGTACACACGTCCTTCACTTCCTGGAGCAAACATGTACTTCCTTTCCTGGTGCACAGACGTCTTCACTTCCTGGTGCATACATGTTCTTCACTTTCAAGCGCACACCGACAGCCTGCAACAGTGTAGCAGGACCCAATGGTGTCCGTCCACACTGATGGGACCTGTTACACTGTATAGTCTCTCGCCACAAAATTTCCAGCATACCTGTTGACAATCTCTCTTTAGATCAAGTCTGCTGCTCTTACCACCACCACACACTACAAAAGTCTCCAATCGAAGCACTATGCGGTTGGGTTTATAGGTTCACAGTTACAAATAATTCTCTGCAAAGGGCATGCTGTTCTCATCCTGATCGCTGTTGCTTGACCCGCAGTGTGTTGTCAGTGTCAGTCACTTTGCTGGCTAAAGGTAAACAAACACACCTCACTGCAGAACCCTATCTATCTATCTATATACCTAGGCTGCTTCCCCCAAGGAAAGGGAGGTAGCCGAGACAGGACGACTCACTCTCCATTTACTCATCCATTCAAACACATTCATTCGCATCTTAGCCCCAAAGGGGAGAACGGACAGATCCTCACCGCACCACACCGCACAAGGGTCAACTGGGCAATGCAATCAGTGACATCCGCAGCAGGGCCCGACAGCAGAACTGGTTTACCCCTGCCACATCATAATACACCCATCCCCTTACCCGCACCTGACCTGACTAGCTGATCAGACCAAATGCGGGAGAATATCCCCTCAGGGCTGCGTCATCACTTATTCATTCACAATTTCTCTCCATTTATTTCTGTCACGCACAGCCACTCTTCCTTGCTCAACAGACATCCCTCTCGCATCCAGCGCTCTCTTCACACTGTCCATCCATCCTATTCGTGGTCTTCCTCTCAGCCTTACACCTCTCACATCAGATCTAGTTATCTTTTTCACCAATCGCTCATTATCCATTCTCTCCATATGCCCAAACCATTGCAACACCCTCTGCTCAACTCTGCCAGCCATCTCCCGAACAACTCCAGTTCTCCTTCGCACTTCATCATTTCGCACCCGATCCATACGCGTCACTCCACACATACTCCTCAGACATCTCATCTCCATTACATTCAAACTTTTCCTCTCTGCTACACCCATATTCCATGTTTCAGCCCCATATAATGCAGTCGGTACCACAACACCCTCATACAGCCTTCTCTTTACTGCAGAACCCACTGGCTAATTATAACAACAGGTTCCTGCACTGGTGGCGCGGCTGACCAACTACAGGCGATTCGAATCCTGTTCCCTGGTGTGATAAAAAGGGGTGGGGGCAGCTTAAAGAGGTGGGAACAATATCCTGGGAGTGTGTTAACTAAACATAGAGGACAGAATCAAGGGGGACAGAAAAAACGTTTCCTTGATATAGCAAGAAACGAAATTCAAGTGTTTATCCATTAGAGCTAAAACGTAGTACTGGACATCGGTGGATCAGGCATCCCAATGAAATAAGTAAAAATTAGACACCAGTGTTAACATACTGCCACCTAAATCATACAATGAGAGGATGACCTTAGCGTAAAGCTACAAAATGCAAAAGATTACCAATCACTAGGTTAGAACTGAGTAAAATGTGAGTTTTTTTCTCTGCAGTGGAGTAACACACACCGGTAATGAAATTCATGTAAAAAGTATCAGCATTGTTAGTGCAAGTACGCCAGGCAATTATAATGAATTACATACTACTGTTTATATACAAAAACAACTCGCCTTATGTTATTACTACGAATGTTTTCATACTGAGGCAACCAGTCTCAAAAATTTCATTAGAACTCTGTATAAACAACGTGGAGAAAATTATTTCAGTTGATATTTTATTCTGGCAGTTCTACTTACACGCACAGGGAACCCAGTCACCCCCCATTCTGGTTGGACACCGAGTTAAACTCGTATCTACCCCGGTCTGCCAAACCATACAAAATTTTCATGGCTAAATCGGTCTTATACATCCTCAAACTGATGTGAAACATCCTTAAAACTTTAAAGATCAGTTGGAAGTGGTCATGATTTTTTTTTATGCATGGAAGGAGGAGCCAAAGGCCAGAGGCCTACAAATTGCTCCCAAGACAACCGAGATCCAAATTCAAGATCCATTCATTTCGAGATCCCTGGACACACTGCGTTTGAAAGACTGAAGATCGTAGACAGTAGGAAAAACAGACAGAGGGAGACAGTTCAGGAGTTGACCCGTTGCATAAATGAAGGACTGGGAGCAGCGGTTAACTCGCAATACTGCGACTCAACGTTCTTCCCATAGCACTTCTTCGTGACTAACATAATATGCTAGTGTTAACCTGCTGCTACTTATATTGAAGATGGATAGAGGGTAATTTTAGGCCAAATTAAAATGAACATAATTATCAAAAGGAATTTAATAAAGGACAAAAGGACCTAATTCACTGGTCAGCTTAGTATTGCATAGAGTTTGCAATACTGCTCTTTTAACCGCTTCAAGCCTAGAACGTTATTTATGGTTGATTCTTGCTCCTACCAGGCGATTTTATTCAGCTTAGATTTTTGGAACTGAAAGGGTTAAACAGGGTTCATTTACAAACTATTTCCTATATTGCAACCTCTTTTAATCGCCTGCAATCTTAGTATGTCATTTACAGTTGATTTATACTCCTACCAGACAATTTTATTCTGCTTAAGAGAGGCTTTTGAAGCAGGGGGGGTTAGATACAGACTCCACTAACCCCTACCCTAGAGAGAGACTTTCCTAACCTAAATAAGATCGTCTATAGGGCGTTCACTCCAACCTGGCAAAGATCTCTAACCCCCTTTCACCTTAAATGCTGGCCAGGTGTAGTCAGACTGGATGGCAAATTTCACTGCTTACCAAGGAGACTCAATTCAGACCTCATAACTTTTCCTAATCTATTTCTATGCAACCAAGACCTTAAAATTAGGGCTGAGAGTGGCCCAGTCCCCTCAGATGAAAACAAACCGGGTGTAGTAGCAGCTAGAATAAGTACTAAAGATGTTCTAGGTCTGAATGGATAAATATAATAGAAAATAAAGTGTCCTCAGAATTGCTTCGATTCAAAGTTAATTCCCTTTGTCTTTATTACATTACTCTCTCTCTCTGGCCTTACTCATCGGCACTTCCCCTGACTCACCACAACTTCTCTCAACCCATCTCTACTCAGCTCCCCCACCCCCAGTATTCACCGCTTCACGTCTACTCAGCCTGACTCAGCATGAACAATCCTGATTCTATTCCATTCTCCCTGACTCAGGTCCACTCCCACTTGATTCATTCTTTCGCAACACCACTCCTGACTCACCCCTACTCAGCACCATTTCACCTGACTCACCCCTACTTACACGTAGCACTATTACTCCTGACTCACCCCTACTCAGCACCTCTCCCTTGACTCAGCCCCTTCCCACTCCCCTCTACCCAGCATCGTCCCTGCTGACTCATTACCACTCAGTGCTGTTCCGTGCTGTACCATCCACTCAGGCCCGCACCGCCCTCCTCCCACTCATCTCTGTTTCACTCCCATTCACCTCCACTCCCTTGTCTACTCCTTCCCTCCCTCCATCCCTCCCTCCCTACTGCTCCCTCGCCCCCTTGTCTCCCTCTCTCCCTCCCTTCCTCCCGCCTCGCCCTGCTTCTATCTCACTTCCCCTGGCTACCCCTGCCTTCCCGTCTCCCCCTTCCTTCTCCCTCACTTCCCCTCTTCATCCTTGCCTTCCCATTTTACTTCCCCTGCCGCCTCTTTACTTCCTAGTTTCACCCTGCATCCCCCTCACTAGATCTGCCTCCCTATTACTTTTTCTCCCTCCCTTTTTCTCCCCTTCATTTCCCTATGTCTCATGCCCCGTTTCTCATTTACCCTCCCTGCCTCACTCTAGCATTCCCTTCCTTTCCTCTGCTTCTTGTGTCTTCCCCAGCATCCCTCGTCTCCTCTGACCTTCTCCCTCCTTCCCAACTTTCCCACCTCCCCTACTTTCTAATCTCCCCTCCTCCCTTCCCACTTTTTCCCCCCTGCCTTATATCCTTTACCTAAATTTACCTCCCCAATCCTCTTACCTACTCCTACTTTTTCTTTCCTCCTGAGCGTCCCTGCCACCCTCTGCCAACTATGACTGCCCTATCTCCCCTGCCTTCTCTGTCTCCCAAGCATGCCCTCCCTTCCTCTATCTGCTATACCTACCCCTGCCTCCAATGTCTCTCCCTGTCTTGCCTGTCTCTCCCTGCCATGCCTGCCTCCCCCAGCCTTGACTTTCTCCCCCTGCCTACCCTGCTGCTCCCCGCCAGCACATTTCTACCCCTGCCTCCACTTGCCCTGCGTTTCCCTCCGCCTGCCTCCCCCTACATATCCTACCTCCCCCCGCCTGCCCTGCCTTCCCCCATGCCTGCCTCCCCCTACATACATTACCTCCTCATGCCTGTCTCCCCCTACATACCCTACCTCTCCCCACATACCCTACCTCCCCCATGCCTTCCTCCCCCTACATACCCTACCCTCCCATGCCTGCCTCCCCCCTACATACCCTACCTCCCCCATGCCTGCCTCCCCCTACATACCCTACCTCCCCCTGCCTCTCCTGCCTCCCCTGCCTGCCCCCGTTCAGTCCTGCTCGCACTATCATGGCGTTTCGTGTTCTGGCCTGAATTATCATGTACCTTCCATCTCCGGACGAGGTTCATTCACGCAGACCTCCGGATAGCCTTGGGGAGAGGGGTAGATGGGGGGAGAAGGGGGTAGAGGGAGGTAGGGGGAGACAAGGGAAGGAGCATAGGGGAAGATACGGGGAGGGGAAGACAGAGGGGGTGGGGAAGGTAAGGGGATGGCAAACATAGGTGGGGTTGGGGAGATGTTGGGGAGATAGGGGAGGTAGGAGGGTAGTGTATAGCTCCCGATCCAACCCCACCTAACCATATCTAGCCTAACCTATGCTGCGGTGAAGGACTGCGGCAAGAATGAAGTGAGGTGGGGAAGAAGAGAGAGAGAGGGTGGGATATTATAGAGTTAACAATTCCGCTCCCCAACCCCTCACCCAACCCAGACGTAAAGCCGCCCTCCCCCCAACCCCACGACGAACGACCCCCTCCGCCATAACCTCTTTAAATCGACCAGCGATAGTTCGTATGCCGACGTAATTGGATCTTCCCCCTCGTCATATACTACGGTAATAGCTGGGGATCGTGACACAGTGGGCCAACTCCCCCCTCCCCTTCCCCCTTCCCTCAACTCCCCCTCCACCACCCCTCGCCTCCCCATCCCCCTTCCCTCACCGACCCTCTTTCCCCTACGACCTGCCCTCGCTCCTTCCTTAGCCCTCCATCCCTCCCCTCCCCTCCCCTGCCTCACCCTCACCCACCCCAACCCATCCTCCTTCCCCTACGAACGACTCCCATCCTCACTCCTTCCCCAATCTTGCCCCACCACTCATCTCCCCTACCCCCTGCTTCCCCCCCTCCTCATCTTCCCTCACCCTCTCCTAGCTTCCTCCATCCCCTTCTGTCCCTAGAATTTTCCCTCATTCTCGCTCACCCTTCCCCCCCCTCTCTCTCTCTCTCTCTCTCTCTCTCTCTCTCTCTCAAGCGCCCACCAGGTTCATATTGCCATCTGTCTGCCCTGGTGTTTCCGACGATGCGAATGACTCGGACCTCTCTCTCTCTCTCTCTCTCTATTTCCCTGTTTTTCTTCCCCCAGTCCTACTTATTCCGAATGCCTTTGTCTAAATTTACATGCAGCATCCCCACTGTTTTTATTTTTCCCCTCTCTCTCTCTCTCTCTCTCTCTCTCTCTCTCTCTCTCTCTCTCTCTCTACCCCCGCATTCCCACTCATGCATTATGCTCACGTCTAATTTTCCCCTTACGATATTTCTTGTGTTTTTCCTTTTTCTCCCCCACCCCCAATCCTCATTCTCCTCTCCTCCCTCCCCCCAATCTTCTTCCTGTTAAATTTTGTCTCTCTTCCTCCAATCCCACTAATTCCTGACCCGTATTCCTTAATTTACTTGCAATACTTCCATTCTTCCTTTTGCACCTCCAGTCCTCCCCTCCCCTCCCTCTCCCACTCTAGATAGCCAGAGTGAGCCCTTTCCCATGCTAACCAAGTACGAATGGGAAGGACCTTTAAGCCTCTGAAACCTTACTGCCCCGAAAAATGAGTCAAACTATTTAAGGTGAAATTACGCGATTTAACTGGTCGCTGACAAGGATAGGCACGAGTAAAAAAAACTACAATCATAAGAATAATTAGCTTAGTTTTCCTGTGTGGTTTACCAGTAGGCCAAGAAAAATTAAGTTGAAATAAGTTGCTGTACCAACTGATCAAGAAAAAAATGAAATAAGTCGTTTTACCTACACGTCAAGAAAAAAAAAACTACAGATCAAGAAAAAAAATAAGTCAAAATAAGTTGTGTACCAATGGATCAAGAAAAACAGTTGAAATAAGTTGTTGTACCTATTGAACAAGAAAAAAAACAATTGAAATACATTGTTGTACCTATACATCAAGAAAAAATATACAGATCAAGAAAAAAAATGAGTTGGAATAAGTTTGCTGCACCAATAGACCCGAAAAAAATCGAAATAAATTGTTGTAACTACACTACGCGGTTTACAGTAATTGGTAGTTCCACGGGTTGACAAGGATAGGTCAAAGTCATAGAAGCCGCAGTCAAACAGGTGGAGAAATGGAGAGGTGTCAGTGTGAATTACCTTTATACCTAGAGAAAGGCAAGTCGAAAAAAAAAAAAATGTAGTAGAAAGAGTACGCGGTTTGCCTGGTCAATTCAAGAGTTGCCCCGGATACAGATGAGGTTACAAAATAATGCAAAGAAGGAACCAAAGGCCAGAACCCCGCAAGACTGTTCCCTCCAAGAAGAAACGATACCACTATAACAGAGACTTATTCAAGATCCATTCATTTCGAGATGCCTGCACTTGAACATCTGGAGAGAAGGTTTTTCAGTTTCTTAAGTTTTACCACATCTTAAAAATAACTCCAGATAAAAAACAAGGGACACAGTATACAGATTAATTTGTTAAACTACGCTGTGACAAGTAAACATCTGATGCTCTACAAACAACACAGGAGCATTTCGAAAGGTGTTATCATGTTAATTTTACCATCAAACCCTGGCAAGCACTCAAAGTAAAAATGTTTGTAGAAAAGAATGCAGTGACATGGATAGGCCAAGGAAACAAGCTCCAGTTGAACACAGTGGATAGATGATTTGATGCTGTATGTAGTGTGAGTTTTACCTTTGTATCCAGAAAAAGCACAAGAGGTAAAAATGTTGTGGGTTGAATATGTGGTTTACAGCAAGTGATCGTTCTATGCGGTGAGAAGAACGCGCCAGGGGTCATACAGGCTGTAGTGAAACATTTGGGAAGCTGGTTTATCGATTCTGTGAGTTGGGGGAGAGGACACTGTGGTAGGGAGCAGGCTATATATACAGCAACAACACTGGATTACACAGTTCAACATTCACTCCCTCCACTACACTACTACCCAGGAAAAGAGGGTGTAAAAAAAAAAAAAAAAAAAAGGTGTTCCCATTCACTGCGTATGTTCTACCAAACAGATACAGAGGAATTATGTTTCTCTCTCTCTCTCTCTCTCTCTCTCTCTCTCTCTCTCTCTCTCTCTATATATATATATATATATATATATATATATATATATATACACATTACACACACACACACACACACACACACACACACAGAAAAAAAAAAAAACTTCCATTCACAGTGTGAGTTCTGCCAAAAGGATACGCACGAATACAAAATGGGGGAGAGACAAAGGAGGGGGACTGAGTAGGGGGCTGAAAATAAAAACAAGGAAACATCGCCAGCAAATTTTAGACCTGAGCATTAGGAAGGAGTCGAGGTGGGGAAAAGACGAGCCATATTATGGAATGGGTGGGACAATTTTTTTTTACCGCTTAAATATTTAGCAAAAGGGCATCAGGAACTTATAAAACTGTATTAACGACTCCTCTGTGGTTATTTCAGCTTACTTTCGCTACCAGACGAGTACACTGAGTACGGAAAAGCCCAGGAGGAAAAAAAAAAAAAGTTAATGAAAGCTGTTAACCCTTCCAGTTCAAAAGATCATTCCCAAGTTTAATACAATTGTCTGGGGACGGCAAAACGTTCTTAGATTTGCCGTTCTCGGACAGAAGAGGAAAAAACTTTACCATACTCTTACCATATATAAATGAAAAAGACACAATGACATTAACGTCAATGAAGGCCTCAACCAACTCCGTGCTCCACCTTACCGTACAGTCACACACACACTTCTACGGGAGTTTACAAATTTAAAAAACTTACAAAATGCTAATTTAAAAAACTAACATTACAGCAGACTTAAAAAAAAAAAATATTCAATCTGAGACCAATAAAGGTCTCCAACTAGCTGCACGATCCATCTTACCTTACACCCACCTCACCTGCATACCTGAAGCTCATTAATCACCACCAGCACCATCACCCCGACCTAGCACACGTCTACCCACCTGGCGGATGGTCCCCTCATGAATATACGAATATTACTGGTCTAGTGGTCGGATTGCCCCTCAAGAAATGACGGTCTTGCAAAAGGCCGAATCCCAAGAGGTGGCTATTTTTATGAAAAACAAAGACCCAAAGGTTGGAAGTCTGCAGACAACTGTCTTTTCCAAGAAAACCTTAACAAGAAAGGCAAATAAAGATTCATCCAACTGAAGACGTGTAAACACACTGCATTTAAAGGACAGGTCACAAGTAGATGGAAATACAGCTTAAATAATTACGTAACAAATATGGAAGTCTCTGCACAGAGAAATATAGACTGAAAAGAACAACAGCAGAACTGACCATTGGTATTTGAGTCTATGAAAGAGTATCGGTGAGAATATCGATGAGAATATCATTAGTTCGGAGCACCATGCGTGTACGAGGATCACAGACAGCAACTGTACATGGCCTAAATAAATAATCCAGAAGCAATATCTGCAACACGAGCAAGCACCTTACACAACAGTCAACCACTTACGGTAAGTTCTATCAAGCCACGCAAAACGAAACCTCAAAGCCACAAAATGAAACCTCAAAGACACGAGCATAAATTATTCAGTTTTAAACCAGAAAATCTTTTTCATATTGCTCAAGGTAACGCCAGATACAATATGTTATTAAATTTAGGAAAAAAAAAAAAAAACTCACTCCCCCTCTCGCAGTAGAGGGGTTTGTTTTATTATCTATCCCCTCCCCCTCCGTTTCAAAAATCTCTCAGAAACCGAATAAAATCGTCTATAGACAGAAGAAAAAACACCAAAGTGAAGACAACGATAATTCTCTCTCTCTCTCTCTCTCTCTCTCTGAGCTGAATTAAATCACATGGACACAGCAAGTATTAAACAAAGTCAGCACAAATTTATTCCCTCGCTAAGTTAATTATCAATCCATCTACCCATTGCCAGACGCCCCAATCCCGTAAGGGGTGGCCACAACCAAGCCGCCTCCATGTCGTCCTGTCCAACGCCATTTCACTGCCCTTCTCCAAGCTCACTATCTATAAACGATTTTATTTACATCCGTGATTTTTTTCCAAATTGTACTGGCCTGATATAACCATTAATCATTTTTTTCTTTTAAGTATTAAGATGGTGTACTAAACTGAATAATATGGTCTGGTGGCAATAGAATATATATAACGAATATGTTCAAGTCCAACTGTTACAGATTTTCTAAAAAAATAAATGGAAGACACCTGTAATCTGGTGTATGGATTTTATTTTATTAATTTGCTTCTTTCTCTGTTCATCGTCTTGTGTGTGTGTGTGTGTGTGTGTGTGTGTGTGTGTGTGTGTGTGTGTGTGTGTGTGTGTGTGTGTGTGTGAGAGAGAGAGAGAGAGAGAGAGAGAGAGAGAGAGAGAGAATTTTATTTTTGGTACCGTCAGACAATTTTGCTCGGGTTATAAAGGATTTCCATCAGTAAAAGGGGTTAGTTACGTTTATTCTAACAGCCCAGAAACCCCCAACAGCTGAAGAAAATCGTCAGGGGGTTGGCAAGAACACATAAAACGTCCTCGTGTGGACTGGGTTGATGCAGAAACGTTCCCCATTTTCCCCAACCCAAAAACGCACAAATTCCGTCACTGAAGAACTAGCACGCAAACCCACCCCCCATAAATGACGTCCTCGAGCGAAATCGGTTCATGGGGAAACGTTTGCTCTTCTTCCCAACCCCAAAACGTCAAGGGTTCCAGGAGAAACGTTTCCCCTTCTTCCCGGCCCAAAAGCGTCAAAACTCCGTCACAGAGGAACCAGCCAGCAAAACCCATCCTCCATTCCTCCACACGGGGTCTTTCCAGCCGTGTTTTTCCCGTGTTTTTCTCAGTGGGCGTTGTCGTATATTCCGGTTACGGCGCGGGCATTTTCGCTTTCAATTAAGTCGGCGCGAGATAGCCGGAGGAAAAGAGATGAAACTTAACTTTATCGAGATAACTTTGGAGATTCAGCGAGGAACAAAGGAGCAGAGAGAGAGCCACACACAATACAAAGTGCCGACCCTCCACCACGGCTCTCTGCCTCCTATCCTGGCAAGATTTCGTAACATTTCTCCCTCCGTGGTTTATTCTCCCTGTTCCTTGCCCTACTGTGGTACTGGAGAGGGGCGCCTTCACGTGGTGGCACTGATATTGCACTGATATGGCTCTCTAGCTCCTATTCATGCAAGATTCCGTAACGTTTTCTCCCTTGGTGATTTATTCTGCCGGTTTTTATATCCTACTCTGGTTCTGGATACGATGCCTTCACACGGTGACATTGATATTGCCAGGCACCTCCTCCGGTTATACAATACAGATTGACTGACAGATAGACAGACAGATAGACAGATAAATAGACAGACAGATAGATAGACAGGCATACTGAGTTACACAGCGATATAGACACACAGATAAGGAGAGAGAGAGAGAGAGAGAGAGAGAGAGAGAGAGAGAGAGAGAGAGAATTTCGTTTCTTACACCTCGGGGACTAATTCTATGTAATATAAATCCCTCCAATATCGCCATACTGTGCAAGAATAACGTTGAAATGGATTTTAACCATCCACATCCAAAAATAAATCGCTGAGGCAGAGGGGTTAGGGAGCGTCCTCAACTTACAACACTCTAGTTCATTACCCCTGACCTGTGCTCCCCCTCTCCCCTCTTAACACTTTCACCTCGGCGACTTTTTTTTTTTTCTTCTTTTTAGTCCTGCTCCTACCGGACGATTTTTTCCGACGATTTTATTCAGCTCTGCAAATATTAATGGTTATCGAAGGTGAAACTCAACGCATACCCCCTCCCCCTACCCTCACCTCTTCTCCACCCTCATCTCCCCCTCATACTCCCCACCCACCTCTCACTTCAAACCCCTCCCCCTCCCTCAGCTTACACCCTCACACTTCCCAAGCCTCAACCTCTCCTCCCGCCTTATTCTCCAATTTTTTCCTTCCCTCCCAGTCTCCCCTTCACTCTCCATTTTTTTTTCTCCCCCCATCTCTCACCTTCCCTTCAACCCTC
Source organism: Coenobita brevimanus (assembly GCF_032717465.1). Taxonomy (NCBI): domain Eukaryota; kingdom Metazoa; phylum Arthropoda; class Malacostraca; order Decapoda; family Coenobitidae; genus Coenobita; species Coenobita brevimanus. Next base: position 3,128,859 of record NC_137005.1, on the reverse strand, counting down.
ACCTCCCACCAGCCCGTCTTTCGCCCCACTCCTCACCTCCCCTACCCTTGCTCACCCACTCCTTCCTCCCTCCCCCCTTATCACATCACGCCCAACCCTTCCATCCCCACCCTTCTCCTTACCCTCCATCTTACACTTCCAGCCCTCATCTCCCCAATCCTACACCCTCATCTCTTCCTTCCCCTCATCATCTCACCCCCAACCATGTATCCCCCCACCCTTCTCACCACCCCACCATGCTTACACCTGCCTTCACCTCCTCAATCAATCTTCCTCCACCCTCACCTCTTCCTCCCCCATCCATCTCTCCCCCCAAGTCATCTCACCCCCAACCATGCCTCCCCCACCCATCTCCTCACCCTCCAGCTTACACCTCCAGCTCTCACCTCCCCAGTCCTTCCCCAACCACACGTCCTATCTCCCCATCCATCCCCTCCCCCGCCCCGCCTTCAGCTTACACTTCAAGCCGTACATCATTTGCTGAATCTCATTGGCCTCTCCTATTCAGTGTCGATGTGTGTGTGTGTGTGTGTGTGTGTGTGTGTGTGTGTGTGTGTGTGTGTGTGTGTGTGTGTGTGTGACTCGTTTTTATATGCTGTGACCACCAAAAAGACTTTATACAGCTTATCAACAGTCCCTCTCATTGTGAAAGGGTTAATGATGGCTGTACCTAATCCCTCCATCTCTAAAAGTCCCTCAAGATGCATAAAAATGTCTGGAAGAGGAAGGTAGTGATTAACAGACGTCCCACAAGAAGGAGATTACGTGATATAAGCAGGCATGGCTAAATGACTGAATGTATAATTTCAAGTGAGAAAAATGATAAAGATATGCCAAAGGAGAAGGCGAAGTAAATTTAGTAAAAAAATAAATAAAATAAAGAAATGGGCTAAATATTGAGAGAGAGAGAGAGAGAGAGAGAGAGAGAGAGAGAGAGAGAGAGAGAGAGAGAGAGAATGAAATATATAAAAGAAACTGGTGAACACAATGTAAAACGAGTTAAGCAAAATGATATAAGCAAAGGAAGGAAAAGTACACAAATTACGCAGTGTGTGTGTGTGTGTGTGTGTGTGTGTGTGTGTGTGTGTGTGTGTGTGTGTGTGTGTGTGTGTGTGTGTGTGTGTGTGTGTGTGTGTGTGTGTGTGTGTGTGTGTGTGTGTGTGTGTGTGTGTGTGTGTGTGTGTGTGTGTGTGTGTGTGTGTGTGTGTGTGTGTAAATCAATTTCTAGAAGCGCGTCTCTAAAATGCTGAAAAAGTGCAAAGAGAGAAAAAAAAAAATCCCAAAGTTCAAGTATATTCGTATATTATACCGAGTTCTTCTTAGTCTTTTCTGTCTGCGGATTTCGGCACACACACACACACACACACACACACACACACACACACAAGTGGAACAGACAGACAGAGTGATACCAGAGCGAGGAAGGTGAAAGCAAGTCAGAGAGTCAAGGTGAGGTGGGAGAGAGAGCGCATGGAGGTAAAACATTAATATATCAAAGGCCCGTCGGCGTAGAGATGAGTTTTGTAGGGGCCGAGGGAGTGCGTCTTATAAATTAGGTGTACCCGCTAATTACTGTCGAGTTCTGAGGCCAGCCCAGGTGAGGAGGGAGGTGGGAAGGGAAGAGGAGGGAGGGAAGGAAGAAGGGGGGTGAGAGAGAGTGTTGTGTGAGAAAGAAAGATGGAAGAGTGTTACGAAGGTACTGAGTTGAAGGTACAAGGAGAGAAAGAGACTCGATAGAAGAAATATTAAGTAAAGAAGAGAGAAGGGGAGAAGACAAGAGAGAGAAGTAAGGAGAGGATGAGGTACGTGGAGAGGAGGGGATAGAGAGTGATGATGATGGGGAAGTGTTAAGAGAAATGAAGGAGAGAGACAAGGAGAGACGAGTGAAGTAATAATGAAGCAAAGTGGGGTTGGGGAGAGGAAGGGAGAGGAGAGTTGAGCTGTGATGAGGAGAGAAGAGAGAGGGATGAAAGACTGAAAGGCAGAAGGAACAGTGTTAATGGAGAATGAAGGAGGGATGGAAGGACTGACAAGAGTGAAGAAAGGATGGAGTTAAGAAGAGATGATAGAGATGCTACGGGGAGAGAGACAAACGGAAGAGTATTACAGAGAAATGGCCTAGAGGGAATAAGGAAGAGAAAGAACGGAGTGACTGAGGACAGAATATTAGACAGATTGATATAGATATGGACAGACAGACAGAAACAGACAGAGAAATAGGGTAAACGCCGAATAAATGGAATGAAAATAACCCTTTCACCCCATGAACATCATTTATATATTCTTCTCGTTGCTGCCAGACATTTAATCCATATTAATATCCTAATAACGAAAGTGTTAAAGAAAGCAATATCTCACTCCTTTGGACGGTATGATAGTATGGTTGGGAAGCTTACTAACACCTCTTCCTTACCGATTTATTTCCGACTCAGCTCAGTTACTATATTCTTCTATGTCATTCCTGCCATCTACTGTATTCTTGTGTGTTATTCATGCCATCTACTGTACTCTCTTGTGTTATTCATGCCATCTACTGTACTCTCGTGTGTTATTCATGCCATCTACTGTATTCTTGTGCGTTAGGTCATCTGCCTTGATACTGAAAAGACATAAGACGCAAACCAAGGGATATTAATGAGTGCTCTGGAAAGTAAATCGTTTAGGAAGAGGTGTTAGGGAGTCTCCTTACCCCACGCGAAAACGGGACCTACACTCCATACAGTCGCCTCTAATCCTTTCACCTTAACTTGGCCCAGATTTTCGTCCTTTTGTAGCATACTTCACATAGACCAGTGACAGAAACAATGCTACGGCTCTGCATAATTTCCACGTTACTTCTTCGTGACTAGCATCATATTCCGGTGTTAGTCTACTATTGCACCTCACGATTCAACATGGGGAGGTGGCAGTTTCAGGCCAGGTTGGAGTGAAAAGGGTATAGTGTTGGCATATTACCTCTTCAGACCCAGGATGTCTCTTAAGTGTTCTAGCGTCCTTCAGACATTTATTCAGCCTGGGAAAGCTTTATTTATTTATTTATTTATTTACTTATTTATTTTCGTACTTGAGGAGCTAAATGATAGTAGTAATAGTAATAGTAGTAGTAGTAGTGGTAGTGGTGGCAGTGGTGGCGGTAGTAGTAGTAGTAGTAGTTGTAGTAGTAGTAGTAGTTGTAGTAGTAGTATAGTAAAAAATAAAAAATAACAACCAATGCATCTACCTCAGGTTACTTTATTACCCGTTAATCCCTTCACTCCGATTACTTTATTTTACTTTATTGCGATTTTATTAATCATCAGGGAGATACTTACAACTACAGAGGTTAATTATTGCCATTTAGTGCCTTCATTAACCCTTCCACTGCCAGAGATAATAATGAGGTTAAGTTAAATCGCCTGGAGAGGATTTAAAATGAAAAAACCACGTCATCAGGGTGAAAGGATTTATCATGAGTCACCTGTTAGAATTTCATGAGTCACGATACCACACGCACGCACGCACACACACACACACACACACACACACACACACACACACACACACACACACACACACACACACGCACACGCACGCACACACACACACACACTTTCGAGTCGCCTTTTACGAGTCGCCGATACTGAACGAGCACGAGAGAGAGAGAGAGAGAGAGAGAGACAGAGACAGAGAGAGAGAGAGAGAGAGAGAGAGAGAGAGAGAGAGAGAGAGAGAGAGATGGGGCCTGGGTCTTACAAGGAGGGAGGGGCGTCAAAGGGGAGGAGCTGGTGGAAGGATTGATGGGGAGGGGCGGAGGGAAGGAGGGGGATGGAGGAAAGACAGGGAGGAAAGGGAGGGAATGGAGGAGACAGACAGGGAGAGCAGGGAAAGGGAAGGAATGGAGGAGGGAGGGAGGGAGAGGAGGAAAGGGAAGGAGTGGAAGAGGAAGAGGGAGAGGGAGAAAAGGATGGAATGGAAGAAAGAGTGGGGGAGGAAAAAAAGAGAGAGAGAGGGAGAGAAGACGAAGGGGATGGAGGAAAGAGGAAGGGGGATGGAAGAAAGAGGAAAGGGGATGGAAGAAAGAAGAAGGGGGATGGAGGAAAGAGGAAGGGAGATGGAGGAAAGAAGAAGGGGGATGGAGGAAAGAGGAAAGGGGATGGAGGAAAGAAGAAGGGGGATGAAGGAAAGAGGAAGGGGGATGGAGGAAAGAAGAAGGGGGATGGAAGAAAGAGGAAGGGGGATGGAGGAAAGAGGAAGGGGGATGGAGGAAAGAGGGAGGGAGGGGACAGCAAAGATCATTCCACAGATTAATCCATTCACACCGATGACGCATTTTTTCTTTTTCACTACCTTCAGACGATTTTTTTAGCTTAGAGATTTCGGTACTAGGGATAGATAGATAGATAGATAGATAGATAAACAGACAGACATATAGAGCCATAGACAGATAGGTAGGTAGGTAGGTAGGTAGACAGATAGATAGATTGACACATAGATGAATAGACAAACAGATACAAAGAGATCCTTCCTAAGCTAATTAAAATCGTCTGTCAGCAGCACGAATAAAATAGAATAACATAAATCCTCAATCCGAAACAATACCCATAAAGCTGGATTTAATATATCACCCTACAGATGGAACTTTGCAATGCCTTCAAAACAACAACAAAAAAATAAAAAAAGCAGCTATACTCTTACCAACCTAACTTGGCCTAAAATTACCATCTCTCCATCTTGCATGCTGAATTGTGACAGTATTTTAACACCGGAGTATAATGCTAGTCACGAAGAAGTGCTATAGAAAGATGGAACCAAGTAACATTATCTTTTACTATTTGGCTACACGAAAGACGCTACCAAATGACAAAAATCTAGGCCAAGTTAAGGTGAAAGGAGTATCTAATAATCTTGAATTTGGCTCTCTGTTATCTTGTTTTTTTCTTGGGGGGAACAATCTTACGGCTTCTGGCCTTTGGTTCCTTCTTCCTTGCAGTAAAAAAAAATGTGTATGAAATTAGAGAAGGCAGCAGACGGCTCGGGAGATGAGAGTGATCATTAGGAGGGAAGGCAAGAACACCGTCGGGAGGCATAATCCAAGGAGAGGCATGGAAATGACGTCATATATACAATTTTAATTAGAGACGCTGAATACCATAAACACTACCCCCCCAACCCTCTCATACCCCCCACCTACACCCCCCCACACCACACAAACCCCCTCCAACACCCTCTATCTCACCCCCACCCCACACACAGACCCCCTTCCACACCCCTATTTTTGTTCTCCTTAAGTTCTTAGCATTCGGTTCCCCCCCATGTTTCTTTCTAGTTCCCCCACCTCCACTCTCTCTCTCTTTCTCTCTCTCCCGCTGCTGCTGCTTCTTCTTGCCTCCTAGCTCTTTAACTTCCCCTCAACTTGCCCTTTCATTCCCTATTCCATTCCCCAACCTCAATCCAGCCTCATTCCTGATTCAAGCCCATCCCATCATCGTTCTCCGTCGCTCTCACACCTCCCTCCATCCTATCTATCCACTGCTCCCTCAACATCCCTTCCCCACGACCATCCAGTCTCATACATTTCACTGCACGTCATCCTTTATTCCACAATCCATTTCAGATCCCCCTCAACACTTTCCATTTTCACCGCTTGATTTTACTCTGTCACTTTCACACTCTCAAACTTCTTCCTTTTTCACTGTTTATTATCTTTTCTGCCTCTCACTTTCACCTCTCCCTCAACAGCTTCTTCTTTCACTGTTCATATCTTACTCTACACGTCACTTTCACCTACTCCCCAGCTCCGTCACTGTCTTCCTCGCACTCATCTCAACAATCCACACCATCCACACTTTTTAATCCACTCCTTTCTCTACCCTTCACTCCTCGCTTAAATCTCGCTTTAACTTATAAAATCCTCCTTCAATACACACTTCATCCCTCATCCTATACAGTCAGCATCCCTTCTCCACTCACTCCACGTCTACCCTTCCTCTCTTTAGCCCACTCCACACCCTCTCTCTCTCTCTCATCCACCTCCTCCCATTCTCTCCCATCCTTCCCTTCTCACTCCATCCCTTCTCCCACACACTTCCCCACTCACTCCTCCTCCTCTCTCATTCCAACCTCCCACTCCCCCTCCCCTCCCCATCCTCCCACTCACCCTCACTCCCACGCACCCCACTCCAACGAGGCCATTCCACCCCTGAGCTACACCCAACGTTTTAATAATTTTCTTTTAATTAATCGAAGAGCAATAAGTGGGAGTTACGGGAGGGCATTAGAAAGACATGACTCCGCCTGATGACCAGTTCCCACCTCCACCACCACAATAACCATCCCTCACCCCCCTCATCCCCCCCACCAACCCCCCCACCTTTCAAGAGTCCCCCACCTTCCATCCCTCCTTCCCAGACTCATTCGCCTTCACCCATTCTGCCCCGCCTTCTCATTCCGCCCCTCACCCATTCACCCTCCCTCACCCCCAACCAATACCCATCCAAAGCCCTCCCCCTCATTCCTCTCAGGCTCCTCTCTCCCTTACCCATTCTGCCACGCCCCCATCTTACATCACCCTTATCCATACACCCCCATCCTCATACGCTCCTTGTTCCCATCTTTATTCAGTCTTACTCATTCTTATCTGTCCTTGCCACCTCGGCCTACCCTCACCCATTCCCTCTCGTCCCCATTCACACTCAAAGGCTTCACCCTATCCTCACCCTCATTCAGACCTTCCTCAAACTTTATCCTTATCCACCTGCATCCTATCCACACTCGGCCTCATCCATCCCTCATCCCCATTCCTTCCACACCCCTTTCCCCGTCCTCATTTACCATTTACTCAGTTTAAATTATTCTTTTATTCTCCTTTATCCTGACCTCGTGCTGGAGAGGGACGCCTTCATGTGGTGGCACTAACATAAGCTGGGGGCTCAACTACCCGGTTATTTAAATGGCTCAGTTACTTCCCTATCCCCTGAAATGCGGATGGTGGTGGACGGCAGGAGAAGAGGAACTTGGGCCTGCAGTCCACCGGGTTCACATTTAGCTGAGCCTGAGGTTGCAACTACTACTACTCGTACAACTCCTGTTACTACTACTGTTCTGTCTTTACTAAGCATCACCCTCCCTCTCTCTCTCTCTCTCTCTCTCTCTCACCTCATTCAACCCTTCGAGTACTCAGTTTTCTCCGTCCTCTCATCCCAAGCTCCTTCAACCCCTAACCCTCATCCGTCCTGCTCCCTTGCTCCCTCATTCTCCCCCACTCCCAGCCTCCCCTGCCCCTCCACTCACTTTCTCACCGATTATTCACATTCATCGAGCCCTCAGTCCCTCCCATCCGTCCCCCCCCCCCTTCCACACTCCAACCTCATTTATTCACCTTCATTGCCACTCCACTCTCTCTCTCTCTCTCTCTCTCTCTCTCTCTCTCTCTCTCTCTCTCTCTCTCTCACCCATATCTACATTTACGCAGCACTCACTCCACACCCGCCCACCTCACTCCATCTTTATTCCAACCAAATCCCACCTTCTTTCTACTCAAATAGTAAGCTCATTCCACACCCAATGACCTCTTCCAACCTCATTCCATCGCATTCTCATCCACAGTTATGCCTCCTTCGATCTCCCATGTTCGCTCCCTCTTTCCTCATCCACTCACATTCACCCATCACCCCCACTCCCTCACCCACACACTCCCCTCTTACAACTTTCCCCTCACTCAAAGGCCAATTTACCCTCACCAGTCTACCCTTACTCCACTTCCCCCTCTCCCACATTTACCCTTCACCGCAGTCTCCCCCCTCACCCACACTCCCTCACTCACACACTCCCCTCTCACAACTTTCCCCTCACTCACATATCCAGCTACTCTCACCCAGTCTGTCCTCATTTTGCTTCCTTTTCTCTGAGGCACCTACACCCTCACCCACATTCACCTTCCATCCAGTCCCCCCTTACCCACACTCCCTCACCTACCCTCCTCCAAAGGGTGGCATATAGAGGTGTGTAGTACGTACAAGGACTGTTGGGCCTCCGAGAACGGGCAGCTAAACCTATGCCCAGAGTCGAAAAAACAAAACAAAACACACCTAAGAGAGATATGTATCAAAATGAATGAACAGTAAAGAAGACCGAATAAAAGGGGATGTAATGAAGTCTGAATAACAAAATGGACATGAGGGAATAAACAGAAAGAAAAGTGTGGAATGGACAGAAAGGGATGCACCGAACATAACAGGTGGACAGAGATGCATTAATAGGTGAAGAAGACAGATGTGAGTACAAGAAGAATACGAACGAAATAGTGAAAGGGACAGGAATGAGTCGACAAGGACAAAATAAAATGGACAGAATTCTAGGAACATATGTACTGAAAGGGGAAGACAGAACTAAGAGAATAATGGTGAACACAGGGGGAGAACAGAGTGAACTGAAGAAAGAAAAAGACTGAAGAGGGAGAAAAAGGGGTGGACAAAGGGAGGGAAAAAAGTGGGACAGAGGAAAAAAAAGGGTCTGACAGAAGAAAATGGCTGGACAGAAGACAAGACAGGGTTAGACAGAAGAAAAACGGTTGAAGAGAGAAAGAGAAAGGGTTGGACAGCAGAAGGGTTGGAAGCAGGAAATGGGTTGAACAGGAGAAAAAGGGTTGGACAGAGGAAGATAAAGGGTTGGACAGGAGAAAAAGGGCTCGACAGAAGACGGAAAAGAATTGGACAGGAGAAAAAGCGTTGGACAGAATACGAGAAAGGGTTGGACAGGGGGGGGGGGGGAAGGGAGGGGTAGACCGAAGAAAATAAGATGAAGCAAAATGAGCGATCAGAAAGACAGAAATGGGTGGAAGGAAGGAGAGAAAAGGAAAGACGGGAGAAAAGAGAATGGTGGGCGGAGGGACAGCAGAGAGAAGTGGACAGGTCACAAAAGGGGTGGGCAGGACAGACAGAGATGAAAAGAAGGACAGACAGAAAAGTGCAGACACAACACGAAAGGGTTAACAGAGGAACAAGAAGAGATTAATAGGAGAGGAAAGTTTGGCTAATCCCTCTCTCTCTTGTTCTTTTCTGAGCTCTAGTAATATCAGACACTTCACCATTCTGATGTCACTTCTTTTCTTACGCATTTCATTGCTCTCACATTTTTCACCGTGCTGTTATATGCTTGGACAGGGAAGGTGAAATCAGCATCATTCTGCATTTCACCATTTAATTCTTTGCAAGGCTACTTCATTCTTTCTAGCTTTGGAATGAAGTTGTTAATTACCCTCAAGACTTACTTTCCTGCTAACTCCACTAGCACTTCCTCTTTAACTTTCCAATTACTTCCCCTTTAACTTTCCAACTATAATCGTCTGGAACCAGCATGATAAAGTAAAAATACGTCATTGGACTGAAGGACTTAAAATTGTCCCATTATAACTGTGTATACTCTGAGTTTTCTGTTTTTCCATCGCTTTATATATTTCCAATTCTGCTTCTTTACCATCACAGCCAGACAGTAGAGCATGTTACTTCGATTATCTTCTTGTATCTCTTGTTCAGCTTTACTATTAGACTTGCTACTTTTTTATTCATAGTATACAAGTCTTTACTAATCCTTGCCCCCCACCCCATTTTTTTTTAAATCAGAAATCCTACACCATGTCCCTTTTCTTCATGCCTGCCTCTGAAATGGAATTCGTGACCTTCAGACCATTTTTTGAACGTCTCGCCTGATTTTCTAACCTCAGGAGGACCCGCAATTTCTCAGTTTAATTTCTCAACTCACTCTCAGTACTTACAAAAAGAAAAAAAAAACGTACAACTTCATGTGGTTTCATTATCAGGAGATACAACGTTGTAGATGCATTCCCAAACTCAGTTCCCAAAGAAGGTTAGTTTATAATACCCATGGACTCTCTTGGAAACTAATTACTGTGTCCATGAATCCTCTAGAAACTTAGGTCTATCATTACCTTCCAAGATAACAGAAGAGTCACATATTAGCAGAAGGTAGGAGGTCCTCAAGATGTCACTTATTTTGCTTCTCGTGGACTGCTGACAAGGTTAACATCCAAGTGACATCCAAGACCCCTCAATGCCCTAATCGTCCAAAGAGTACCACACGAGACAAGGCGAATTCCACCACCTGTAATGGGTGTGAGTCCTAAGCTACAAGAAAACATCGGAGCCACCAATATTGCGGTGGAAGATACAACCTAAAGAGATAGGGAGAAGAAGAGTGCGAATTTTGGGGAGAACGAGTACCAATTTTAGGGAGAAAAAGCATACCAATTGCAGGCAGACAAAGCACCAATTTTAGGGAGAAAAAGAGTACCCATTTTAGGGAGAATAAGAGTACCAATTATAGGGAGAAAAGGAGTACCAATTAAAAAGTAAATGCCACCGTTACAGTGGAATGAGAAGATCAATTATACAGTACAAAAAGATTCAAGAATTACAGAAAGGAAGGAGACACGAAATCTAAAGAAGTTATTAATTTCACGCTGAACATAATTTAATAATGAAGCAGATATCAATCATACAGGGGCATAGATACTACATATATAGAGGACATATCAATTCCATAGAAAAGTACTTACCAGGTTTACAGTGACATAGTATTAGTTACAGTGAAACAGACACTAACAATACAGTAAAGATGCAGGCAATTTGTAGTATATAAGTTCTAAATTGAAGTATAAATAGGGCACAGTAGAGTACACACAAATTCTACAAACACATATCATTTTAATTACAAAGAAGATATCAATGAAGTAAAACCAATACTACAATGAAGTGAATGTCAGTTTTACACGTGAGATAAAATTTACAGAGACAACACAGCACACAGAATTTTTTACTGCCAGATAGAAACCAAACTAAGACACAGATCTGAATCACCGAGAAGCACAAACCACCTTACTAAAACTTGCCAATTCAAAGCCGCTAAAGGTCAACAAGTTCTAGACAAAAGCTCACCCTTTCCCTCTTAAGAAAAGGTAAATAAAGACGTGATTTAAGAAGACACCAATGCATCTTCTGACAACCCTCACTTAAACCCTTTCAGTACGTAGAAGACTTATCAAAACAGCTGTTACTTCGAAGAGATATTACCCAAATTTGTCCCATATAATTTCCAAAAACCTTTAAGTAATGTTTTTTTAATGCTTTCTATTTATGTTACTGCCAGACTCTTATTTGGTTCTAAAACTGCTATATTATGCTTACAACCAGTATGATGTGCTACTGATACCGTAACACACACACACACACACACACAGAAGAGGGTCGTTATATGGTATCCCCAAAATATTAGGGGGAAAAAAGAGCACCATCATCTTCACAGTAACTTTATTTTGGTCAGATTAGTTAACATCAATAATTCTGGTATAATCCGATCTTTCAATAAATGAGGAAATGGTACAATTCTTTCTATTTTATATGATTCCAACGAACTGAAAACTTTAACAAACAACTTCTTTTCTTCAGAATTATTTGTAGCATCTCCAAATCAGATCCTGAGTGAAAAAGGTACAATTATATCTCTTTAACGAATCCAACATGAAGAAATTCTGATAAAATTGGCACAGAAATAATTATTTTTTGAATTATTGCTCAAAATCAACTCCTTTAATCTGTTCATCTATCACAAGCCTATGAACATATAATCCAAGTCTATAATTTATTTCCTTTAGGCACTGAACTTGAAATATCCAGTTCCGTGTTTCTTTAATTTATCATCAGCTAACAACTAACCTGTATGCTATTTCCTATGGCATTATTACTGAACTGCCTCATCCAAAACTTTCGTAATCTATCCCAAGCTTTAACTAGAGCTAAAACTACAGCTACAAGCCTGTGTGTGCGCTGTAGGAATTTGGGAGAGTGGAGGAAAATGCGAAGTGGAGTAACAAACTCTCACCTCTTCCACCTAAAGGAGGTGTGGATGTAGAAGAGAAGTGTGGAATGACAGGGAGATAGGGCGATGAGAATGGAAGCGTGTAGTGTGGATATGTGGAGTAACAGGATGAAGAGAGTGAAAGTGCGTAGTGGGGACATGTGAAGTAATAAGATGAAGTGTGGAAAGGTGTACTGAGGATAGGCGAAGTAAAAACTTTTCATTATATTTACCTGAAGGAGATGCTCAGTGCTGCCTAAAAAGGTAGGTTAACGCAGGGGAAATACGTAGTGACAGAGGAGAGTAAATAAAAATATATAAGCAACATATATGGATAGAATATAAGGAACAGGAAAGGTGTGGAGTACCGGTAACCCTCGCCCCTTTTAATGTGATGTGAGTTTGGAGGTGTGGAGTGTATGTCAGGAGGTGTGGAGTAAACAACTCTCACCCCTCCATCTGTAGTGTAAGTGTGGAGTGTAGTGCAGGTGTGGAGTGTAAGTCAGCAGGTGTGGAGTAAACAACTCTCACCCCTCCATCTGTAATGTAAGTGTGGAGTGTAGTGCAGGTGTGGAATGTAAGTGAGGAGGTGTGGAGTAAACAACTCTCACCCCTCCATCTGTAGTGTAAGTGTGAAGTGTAGGGTCTGGAGTGTTATGTCAGTAGGTGTGGAGTAAGCAACTCTCACCTCTCCATCTGTAGTGTAAGTGTGGTGTGTAGTGATGTGGAGTGTATGTCAGGAGGTGTGGAGTAAGCAACTCTCACCCCTCCATCTGTGGTGTGTGGTGTGTAGTGCAGGTGTGGAATGTAAGTCAGGAGGTGTGGAGTAAACAACTCTCACCCCTCCATCTGTAGTGTAAGTGTGGTGTTTAGTGCAGGTGTGGAGTGTATGTCAGGAGGTGTGGAGTAAGTAACTCTCACCCCTCTTAGTATAATGTGTGATGGTGTGGGGTGTAAGTGTGGAGGTGTGGAGTAACCAGCACTCACGGCAATACAGCGACTTATGTTGTGCAAAACAAAACACATTAAAGAAAACTAACAGATAATTAAACACAAATACGTTGAAATGGGGCAAAGAAGATTTTACCAATAAATTTTCATACACTGAGATGCAAAACTTGTAAAAAAAAAAAATCGGTAAATATTCTATCATCCCCAAGAACAATAAAATAAAAAGGGTCTGTCCAATCGTAACCTCACCTGTTCACATCAAGGAAAGACTCATTATCACGAACAGGTGCTTGTAAATGGATAACCGTGATTCCTTTAAATTTAATCACAAGAATAAAGAGAGCACGTAAGGATCAAACTAAAGGGAATTATAGGGGATCCGTCTTCAAAGATAATAAATATGAACTGAAAAAACGAAGTGTGAAGAACATATATCAAAGAATTACTCCAAAAATCAAAGGATGTGAATAAATATAAGTTTAAAGCTATGTTTCTAAGGGAAGTGAAGCAGAAGTGTATTAAAGTGAAGTATGTGTCGCAGAGAAGTGTGAGGGAAGTGTAAAGGCATTCCAAACAGCCAACACAGACCTGGACCGACAGTGTAGCTAGAGATAAACTGCTTACCCTCGTCACTTACACTGCAGCTGCCTACTCACCTACCTACTTAACTTCCCTGCTCGTCCCTCCTCCCTGTCTCTGGTCACGGGAGGAGGAGAGCAAGCAGAGCCCTAAGTTATCACCAAAAGTTATTCTAAACAGTTAACAGGCGTTATCCTAATCTTCCAGAAGACATTATCCTCTACTGATTTCTAAGTTATTCCACCTGCTTACTTATTTACCTACCTCCCTGCTTGTCCCTCCCCCCTCCTCTCTGCTCACAGGAGGAAGAGATCAAGCAGGCCCTAAGTTATAAGCAAGAAACAATATCCTGAAATAGCAGCTGACATGAAATCGAATAAGTTACTTCACATAATCACCTACCTTCCTACCTGCCTATCTACCTACCTCTCAGCTCACGCAAAGGAGAAGGCAAGCACGGTTCTAAATAATTACCAGACTACCGAAGAACACTATTCTGAACTGATTTCTATCTTATTTAACCTTAATACCCAAATACTCTTAACCACGAAAAGTTATCAACAAAGTGTACTGCCCTAAACTCATTTAAAACACCGTACACCTGCTAACTATATCCAAGTAACTTTTAGAATTTCACTGTACAATTTCTTCTGTATTCATCATGGGGCCTGTGAAATTTTTAGACTGCAAAACATTAATATTTCTATAATTATTTCTACGTCCCATTACTTCTGATAATTCCAGTCACTTTTAATTCAGAGTTTCTTCATGCAGGATTCATGATGGACCTTTGAAATCTTGAAAGAACTGTCATCCAATTTTTTTATGGCTCAATATGGAGCGTAGGGGTCCGGGACTAGGTTGCCGTCCTGATATTTAAGATGGATGGCCAGTCGCTCGTCCCTGGGTGGAATTTTTTGTGCATTAAATCCCAACCATCCCTCAAATGGACCACATTCGGGTGGAGCGTCTTAACCAACTAGATTACCAGGAGCCCAACTGGATATATGGTTACCACCCAGCGAACCAAATGGTTTCCTGGACTATAAGAAACCATTTGGATTGTCACTCAGTGTAGGGTTATCTGAAAGTAGCACTACATCAAGTGAGTGGATGATAGGCGCCACCACCGACCACTAGCGCTCACCAATAATTTTTAGTTTTTGTGAGGTGAATCCTTTCAGAGCTTGACGGCAGATGATACAATAGCTAAATAATTCTTGGCTACTGCGAGATGAATTTTGCTGGTTTCCTATTGGGCTGAAGGAGGCGCTGCTGCCCCAGACGAAGAACTGCTTCCACCATCACCAGCAGTCTCTCTTCGCGGGTAAAGGGGGACGTCGGGGGGGTGGGAGGGGACATAGCGCTCCTCGAAGAAGCCCCTCTTTCACCCATCATCATCATCATCAACACCCATCACCACCATCTTCCGTTACAAGTGAGAAAATGTTAGATACACAATGGAGTGGTATCAAGGCAGGCTTCTGTGAGTATCGCAAGGTTTTTTAGTATTTTTTCAGAATCCAACAAATGAAGAATTGGGACTTACTCTTGGCTTCCTCCAGGGTGATTGCTTGATAGGAACACAAATGCCCTAATCATTTACGGGGCCTAGGAAAGCTTAATTATATCATTCCTGTTCGTGGTATGATACTATATTCAGCTTGAGATTGACCTTGCGTCCTTCAAGGGTTAGGAACCGTCTCCAATAACCCTTTCAGGACACGACAGATCCTTCGCTCTTTTATTCTTGTTACTGGGCTGGGATTTTATTAAGCTGGAGATTTTTTCTACTCTTGTTAATGGTGCACGATCTAATTCAGCCTGAAATTGGCCCTACATTTTCTCTAAGGGTGAAGAAATGTCTCAAGTGGCTTCTCAAGTACTCTTCAGGAGGTGAGGAATCTTAGTTATTTTATATTCTTGCCGCCGACAGATGATTTAATTCGGCTTGAGTGGTTTCCTGTCCTTGAAGGGTTAAGAACCATCTCCAATAACCCTTTCGGGCGTCAAAAGTCTCAGCCATTTAATATTTGCTATCAACTACGAATTTGTTCATTTAAGCAATAGTTTCCCATCGTCCATGAGTCAGAAACCTATGGGAAAAAAAAATACTCCTTCAACACTCAAGCCTGTGAGAAGAAACCAGGCCATTTCAATAAAGGGACGGATTTCCTATTTTCTTCCTGCTACCTTCAGACGATTTCAGTCATCTTCAGGTTGACATTTTAGGCTGGGGGATGAAGTGAAAGCTACATCTGACCCACCTACATACGAAAGCCTCTACGCTGAGCAAAATCGTCAGGAGATAGCAAGAATGAAACAGCAAACGACGTCCTCTGAGGGAGTTAAAGCATTTGAGAAAGAAGGCACTGAGGGGGGTGACTCAATTAAAGGAGCCCTCGTGGTGGAATGGAGTGTGTGTGTGTGTGTGTGTGTGTGTGTGTGTGTGTGTGTGTGTGTGTGTGTGTGTGTGTGTGTGTGTGTGTGTGTGTGTGTGTGTGTGTGTGTGTGTGTGCGTGTGCGTGCGTGCGTGCGTGCGTGCTTCCTCGACCCGCCTCTCCACCACACATCTCCACACCACGGCATAATTTTGGGGGGTCCGTCGCTTGGTACGGCGTGGAATGGCGTCTGCGAGCTTGGGGTGCGATGGAAGGGAAGGGGGGCAGTGAGGGGGAAGGGAAGGGGGGGCAGCGAGGGGGAAAGGAAGGGGACTGAGGGGGAAGGGAAGAAGACTGAGGAGGAAGAGGAAGGGGGCTGAAGTGGAGAGGGATGGTGGAAGGGGAGGAGGGAGAGGGGACGATAGAAGTGTGTAGAGGAAAAGGGGATAGAGAGAGAACTAGATAGGGGTTAAGGTGAAAGGGGAGAGGGTTAAGGTGGAAACAGAGGGGAACTGAGACTGGGAAGGAGGGGGAACTAAGGAAGTGGGGCTGAGGGGGGGTTAAGGGGAAAGGATAGGGGTTGAATGGGCGAGGGATGGGACTGATAGAAAGGATAGATGGTAGGGATAGAAGGGGAGGTGAAAGAAAAAAAAGAGAAAGGGTGGCGCGATAGAAATGACAAAAAGAAGGGGTAGCGACAGAAGACAGAGAATGGGGTAGGCAGACTAAGGCAAAACGGAAGGCAAGAGGACAGAGAAAGTGCATGGGGAAAAGGGGAGGCTGGGGTCAAAGAGAAGAAAGAAGGCAGGAGGATATTCAGAGCGGGTGAAACAAGGGGGAAGGGAGGGAGGGAGGTCATGGAAAGAGGATGCAAAGACAGACAGAGAAGAAGAAGAAAGGGAAGTGGGGAGAGAGAGGAGAGGGAGAGAGAGGAGTGGGGAGCAGTTTGAGGAGGGAGAGACAGAGACAGAAATAAGGTGGGGGTGGTAAGATTGGGGGAGAGGGAGGGGGGAGAGGGTGTTTTTGCAGAGCCCTCGTTATCATTAAGGGGGTGACAGATCTTAGTGGAGTAGCAGCCGGCGCAACTCTCCCCCTGCCTCTTCCTCTTCTCCCCCCTCTCTCTCCTCTCCCCTTCCTCTCTCCCTCGCACCTCAACCCTTTCAAACCAGATCAATTTTACCCTTCCTACTTACAGACGATTTTCCAGACTTCGAAAATTAACTACAATGTAAACTTCAACAATCCTTTCACCAAGCAATTTATTTCCTGTAGCATTCAGTGGGGTAAAAATCGTCTAACCCATGCTGAATATAATCGTCTGGAGGTAGCGATAAAAAACCTGAACAAGACGATTTAATTTAGCTGAGGGATGATTAGCGAACCCCTTTGCTGCTAGGGATCGAGCCTAAGTTTAATAAAGTTGCTTGATGGTAGAACAATTAAAATGAAAAATAAAATAAAAATACTCAAAAGAAATTCAAGGAGGTCACTGTACTGAAGAGGTAAAGGAATCTCTCTCTCTCTCTCTCTCTCTCTCATTTATCTCCATCATTTACTCTTGACCACTCTCCCATTCTTCCTTGGACTCCCATAATCTCCCTGTCTCTCCCAATTTCTCCCATACTCTCTCTCTCTCTCTCTTTCCTTTTTTCCCCTCGTATCACCTCCATTCTTTCTTCATCTTTTCATCCCTTCTTTCCTCCATCCCTAGAGACTTACACACCCTCTTCCTCCTCTGTCCCTCCTCCTCTCTCTCTTCTTCCTCCCTTCCTCCCTCCCCCTTTCCTCTTCTCCCCTTCAATTTCCCCTTAGCTTCTCCCTCACCTCCTCCATCCCAAGAGATTTTCCCATTCTCTCTCTCTCTCTACCTACCTACCTACCTATCTGTCTAATTTATCTATATTTATCGATGTATCTCAATATACTGTATCTTTCTCTTTGTGCCATCTTTCTTTCTCTCTCTCTCTCTCTATCTCTCTTTCTCTCCCTATCTATCTATCTATATTTATCTATCTATGTATCAATGTATCTTTCTCTCTCTCTCTCTCTCTCTCTCTCTCTCTCTCTCTCTCTCTCCAGCCATTACCTACTAACGAGACTCATTACCTCAGATGTGTCACACTCTCTTTATTATACTCGACCAAGGATGCCGTACAAGAGACGGGGCAAAGTTACTGAGGGGGAACGACTGGCTGGGGAGAGGGGAAAGAAGGGGTAAAAGTTGCAAATAGAGGGGAAGAGGGAGGATAAGGGGTAGTAGAGAGGAGTGGGGGAGAAGGAGTGTGGGGAAAGGGGAGGAGGTGTGTGGGGGAGGGGGAGGAGGAGCGTGGGGGAAGGAGGAGCGTGGGGGAAGGAAGAGCGTGGGGGAAGGAGGAGAGGGAGATGAAGGGAGGAGAGAGAGGAGGGGGAGAAACATGATGGTGGGGAGAGGGGGAGGGGACAGAGCAAGGGTTCGGGAGAAGAAAGCCAAAAGTCACAAGATTGAGAGGGAAGGGGCGGAAGAGGGGAGAGGAGAGGGAGAGAGAGTGGAATGGCAGTGAGAGAAGAAGGGGAAGTGGGAGAGGGAGGGGACGTGAAAAGATGGGAGGAAAAGAGAAGGGTGAGAGGTGGGGAAACGAAATGTGGGGATCTGTGAGGGAATGAAGAAGGAGGGGGAGAGAATGAAGAGGTCAATGGATGAAAAGGAGGAATGAAAGAGAGAGAGGGGGAGAGGAAAGAAGACAGCAATGGCGTAGCTTATTTCATAGCCAGGAAAACAAACAATTATCTAAACAAAAAAATGCAAGCGCCAAAGAACGACATAAAAATAAAAAAAAGTAAATGAAGCAGCAGAAATAAGTCTAGAAAGTGATGAATTGTATTGACCAAAAAGGTTAAGGACACGAGAACGAAGAAAAAAACAGGTGTCAGAAAAAATAATTATCTAGACAGTACTGCCCCATATCAGGTGTAAGAAAGACACTGAACCTGAGGAAACAGCAAAGAAAATATAAGAACATTAAAAAAGAAAATCGGAGGTAGGTGAATAAAAAAAACTGGGACAATAATTAAGAAGGTAAACATTCTACTAGTATACCAAGGCACCCCTAGATCTAAAAAAAAATGGGAGAGGGGAGGCACATGAAAAGACGGGAAAGGTAGAAGGCACGAGTGAGGAGGGTACAAGAGAAAAGGATAGAAGCTGAGGCAGAATAGGGGATGGAGGGGCAGATGAAAGTGGAGAAAGAAATAGCAGAGGGGTTGGGTAAGGGAAGAGGGGAACTAGAAAGAAGGGGAGAGGCAGAAGGGTGGAATGGGTGGGATAGAAGAGAAAGAGACGGGAAAAACATGTGTATAAGAGGGGAAGGGAAGATAAATGAAAGGGGTGAGGGATAGAAAAGAGTGACAGGGTAGTAGTGAGCGTGGGGTTTAGGGTAGTAGAAAGGGAGGGGTTTGAGGTAACAGAGAGGGGGAGGAAGGGGGAACAGTGGGTGGGGGTTCTTGAGGGGGAACTTCATTAAAGCCACAACCACACACGGGGAGCACCAGGGGCCGGAAGAGCCACAGCAGCTGCAACATTAACAGCACCGCTCAGTCTCCTTCCACCGCCCACCCTCCTCCTTCCAGCGCTAAGCATCTTTCCAGCATCAACCTTCCAGCACCCCCCTCCTTCCCAGCACTCATCTCAAACACTCTCCTTCCAGCACCCACCTTCCATCCAGTACTACCCTCAAAACTCTTCTCCTAGCACCTTTTTAGCACCTCCTCATACTCACTTCTGTCGGCATCCTCTTAAAACATCTTCCACCCAGCACTCTCCCTGTAATATCCTCCTCAAACGGCCTCTTCCAGCACCCTCATTTAGCACCGTCTTAACTAGAACCGTCCTCCTTCTAGCACTCTTCATAAACACCGTCCCTTCAGCATCTTCTTCCCAGCACACTCCTCAGGCGCTTTCCTATCAGCATTCTCCTTGCAACATCCTCCACCAGCATTCAGCCTCCTTCCAGCACTCTCCTCCTGCCCTCCCTCTATCAGCACTCTCCTTCCAGCACGTAGCCTCCTTCGAGCACGCAGTCTCCTTCCAGCACTCTCCTCTTGCCCTCCCTCTATCAGCACTCTCCTTCCAGCACGCAGCCTCCTTCCAGCACCCTCCTCAAACACCTCCCCCCACCACACACACACACACACCCTCCCCGCCGCCATGACATGTGCGCCGACGTCTCTCCTACGGGATGGGGGGAAATAACGACCTAATTAGCTATAAACGACCGTGATGTACGCAGGAGACGTGAAAATGCAAATATGAGATATGAAAATGAAGATGGGTGTCATAAAGAAGACAGATGGTCTCGCCCGGGCCATTTCCCTAAGCCGGCGGCCCACTTGTCATCTCTACGGCCGTCCGTCCATCAACTCCCGCCGCTGCCACTGCCACGCTGCCTCCTCCTCCTCCGCCTCCTCCTGCTGCTCCTGCTCCTCCACGGCCAACACTGCTTCCTCAGTTTCACTTCTTGTTCTCTCTCTTTATCCTCCTGTTCCTTTTGTTTCGCTTCCTGTTTCCTATTTCTCCCTCGTTTTTTTCCTTCTGCTCCTAATCCCCTGCGACTGCTACTGATCCCTCTTGTTTCTCTTCCCGTTCCTTCTGTTTCTCTTCCTGCTTTTCCTTCTACTTTTCTTGTTTCTACTGCTGTTCTCTCTGCTTCCATTTTTGTTTCTTTTCCTAGGGCGCCTTGTTTTTCTCCTGTTCCTCTGCTACTATTGTTCTCTGTTATTCTTCCTCTTCTTCGGGTTTCTGCTTTTTCCTACTATTCTTCCTGTTTCTTATTTTTCCTATTGCTTCTCTGTGTTTCGCCTCCTCCTGCTCCACCACTGTTACTGCTGCTCCTGTTTCTGTTCCTTTTCCTTTTGTTTCGTTTCTTGTGCTATCTACTTCTCCAATCTTCGTGCTTATACTGCTGCTCCTCCTCGTATAACTCCTACTCCTTCACCGCCACCACCGCTCCTCCTCCTTTCCCTACTGCTCCTAAAGTCTTTCCTCCACCTCTTTCTATCTCTTCTCGTTTCTGCTTTTCTTACTGTTCTTTTTACTCCTTCTACTTATCCTTCTCTTGATGCGTTTCACCTCACTTTCTACCTGCTTCTCCTGTCTCTCTTTCCCTGCTCTTTCTGCTTCTCTTCCTGCTCCCGCTCTTCCTACTACTCTTATAACTCGATATTCTTCTTCTGGTCCTGCTATTGCTGCTGCTGTCGCTCTTACTCTTCTAGCCATTTTTGCTGTTTTTTTTTTTTTTATAATTTTTGCGGCTGCTGTTTCAACCACCACATTACCTACTCCTTTCATCACTGCTACCAAAACTACCAATACTACTATCAATGTTCCTACCACAGTCACCACTACCATCTCCACCACTGCATCATCTACCACTTCACCACAGCCACCATAGCTACCAATACTAATACCACTGTTCCTACCACCGTCACCACTACCATCTCCACCACCACCCCCACATCCACCATACATCACTAAATCTCCACTACTGATCTCCACCACTCTTGCCATCCCCATCACTGATTCTACTCTCATCTCCACCTCTTCCTGCCAGCTCCATCATTACTACCACTTCCTTTCCTGTTCCTACCATCTAAATCACCACTACCATTTCCTCTTCTGTTCCTACCATCTCCACCTTCCTCCTACCATCATCCCCACCATTAATTCCATCTCCATCTCTGTTCCTGCCATCTCCACCACTGCCACCATTGCCTCTTCTGTTCCTACCATCTCCACCTTCCTCCTACCATTATCCCCACCACTAATACCATCTCCATTTCAGTTCCTACCATCTCTCATCTCCATTACTGCTACCATCCCAACCACAACTTCACCACTACTACCAGGCTAAGCGAAGAGATACGAGGAGAGGTGGGGGCTGTGGGGGTGGGGGAGGGAGCCGGGGAGCGTACGTGAGACAGCGGTATGAGGTGGGGGATGGGGGTGGGGGGCTAATGTGGGGAGGAAAGGAGGACAGAAAGATACGAGAGAGGGGGAGCTGAGTGTGAGGGAGGGGGAGGGGGACGTAGGCAACACAGTAGTATGAGATGGGGGGATAGGGGTGGGGGTGGGGAGGGAAGGGGGACAGAAAGATAAGAGAGAGGGGGAAACGGGGGTGAAGGAGGGGAGGGGAAGGGAGAAGTACATGAGACAGAGGTATGAAATGGAGGGTGAGGGGTGGAGGGATCTTGCTGGGGGGGTTGGTGGGGGGGAGGGGTGATAGTTACAAGAGGCGTGCTAAACTTCAGCCCTAATTCCTACGAAAGAATATGGTTAACCGCTTCACTTCAACGACGCATTTTCACTTCTAATCTACCTTAGGAATATATTACACTTTCCAAACTGAGGTGGGGGGGGGTAGATTCAGCTTTCCATAACCCCTTCAGTACGAGACATTTTCAGAGCTGCATAAAATCGTCTGGAGGGAGCAAGAATATAAGCAAAAAATAAATCTATAGAAAAAGATCCCTTACTAGACTGAAAGGGATACTTATGTTTTCATGATGGTGTCTTTTTCATCTATATTCTTGTTTCCGACAGGCGCTTCTATTCAGCCATGGAGAGAGAGAGAGAGAGAGAGAGAGAGAGAGAGAGAGAGAGAGAGAGAGAGACTGAACCAAGATGCCATAATAATTTGGCGTATAATCCCAACGCACAAAACTATATATACATTTCAGGCAACAAAGCCAACAGTAAAGAAAACGCGTACATGTAGAGAAAACGGAGTCATAAACATAAACAAGAGTACGATAATCAGACGCAGCCGTACGAAAGATGACGAAAAACGGCGAATGAGAGGAGAAAATGGGTTACTGAGGAGTGATGAAGGGAAAGATGAAGAGTGAGGAGTAAGAGTGGAAGTTGAAAAGATAGAGGAGGTCTGAAAGGTGATTATAGCGATGTGTGAAGAGTACAAGACGAAAAGAGAGGTGGAAAAAAGAAAGAAGGGGAAAAAAGGGGTGATTGGGGAGATGTTAGAGAAAAGGAAGAGGCCAGAGAAGACAGAAAGGGATGAAAAGCATGTGAAAGAGAGAGAGAGAGAGAGAGAGAGAGACGGATAAAGACAGAAAAAGAGAGCGAGTGGGAGGGTAGGGAATGAAGATAAACCAGAGGATATAGCACCAACATACACAGCAATCAAGGCCTGCAAGAAAAAGGCCTCTAAATAATAAAAGACGCAGTAAAGAGAGCCACAGTAATAAAGGAGGGAGACGGGAGACAGGGGGGGAAATGGAGGAAAGAGAAGAAGAGATGGAGGAGGAAAGGTGGGGAGGAGAGAAAGATGTGAAATGGAGGAGGAAGAGGAGAAGAAACAAGGATGGTGAGAAAATAACGAATACCATAGTGAAAGGACACAGAGGATAGTGATGGAGAAGGAAGAAAATTATGGGAGACAAGAAGAAAACAAACATGAGCACAGAGAATAAGAAGGAGGAGGAGGAAGACGACGAAACCAGGAAAAGATGAAGATAGATGAAGAAAATGATATAGCGAAAGAGAAGACAGAGGGAGAAAAAGGGAAACATAACAGGAAAGAAGACACGAAACGAATGATAAAAATGGAGAGAAATATGAGTGTAAGTAGAAGAGAAGAAAAAAAGAGTATGGGGATGCAATAAAGAGGGTGAGGAGAGAGGAAATACGAAGAGGAAAAGAAAAAAATGAGAGGAGACAGGAGGAGGAGGAGGATGAGTAAGGTGGGAGAAGCGAGGA
Source organism: Coenobita brevimanus (assembly GCF_032717465.1). Classification (NCBI taxonomy): domain Eukaryota; kingdom Metazoa; phylum Arthropoda; class Malacostraca; order Decapoda; family Coenobitidae; genus Coenobita; species Coenobita brevimanus. Next base: position 3,105,351 of record NC_137005.1, on the reverse strand, counting down.
AGGACAGAAGGACTAGGCGGGGTGGAAGTAGGATGGAAGGAAAGATATGAAATGGAAGGGGGAAGGAAGGAAAGGAAGAAGGAAGAACGGAAGGAAAGTAGGAAGGAAGGAAAGGAGGGAAAATGCAAGAAGGAAGGACAGTGAAAGGGTAAGATTATGAGCTGGAAGAAGGAAGGAAGGAAGGGAAGAAGGAAGGAAGGAAAGGAGGATGGAATAAGGAAGGGAAAGGCTGAAACGGTAGGAAGGCTGTAAGGAAGGAAGGAATGAAGGATAGAATAAGGAAAGGGAAGGCTGAAAGGGTAGGAGGGCTGTAAGGCAGGAAGGAAAGGAGGATGGAATAAGGAAAGGGAAGGCTGAAAGGGTAGGAGGGCTGTAAGGAAGGAAGGAAAGGAGGATGGAATAATGAAGGGGAGGGCTGAAAGGGTAGGAAGGCTGTAAGTGTGAGATGGAAGGTATTGAATCGGACATCTGCCTAAGCCTGGCGCCCACTCGTCATTGCCACACCACCACCTACATCAAGGGGGAGAGGGGGAAGAAAGGGGAGGGGAAGGAGGAGGGGAGGGGAAGAAAGGAGAGGGGAAGGAGGAGGGAAAGGGAAGGAGTGGGGGAGGGAAGGGGAGTAAGAGGTGAAGGGAAAATAGTTGAGGGAAGGAGTGATGGGAAGGAATTTAATTGAGAGAGAGAGAGAGAGAGAGAGAGAGAGAGAGAGAGAGAAGGAAGAGAGAGATATGAGGGAAAACACTTGGGAATGGAAAGGGGTGGGAGGGAAGGGGGAGATAAGAGGAAAGCCGTGGGAGGGAAAGGGGAGGGAATGACAGTATAGGGACAAAGGAGAAGGGAAGGGAAAGGGAGGAGTAAGGAAATAGAGGAGGGCGAAAAAGGGGGCTCAAGGACAAGAATGGGAGCGATGGACTCAAAAGGGAGAGTAAAGAAAGGAGGAAGGGAGGAAACGGATAGCGGGTGAAAGGTGGAAGAGAATAACTGTAAGGTAATGAGATGAAAAGTAAGGAGAGGGACGTTGAGCAAAAGAGACTGGGGAAGAGAAGGAAGACTGGGAATATGGAGGTGGAGGAGGAGGAGGAGGAAGAAAACAAAGGAAAACAAACAGCAACACCTTTATGGTACTTTCGAGGCTGCTTATTACAGAGACGACTATGACTACAAGATCTACATGCTGGCGGATAAGGATAGTAAAGCAAGAAGGCTCCCCCCGCCTCCAAACCCTCCAGGTAAAACTTGCACAAAAAAGTGAGAGGGTCCATCATGCAGCATGGAAAAACAGACATGGTAACTTCATAGGTCAGACTGAAAAGGGAAAGTGACATTCTGTAATACTTTATACGCTACCAGCCTGAATAACCTGAAAGTGAAAGTAATAAAGTAAAATGAATAATCAAATAAATAAATAACAGGAGGACGAGGAGGAGGAGGAGGAGGAGGAGGAGGAGGAAGAAGAAGAGAGGAAGGAAGATAGCCTCACTTCTCATACCCACAGTTCCTTGCCTTCAGTGACAAGGAAAGGGAGAGGAAGATGAGGAATAAGGAAGAAGTGGAAGGAAGCAAAACAGAAAAATGCCAGGAAGAGGTAGTAGAGTTAGCAAGAAGAAAAAGGGGAAACAAAGAGAAAGAGAGAGAGAAATTGAAAGGCGGCAAAGTAAAGAACGAATGAAGCTGAAAAGAACAGAAGCGTAAATGAACGAGTAAGAAGAGGAATAAGAGATAATACGACAAATTAAGAATGAAGATGAATAAGAAAAGAAACTAAGACAATAATCTAGGCGAATATAAGTATTCTAAAAAATGGCAAAGAATGAGATCAGGAAAAGAAAATTTACGCAAAAAGTAGACGCTAGTAGAAAATATTATAGTACTGCCGACAAGGAAGAGAAAACGGGCAGAAAATGAAGACGCCTGAGGAAGAGAGAGAGAGAGAGAGAGAGAATAGCCAACAATACAAACAGCAAGACGAAAGTAGTGGAAAAAAATGATTTTAATGAAAAACCATCACTGGCTGCAACACATTCTCAAAATACTGAATCACTTTCCCTTTTTAACAGTTTACAAAAAATAATAAATATTTCGAACGCTTCACTCAGAAATTTACAGCTAACAAAAATATTCTTAACTCCTCCCACCAACGGACGGGGTATTAACATTACAAACAAAATTAGATAATGATAAATGTGGTGTTCAAATACACAAGAACTGCATGCAATATGCTGAAGACAACGTGAATCCAAATTATAACAAGAAAAACGCAAAACATACCACGCTGAAGTAGGCGATTTTGTTGTGACCATGGGAAGGGGCGGGGTTACAGGGGGACCATAGGGAAGGCTGTCGAGTAAGTGGGGCTTCCAGGTGTGGGTGGCTCCTCCCCCTCTCCCTCTCCCGTGCACTTACACATACCTAGAAGAAAGATCAATGCATTAGGCCAGGAATTGATGTGCATTTAACAACACTTCCTACTGTTTTACTCCTACTATCGCTGTACATTAGTAGTTTTATACTTCACTGCACATACATAATGGAGAAATGAACGAATGTTAGGTCAAGAATAAGAAAAAAATGTCACCTGGAAAACTAATAAAGACCTCATTTTAAGGCACCTTTGTTCTTTCTTGTTCCTTTACACCAAAAAGTTAACAGTAAAATACAAAAAAAAAAAAATGTTTATAAGTGCCATTGCTACTTATAAATGTCCGATTTGCCAGTTTCCCTCGATTTACAAAATTAAATGAAAAAGAAGTGATATATTGGAACACCTGTTTTGATAACTATTTTTTACGACAAAGCACTGTCCAATACACTTAAAATTCAGTCCTATTAAAAAATGGATTCTGAGTTAAATTTCTAGCACTTTTTTTTTCTCCGTCTATAAGTATGCACATTACCACAAAATGCTGGGTGGGTGACAAACACAATGCAGGATGGGACTAATGTTTAACCAGCCTTTTTCTTCATATTCTCTTAGGATGGGACTTATGTTTAACCGGCTATTGTTTTGCTGTTGTTTTTCTTAATATTCTCTAAGTTGGACACATTTCCTACTTCATCACTGTCACCTGCACAACATATAACACTACTGAAGTTCCGCGAAACAACAATCAACTAGTAACACAAATTCTTGGTGTTTACAGAATGACACTGCTCTCCAAACCGATCATAAACAACTCGCACTTACTTATATTAGAAGGATCTTGTCCACTGCTGTTCTGGCGTTTGGTGCAGTGTCTTTATATACTTCGCTGTGTGTGTACCAAGAATGAATGCAACGGTGACGAGACGTATCGGGAAGCTTGAATTTTGGCGATACGTATGGGGCGCGCCGGGAGGTTGGGGGAATTGTCGGATGGTGAAATTTCCGTCTCATAGCAAAAACACAAGTCCAACAAACAATTCCTTCTTGATCTATACTTGCATGAACGACGTAATGGCGATTCGATTTACTCTACAACAACAAATTCTTATTTAGTTACTGTAAAATCTAGAAAATGGTTAAAACTGGCGCGTGAAAGTGCGGCCTTGATAAATAATAACTGGCAACCACCCTCAGAAGGCAACCTCATACGTTTAGTACACTATTTCACCCTCTCTACTGTACGTATCGTTAAAAATAAGACTGATTAACAATTTTCTAGATAATTCTTGAGCAATCTGGCCTTTCACACTCATGACTTTTTGTTTGTTTTTCATGATACAACCTTCATTAATACCACTAAGGCGGTGCAATCGTAAGCTGAACAAAATCGCGTGGAAGTAGCATGGCTGTGACGTCATCGGGGTGATTAGAGTATATACGTATGCTCTATAATTATAATCATTAAGGAACATACGTATAAGCTATTAATTAATTCGAATTCATGCGATTATTATAGCTTACGATCCTTACTGTAGGCGGTAGAGTCCGTGGCACGACTTCCTCAGCGATTTATTTTGCATATGACACCCATGTACCCTATAGTAGGTCACTAGGGCAAACTATATCGATACTAGAAATATATAAATAACGCATGACAACTACGTATGTGTAATGAGCATAATAAATAGCTTAGCAAATGGTGCAACGAAGCTGTGCCACCACGAATGCGCTTCATTTTTTTTTTTTTTTTTTTTTTTTGGTTGCATTGTGAAACCCGGAAAAGGATCATGCATTTCCAGCCCAGATTTCCCGTGTGTGTTTGTGTGTGTGTGTGTGTGTGACGGCATAGGTTTCGCAGCCCGTTCTCTGAGGTCCGGAACTCCTATGTGCCCCAAGGCTGCACATGGTCACTTCAAGCCGATGACGCGCTTGATTTATTCCTATGCTGCAAGACGATTTTATTGATTGAAGTGGACCCTATTAGTAAAGGGATTAGTGAAGGCCATCTCTGAGTAATCTAATAAAGAATCCGCCGAAAGAAATCGTCTGGAGACAGCAAGAAATGAAAAAAATCCGTCAAGACAGTGAAGGAATTTATAGAAGTGACATTAACCTTTTTCCATCCGGTGACTCCCACGACCCCCTCACACCTGAATAAAATCGTCTGGACGTAGAGTAAAAAAGAGAAAGAAAACGGGATCATTTGACGGGAAACTATACTCCTTTTACTCTAACTTTGCCTAAAATTCCCATCTCTCCGTCTTGAATGCCGAGTTCTAAGATTTAACACTAGAATACGGTGCCTGTCACGAAGAAGTGCAAGGTCGGGAGTGTAAAGCCGGCACTGTCTTTTTCTGCCACTGAGCTACGTGAAGTAAGCAGCAAAAGGACGAAAAATCTTGGCCAAGTTAGAGTAAAAATATAGTTCAGATCACCAGACGATTTTCTTCAGCTCAGGACACCCATTTCAAACTGGAGGGGTTTAGATCCAGCCTTCACTAACCCTATAACTAATAGGGGTTCTTCCTAGACTGAATGAAATCGTCTGTTCGTAGCAAGAATAAAGTTCATTAGGTCCGCCGGCTGAAAGGTTTGGCTACTACAAGAGAACGCATTTTTCATGTTATTCTATTCACTCCATTTTATTCGTCTCAAGAAGGACTCAAGGGGTTAATGAAGGCTACAAGTAACCCCTCCAGCTCGAAAAGCCTCCCCTAAGCTGAATAAAATCGCCTGGAGATAGTAGGACCAAAAAATTAAAGAATTCATGGGTATAAGCAAGTTACCCCTCTAATGGATACGTTTTCTTTTTTTTACTCCAGCTCTCATTAGACGATTTTATTCAGCTGTCATGAGAGCCTGAGTGTTAAAAATAGTACTGGATATACAAAGAGAGAGAGAGAGATGGAAGGCAACTTATACGTAGGCATTGATAGTATACGTGGCACACACACAATGAGAGAGAGAGAGAGAGAGAGAGAGAGAGATGGGAGATAAGACAACTTCCATCACGCAGGTGTTGAAAAGAAACGTATCAGTGCTCTCTTCCTAATCAAACATCTTGGTAGGCAAAGACAATTAGGCAGTATACGTTAGCATGTGATTGTGTCTGGCCAGCCATCAATTACTTTCTCTTCCCTTCTTTCTTCATTTTCTTCATCGTTATCGTCTTCCTCTTCTTCTCCTCCTCCTCCTTCGCCGTCGTCGTTGTCGTCTTCGCCACCGTCTTCCTCTTCTTCTTCGCCACTGCCATCTTCGTCTTCTTCAACTTCATTCCAAGGTATGTTATTCATCTATGCAAACCGTACCAGTGTTTATCTTCAGAAATCGAACGTCTTTGGCAACGAAGAATAATAAGACATTTTATTTAGTGTGTTTCTTCTGTGATTATTTTATCCCACCTATTTACAGACTTCATATATACTATTCGTGGAGTTTCAGGACTTGTTTTTAGGAAAGATATTTTGTAATCTTCCTGTAAGATATTTAGCAATCTACCGTTTAAGATATTTTGCAGTCTACCTTTTAAGATATTTTGCAATCTCCATTTCATATTTTGCAATCTACTCTGAGATAATTTGCAATCTACCTTTTAAGATATTTTGCTGCCTACTTTTTACGATATTTTGCAATCTATCTAAGATATTTTGCAATCTACCTTTTAAGATATTTTGCAATCTACCTTTTAAGATATTTTGCAAGCTACCTTTTAAGATAATTTGCAAGCTACCTTTTATGATATTTTGCAAGCTACCTTTTAAGATATTTTGCAACCTACCTGTAAGACATTTTGCAATCTACCTGTAAGATAATCTGCAATCTACCTTTTAAGAGGTTTCGTAATCTACGTTTTAAGATATTTTGCTGCCTACCTTTTTATGATATTTTGTAATCTACCTTGAGCCTCATTAATCCACCGGGAAGTAATCCAGCTTTGTATTGTAAGGAAAATGTATTGGTATTGTTTCATAGCCTATGATTTCATCATCCCTTGTATAATTCTAACTTATGATACAGTTTTGTTCATGATTGCATCATCCTTTGTATGATCCTAATGTACAGTATGCTGCATGTTTGTTCACGATTCGCCACGTGGCTTCCATAGTGACCAGGCTTGGTGTTCCACCTCACTCCCCCCTTCTCCCCCTTATAGTAGAGTAAGTCGTTCTTTCTGTTGTTCAGAGCCGGATTGTCAACTCTTCGTCCTCTATGCCTTCATTTGCGCGTCCTTCTTACAAGTTGAATCAAGCTCTGCCAGTCCCCTTTATAATGAGCTCAGTCTTTGCATTAATTGCCACTCAGATCTACTCCTCATTCTGTTCACATCTCTGTCCTCCCCTGTACAGTATATTATTATTTTTTGTGAGTGCTCAGGAAGTCTCCAGCCATCTAGCTGCTGTATAATTTGAGTATGTTATTACTATTTTTCTTGTACTGTATAGCCTAAGGCATTAATTCGTAAGCCTGGTAAAGTTTTTATGATTCATATTGGTTCCATACTGTCAGCCAGTATTAGTAATATTTTGTATCTGTAATAATATTATATCTTGCTTTAACTGAGCATTATCCGGTTTTCTCATTTTTATCAGGGCTGACTTAGATAAATTTGCTCTTGCTAATTTCGTGTTAATAGAGGCTATTGCAGTTAACCATATATGTAACCTGACTTGCCGTTACATTATCCTTATGAGTCCTGAATGTTTAGTTGTTAGTTTGAGCATTAAACTTTAACTTGTACTTTTACCTAAGTCCTTTGTTTTGAACCTGGAACTTTGCGGGACAGTAGTGATTTTAGTATTCTCACTTGAAGTGTTCATTATCTCTCTCTGTTCCGTAACAGTATATTCTGAAGCGCCTTGGTGGTAGTAGTAGTAGTAGTAGTAGTAGTAGTTGTTGTCGTCGTTAATGTTGATGCCCCAGGTTCATCTGAAATATGAACCCAGTGGACTGCAGGCTGAAGTTTTCCTCCTGCAGTCCACCATCCTACTTTTAGGGGATTGCTAGGGAACTGAGGGACGTGTGTAAAACCAGGCAGGGGAGCCATCCACATACATATATATCGGTGCCATCACGTGATGGCGTCCCCTCCAACACCGAAGCGCCTTAGTAAACACGAAATATGAGATGGTGATCGATGGTATGTAATTAAGTCATTCTACCATCATTCTTTCCCCCATTTCATTTTATTCTTCTAGCTGATTTTATGTGATTATCAAACAAGGAATGATCTCGCGCCCTTTTACGGGTTTAGCCATGGGTTAACCACCACACCTCCCCAGAATACGGATTCCCAGAAAATGTACCGTAGATAAGTTTTTTTCTTTTTTTCTCTCGTAAAACTGCCTTCGAAAGTAGGAAGGATTTAGACGGTATACGTTAGCGTGATGTACGTTTCTTCAAGTTCTCTTTACCCGTCCCCGCCCCGGAATATTGTTTTCACTCGGTTTGTCTGTCTGCCTGGTAACAACTTTATGAGAAAACTACTCGTGCGATTTTGACTAACATTACAGGAATGATGGGCTATGACCTGATTACCTGATAAAATTTTGGGCCAAATTGGGCCAAAGCCCAGGCTGTAGGCGCAAAGAAATATATTAAAAAAAAAAAAGAAAAATCGTTTTTTCGCCTTAACTCCTTTCAAATTCGTCAGATCGACATGAAACTAAAACCTATAGGTGCATCTTTCAAATCTGTATCCTATAACATGCCTCATTACATCAGCGGGGTCATCCCCAAGGTAGCTAGCGGTAGGGGGATCGGGACTAAAACTTCAAATGGGAAATTTTCACGCGATTTACTCCAAATTTGATATGTGACATCTATGACTACATATACTGTTGTGATATACGTCAGGACTAAAATGAAAGCCCGGGACGGGTTTGCTGTGCCTTGGCACCGCTTCTTGTTTACCCTTTATTAAGAACTCGACATTACGTGCAGTTCTTATTGATGTCGTAGACATTTTTTTTTTTTCTGGGGGAGGGGGGGGGAGTTCTAGAAGGCTGGCATTTCAAGACCGTTCGAGCTAGACACTTGAAATTTTCAGGAGTGTTGTATATTGGTTGTAGGCTTCTTTTGGTAAAAAAAAAAAAAAAATGATAGCACCGCGCTAGCACCCTCTACGTTATTCTTTGTTCAATTTTTGCTCTCGTGTGCAGCAAAACTACTCTATCGATTGCTTTACAAATGTTCCAGTATGTAGTGGTCAACATATGCTAGTGAACCTGGGTATTGATAATGAGATCCAACGCATACTTTTTGAGACACTGAGGAAAATCAAAAGGGCTGCCTCATGCCTGAAAGTACTAAACTGAAAAATATTTGGCCGGTTTCGACAAAACTCGGTGGAAATGTATTGGGTCATGAGTGAACGTGATCTGCATAGGACGAATGGCCTTGACTCAGCTCAAGATTACGGGTCAAAATCCGTAAAAAATTTTGTCATACCAAATATCCCTAATGTTAGGTTTACATGATTACGTTATCATCATCTGGAATGTGGAACTCTTTGACTACTGCTTCAGCAATATAAGAATTCTAGCTATTACAATTATTATACAGTAATAATAATAATAATAATAATATTATTATTATTATTATTATTATTTATTAGTTAAGCCCTGTCATTTCCAGGCGATTTTATTGAACTAAGAAGAAAGTGTTTGTACTAAAGGAGCGAGTCTGCCACGGCTAGATCAATATTAAGTTTACAACCCCCCCCCTCTCTCTCTCATGTTGGTACACCTGCGTAAATGTCAAACTCTCTCTCTCTCTCTCTCTCTCTCTCTGTTGGTACGCCTGAACTGATACGTATATGTTCTCTCTCTCTCTCTCTCTCTCTCTCTCTCTCTCTCTCTCTCTCTCTCATATTGGTACGCATGCACTAGCACGTTTGTCAACCCCCCCCCCTCTCTCTCTCTCTTGGTACGCCTGCACTGGTACGTATATGTCAAAATCTCTCTCTCTCTCTCTCTCTCTCTCTCTCTCTCTCTCTCTCTGCCACGTACACCCTGCATGCTTTCATCTTTACGTTCACTCATTCCTTTATTCTCATATTTTTTTTTTTTTGTGTGTCCGACTCTGGGCATAGGCTTCACAGTCTGCTATCAAGGCCCAGCAGTCCTCCTACATACCATACACCTCTACATGTCACCACTTCGGCGCTAACACCCACCGTCCATATTGAATACATGCTAGGGCTGTCTCATACAGGACTGGTGTATTGGTATTAGCGGAGGTATTTTTACATGTCGGCGGGTCTTCTGGTAGATCAGTAAAGCCTGATTTAATGAAATTCAAATCCTTAAACTGTTCCCTGCCCCAGCCGGGATTCGAACCTGGGTCCGTTAGTCTTCGTCACCTGTACGATTCTGTCAAGTTTAAATTTCAGTTCATTTCGTTCTTTTTATGAATTCCTAACATGTGAACGAAGTCTTATGAGATCCTGTTGCTCGTCCTTTACTTTTCTTTATTAAAAAATGTAACTTTATTTTCATTATCTTTAGTTCTTTCACATTAACTTGGCCCAGATTTTCGTCCACCGCCAGCTTAGTGCCAGGAAAAGACAATGGCACTGCACTACATTCTTTCCCTAGCACTTCCTCGTGACTAGCATCGTATTCAAGTGTTCATCTATTGCCACAACTCGGCATTCTGGAAGGAAGTGGTAATTTTAGGCCAAGTTAGAGTAAAAGGAGTATAGCAGTATTGTTAGGGGGTGTTACGCTTCTCCTTCAGATTGGCGACGTGGTTTGTTAATTCATTCTTGTAACTTCTTGACGATTTAATTTTTTGAGATGTCCTGTAGTAGTAGTAGTGGTAGTAGTAGTAGTAGTAGTGGTAGTAGTAGTAGTAGTAGTAGTAGTAGTAGTAGTGGTGGTGGTGGTAGTAGTAGTAGTAGTAGTAGTAGTAGTAGTAGTAGTAGTAGTAGTAGTAGCAGCGGCAGAGCTACTGCTGCTGCTGCTGTTGTAGCCCCAAATGCTTATGAAACGTGAACCCAGTGGACTGCAGGAAAAAAGCTACCCTCCTCCTGCAGCCCACCATCCTCCTTTTCGGGGATAGGAAGAAACTGAGGGATGTTTGTATTACCAAGCAGAGGAGTCCCTCAGCTATATCAGTGCCACCACGTGAAGGCGTCCCTCTCCAGTATCTTTCCTTATATTACATTCTCTACTCACTACTGAAAGTTAATGATGCATTTTTATGTCGATATTAAAACGATATAATTAACATGGAAGACAACATTAAAGTTGACATGCAAAAGAATGTTAAAGTGACATGCAAGACAATATTAAAGTTGACATGCAAGAGAATGTTAAATTGCGATGTGGAAAATAAATCGCTAAAGAAGAGGTGCTAGGAAGTGAAAGTCTGAATAAAAATCGAAAGAACGCACCATTTCCCTATGCCACGTTCTGTGCAAATCGAGTCTACATGTCAATATTGTAGAGATAATTATTACAGACAAGAAACAGAGAATAATATGAAAATCGCTAAATATATCGCTAATTATGAAAAAAGACAAATGAGAGAGAGAGAGAGGGGGGGAGGGGGGAAAGCATGTGTGGCGATCTTTCAGTCACCTACAGTGGTTCGCAAAAAATCTGGAGAGCATTATTTTTAACGCCAACCCTCCCTCAAGATTCCCAACTTAAGTGTTAACAATTTTTTGACCATACTGTAACGAAGCGATAAGATTTTCACTGATGCCTCCTGTAATTATGACCCGTATTTTCGATGGATAAGGAGACTCCCTAACACCTCTTCCTAACCGATTTATTTTACGAACACAGTATTATCCCCTGGTTTGCTCTTTACGTCTTTTCCATATCGACACACTGCATGAATAAAACACACGAATATAGTAATGGAGCAGGATCAGAAATAAATCGCAAAGGAAGAGGTGTTAATAAGCTTCCTCACCGTACTTGAATTATGTCCTAAGTGTTGTTATTCCTTTAAAACATGATTTATTTCGCAAGGTCAAAGCGATTATCAAACAACGCGGTTATCATGCAACGCGAAAATCATGCAACGCGATTATCATGCAACCTCTACGTCACCGCCGCTTATCTATTAGGTCCTTGAGTTTTTTTATCACCTTATCTATGACCTCATAATTATTGATTAGTTTTATTTCTAAACTGGGAAATATTGTACTGCAGAAATGGATAAGGTCATCTAGGGAAGCATTTTCAGATATTTTCTTCAGGTAAAACACACACACACACACACACACACACACACACACACACACACACACACACACACACACACACACACACACACACACACACAAAGAACCAATTTTGTTTAACTTACTCCTATAATCCCCCCAAAAAAAACACCGCACACACACACACACACACACACACACACACACACACACACACACACACACACACACACACACACACACACACACACACACACAGAAAAGAAACCCAAGGCAAGTATTTTATTTTTAAGCCATGTTCCGAAAACAGTAAACCAATTAAGTTTACATACTTAAATCGACTATTAAAAAAAAAAATAAACTGATGTGTATGATTTAGAAAAAGTACGAAAATACAGAAGAGAGCAAGAGAAATCGTGTGAATATTCAGTACAGACGAACAAGTAAAACGTGCAAACAAAATACAAGACTAAACAAAGAAGCAAGCAAAAAAAAAACAAACAAACAAACAAATAAAATGCAAGACCAAACAAAGAAGTAAGCAAATAAAAGAAACGAACATGAGCACGTACAAATAACTAATGTAACCTCAGAACGAATCGTGCAAATAAGTACAGAACAGAATTACGTGCGAGCAAATAAGTACAGAACAAGAATACGTACGTGCAAATATATAAAGAACAGGAATACGTACGTGCAAATAAGTACAGAACAGGAATACGTACGTGCAAATATATATAGAACAGGAATACGTACGTGCAAATAAGTACAGAACAGGAATACGTACGTGCAAATAAGTACTGAGCAGGAATACGTACGTGCAAAGACGACCGGACATCGAAACGTGCATATAATATGAACAGAACAACAGAAGGTACGAATAACCAGCATGACCGGATAGCGAAACGTGCAAATAACAAGAGAACAAGGAAACGTGCAAATAACCACAACACCCGGAGAACGAATCGTGCGAATAATCAATACAAGGAGCTCCAATACGTATGACGCAACGTATGGTCCGTTCAGAAAGCTCCCTAACACCTTTTCCTAAGCGATTTATTTTGCTGTTACATACTACTGTCCTCCTCCTCTTTGTTACATAAATCCTTCCAATATCGCCATATTCTGCATAAACAACGTAAAAAAGTATATTAACCAGTCATATCCAAAAACAAAAAAATCGCTAAGGAAGAGGTGTTAGGGAACTTCCTTAACTGACGAGAATACGGGTATTATGGCGGTATTCTGGTACGGTTAGGAAGCTTACTAACACCTTTTCCTTATCGATTTATTTCTGATTCTACCCCGTTACTATAGTATGGTGTGATATTCATACAATCAATGTAGATATTAAAAGATATAAGATGCATGAAAGAGGATCGGTGAGTGCTCTGGAAAATAAATCGCTAAGTAAGAGGTGTTAGGGAGCTTCCTTAAATGATGAGAATACGAGGCTTAGTTTGTTTCTCTGGCCATAGATGATTCTCTGTGATATGATGCGTCAGGGAGGAAAGCGACTGACATGCCCTAAGTGGGAAGCATACGCAGTGTAACAGTATGCTGACGTGTAACATGCAGAATAAATCAGTAAAGAAGAGATATTAAGAAACCTGAAGATACCAACGTGTAAATATCAGAATAAATCGGTAAGGAAGAGATATTAAGAAACTTTCCAAAGATACTGAGGCGCAATGATCAGAATAAATCGGTAAGGAAGAGATATTACGGAACCTTACGAAGATACTGAGGCGTAATAAGAATAAATCGGTAAGGATGAGATGTTACGAAACCACTTTAAAAAATACGACTCAGCCTCATTTTTCGAACTGAAGGGAGTGCATTCGGTCTTGGTCAACCCTCCTTCCCCCTGAGCCTCTCCTGTGCTGAATAAAATCGTCTGGAATTAGCAAGGGTAAATACTACATACATTACGTCGTCGTGGTGAATTGGTTAACTCTTGCATTCGGTGGCTTTTTCGTACTGAAGGGTAGTAGTAACTGTGGTAGTGTTGTTGTTGTTGGTGGTGGTACTAACAGTAGTAGTAGTAGTAGGGGTGGTGGTGGTGGTGGTGGTGGTGGTGGTGGTGGTGGTGGTAGTAGTAGTAGTAGTAGTAGTAGTAGTAGTAGTAGGAGGAGGAGGAGGAGGAGGAGGAGGAGGAGTAACCCACGGTTCATCTGAAATATGAAGCCTGTGGACTGCAGGCTGATGCATCCGTTCTTCTGCAGCCCACCATCTTCCTTACGTTTGGACACCAGGCAGTTGTGACGATCGGTTATACCAGTGCCACCACATGAAGGCGTCTCTCTACCACGTACTGTACTGAAGAGTGAGTGAGGGGAAATTTTAACCCTGAAATTCGTCCAGTCAAACCCGCGCTGAATACATATAATCTTGGGACAGGAAAAGTAAAAAATTAAAAAAAACGGAAAAAGAAAAAATCATAGACGTCATCATACCGAAATAGCTATCCTTGTCACATCCGTAGCCTTAATTATGGTGTATATTCGTTTTTATATTCACAGCCTTGGCCCATCCCCCTCCTATCCACCAGACCTCACTGACATCCGACAACAACTTTTTGAGGTAACTTGTGCACAGACAGACAAATTATCCCGGGCGAATACATAACCTCGGTCCGTTTTCTTTGGCGCAGGTAAATGTGACGTCTTCGGGCTGAGAGGAGATATTAAGCACGAAGGGGTAACAATTTTATTTATTTATTTATTCATACAGGCCTATTTCTTTCCATCAATTTTTGTTTATTTATCTCTGGATGTACATAATCTGACACACTTATTTTTCTGTCGCACGTTTGTTGCAATACTTAACCCCTTCAGCTCAATGACGTCTGCAATATTTCAATTATGCTAACTGGAAACAATTTTATTCACAAAAAAATATCCACTATAATCTATCTATCTATCTATTGCCAGACGCCTCAATCCCGTTTGGGGTGACCACAAACAAATCGCCTCCAAGTCGCCCTGTCCCCCGCCATTTCACTGCCCTGCTCCCAACTCACACCCCCCTCTCTCATATACCTCTCCACCCCATCCCTCCGTCTCATCCTCGGCCTCCCCCTCCCTCTTCCCCCCTCCACCTCACTCACATACACTCTCTTCGTCAGTCTTTCACCCTCCATCCTCTCCACTATAATGAGGAACTTAAATGAATTTCCACTGACTCCAGGGACGGATCCAGAGAATCGGGAAGGGGGGGGGGGTGCTATTTTTTGAGATCCACGGACGGGAAGTGGGGGAGGTGTACAGACCTACATTTTATTACTCTACATAAACTATCTTCAACCAATCACAGACAACACTACGGCTCTACATCTTCGTCATAGCACTTCTTCGTGCTACCATCATACTCAAATGTTACAAAGACAATACTACGGCTCTTCATCCTTTCCATGGCACTTTTTCGTGGCTAGCATTATATTCTAGTGTTAAAAAGACAATACTACGGCTCTACATCTTTGTCATAGCACTTTTTTTGTGACTAGCATCATATTCTAGTGTTAAAAAGACAATACTATAGCTCCACATCCTTTTCTATAACGCTTCTTCGCGACTAGCATAATATTCTAGTGTTAAAAGAACAATACTACGGCTCTACATCCTATCCATAGCACTTCTTCGTGGCTGGCATCATATTCTAGTGTTAAAAAGACAATACTACGGCTCTACAGCCTTCCCATAGCACTTCTTCGTGACTAGCATGTTCAAAACACAATACTACGGCTCTTCATCCTATCCATTGCACTACTTCGTGACTAGTATTATATTCTTGTGTTAAAAAGACAATAATTGTATTTATCACCTAAATATCTGCATGCTGCCAATCGTATCAGAGCAGAAAAACAGGGGGGGCCCGAGCCGGGGGGGGGCCCCTCCCCCCCCTGAATCCGCGCCTGGATCCCTCTCAGTCAATACATTTTATCTGTACCTATCAATCTATATTCATCTGTCTATCTATCTATCTACTTTTCCTACCCTCCACACGATTTTTTCCATGCAGTGAAGACGTTCTTGGAATGAAGTGGTTAATTTCCTAGTACAAACGAACAGCCAAAAAATTTCCTACAGTGCACGTTAATGCCTTCACTTTGTCTCCTTTAATATACGTATCTCTATTAATATCCTTCCTGTGTTATAGTGCAACTTCCTTTAACCCTCTCACGGTCGGGACAACTCTAGTACTTTATTTCTGCTACCTCCAGACGATTTTATTCAGCTGAGGGTAAGTCACAGAGGCCTGAGCATGATAATGTTTTTCTCATAATATTCGTATCTTTCTTCATTAATATCCTTCCTCTGTTGTAGTTCATTTTGTTTCTACTCTCTCTGTCTTGGGATAACTCTAAGGCCCCTATTCTCGTTGGTCAAGGAAGCTCCGCAACACCTCTTCCTAAGCGATTTATTCTGCTTAAGACCCCTTACTATCCTCTTCTGTCACTTAAAAATTCCAATACTCCCATTTCCATCATAAAAAACGTACAGATTAATATTAACCAGCCATTATCCAAAAATACATCGTTACGAGAAATAAATCGTGAAGGGCGAGGAATAAATCGCTAAGAAAGGGGGGGGGTGTTAGGGGGCTTCCTCAACCCACGAGAATACGAACCTTGGGCTCTGTTCCAGCTAACACCAGACGATTTTATTCAGCTGAGAGTAAGACATAGGAACCTGAGAGTTAATGACCCTTCCACT
The DNA here is from genome assembly GCF_032717465.1 of Coenobita brevimanus. Lineage (NCBI taxonomy): Eukaryota > Metazoa > Arthropoda > Malacostraca > Decapoda > Coenobitidae > Coenobita > Coenobita brevimanus. The sequence goes on along the minus strand of NC_137005.1, from coordinate 3,089,099 downwards.
GATGCTCTCACGGTCACAAATTTTCACAGCCAGTTTTCCATACCGTCAGACGATCACACCCAAGAATGAGTTACAGAATGAGTGTTGAATTTCTCCTTAAGTGTTTTGCCACGTTTCTCTGCTACATATTTCAGTTCTCTCTCTCTCTCTCTCTCTCTCTACTTCTCTACATTCCCTAGGTGGAAAAATATGATGATGTTTTCTCCCTGTGCAAGGTTTTATGGTGACTCAAAAAATAAAAATAAAAGGGCGAATAAGCATCCTCCTCCATCCCGTCACTCTAACAATGCATCCTTACATACTAGGAAAATCGCCTAACAGTGTGCACTAAACAGGATAAACGTCACACTAGATCTATCCTCCGTCCTGTCCTTTCTCGTGTGTCCAGACTCTCCCAGAATGCAGATGATGTGCTCTCTCACACTTCTCTCCTCTCCTCTCTCTCTCTCTCTCTCTCTCTCTCTCTCTCTCTCCCTCTCTCTCTCTCTCTCTCTCTCTCACTAATGCCTTCAATTGTCACTTAAACCCTTCAAGAATGGAAAACACATTATTATTTCTCTTAGATTTCCATACTACTTACTCATCCTATCTGTGTACATCTAACACACACACACACACACACACACACACACACACGTCCTTCCAAGCATAGCAAACATGTGGTAGCAAGAATCAACATGAGTAACGCGCCATCGTACTGAAAGGGTTAAAATGATGAGTAAGAAGAGCCTAACAAAGCAGACTTACTCATGACCTTAACCCTTTCGCCCGGATGACACTGTTTGTATTCTTTCTACTCCAAGACGATTTTATTCAGCTGAGGGGCGACTAGAAGGATTTACATATAGCCTTCAATAACCCTTTTTCAATATTATACCTTTTTTTTTTTTTTTTTAACTCAAACTTGTCCTAAAACTGCCATCTCTCCACTTTAAATGTTGAGTGGTAACTGTATATTAACACTGGAATGCTATGCTAGTCACGAGGAAGTGCGGTGGACAAGATGTACAGCTGTGGCAATGTCTGTTTCTTCAGCTTCAAAGGGGCGAAATTTTTGACCAAGTGACGGTGGAAGGAGTATAGGCATCAAACCAAAGCTGAAGAATATGGTCTGGAGGTCTGGAGGTAAGAAGGATAAATAAAGGAATACGTTATGTGAGTCAAGCGGTTAACATAAAAAAGCGGAAAAAAAAAGAAAAAGAAAATAAATGGTTTCCGGAGCAGACAGGACATTACCCAAAACAAAGTAATTTCCATCCCCATACGTACAGACTTCCTGAGTACTCTCTCTCTCTCTCTCTCACACACACACACACACACACACACACACACACACACACACACACACACACACACACACACACACACACACACACACTCACATCCCACGGCTCTACATGCACGTGGTTATAACCATTACTGAAAAAGAAAGCCACGACATACGGTGACGTACCGGTAACATTAACAGGTTCACAGTAATGCCCATAGAGTGGATGGAAAGGAAGTGAGTAATAAAACAAGTATCCTCAAGAAATGGGTCGTATTAAGTAATCTAGGGCGCTTCGTAATACCTCTTCCTAAGTGATTTATTCAGCTCGTTACCCCTAAGTCTCCTCTTAGATATTACTTGAGAAAATGATGTAGATACTTGAACGACTTAAATAACATACAATACTATGGTCTATATGTAAAATAAGTCGTAAGGGAAGAGGTGTTACGAAGTTTCCTGTACCACTAGCAATATGGCCCATGGAGTCAAGGTCGACGGAAAATGGGAAGGAAGACGAGAATGTCCCCCAAAATATCATGACGTGCAAAGACGTATTTTATAAACCAGCTTATAATAAACCACAGGGTGTGAAGGGGCCGCTACCTGCACAAGTAACAAGATTGCAGAGCAGGTAAGACGTGGAAGAATTACAGGGCTTACAGGATGTGTCGTTCGCCGGTTGTCCCTATGCCATTATTATTTAAAGAATAAAATAGCTTATCATGAAAGCAGTGCATACCACAACGTTACTTTGGAAGAGGCAAGTTATTTTTACATCTGAAGTATCAAGTAAAAAAATTATAGAGAGAGAGAGAGAGAGAGAGACTGATAGGTTTGCCAGTCATTAACCCATTGGATCCCAGGGATGCTGGGCGAGGCATTGCACTGGGAGGGTACTAAGCGTACCGTCCTCCGCCTATCGGCTCATAGTCGCGAAGCTCACAGGAGGAGGAGGGCGACAACGATGACGCTTATGATGATGATGATGATGATGAGGAGGAGGAGGAAGCTAATGATGATGATGTTGATGACGAAGACAAAGATGACGATGACTGTGCCGTACTACTCATGAACAAGGCATTCTCAACCCACAACCAAGCGACTCATGACTCCGCCTGACACGGTAGGGCCATGAGTCAGCGCTGAATATTCTAGATCAGACAGGGCTTCCGGGCGTGTGGGGGATAGCGTAACACATTCTCCTCACCTACTTATTTTCGAGATTACAACTTCATTATCTCTCGTTTATTGATTGTTACTACGAATAGAGTGAAGATTTTAATGGCCTGATGTATTTCTATCGGTTATTAATTACCATATTATTATTATTATAATTATTATTATTATTATTGTGGCCACCCCAAACGGGATAGAGGCGTCTGGCAATAGATAGATAGATAGATTATTATTATCCTTTACCACGTGGAGAGGATGGAGTGAGAAACTAACGAGGAGAGCGTATGTGAGTGAGGTGGAAGGGGGGAGAGGGAGGGGGTGGCTAAGGATGAGATGAAGAGATGAAGTGGAGAGGAATATGGGAGAGGGGGGTGTGACTTGGGAGCAGGGCAGTGGAATGGCGGGGGACCGGGTGACATGGAGGCGATTTGTTTGTGGCCACCCCTTACGGGATTAAGGCTTCTGAAACATCATGCCTAAGTATTAAAAACGACATAAATAGCCTGCAAGATAATGCTAAGATTTAATAAGCAAAATAAATCGCTAAAGAAGAAGTGCTTAGGAGAATGCACCCCACTCTCACATATAGGACAAATTCTTACGGTGGCGAATCCAGAGGCGAGGAGGGGTGCAGAGGAAATTGGACCCCCCCCACCTTCTACGTGTGTGTGTGTGTGTGTGTGTGTGTGTGTGTGTGTGTGTGTGTGTGTGTGTGTGTGTGTGTGTGTGTGTGTGTGTGTGTCCTGCAGGAAGATTTTAATACGGTTCTGAGACGGCGTTAACCCCTTGAATCCGGCGACTTTATATATTTTTTTTAGCCTGTTATTGCTTCTTTAAGACGATATATATATTTTTTTAACTTTAAAGAAATTATTTGCAGTGACACGGCGATAAACAATTCAAATTATTTCCTTCATAACCTGATTTCTCTTCATAAAAATGGTCAGTGATAAATATAAAATATAAATTACATGAATCGACTAAAATATTAATAAACTGATGACCGTATAATTACCCTGACCTTTTATTATTACTATTATTATTATTATTATTATCATTATTATTATTATTATTATTATTATATCGTAACTTACTGTAGACAGTTTACCTGTATCTTGATATGTATTATTAGAGTTTTGAGACTATATGAAGTAACTATTAACTGCATTTATTTCGATTTTTTTTCTTTTTTTGGGGGTAAAAAGATGACGATGACGACGATGATGATGATGATAAGCTATTGTGCATCATTATTTACACGTCTGAATCCCCACCACTACCCATCTACACCCATGACTACATCTCACATGATATGGCCGAGTCAGAAAAGAATATGCTGGAGTCCAGGGGTTCTCAACCTTTTGTTCTTCTGCACCCCTGGGTATTCTGACTGGTTCCCATGTACCCCTAAAAATTAAGGACCAAAAGTGATAAAATTACATTCTTTTATTATTTTATTATGAAATCTTTATCTGTAGACTGCATAGGGATCTTAGTATTGATAACATCACTCAACTGAACTCAGTGAATTTATATAACAAGAACAATAAATGAAAAGACAAGCATTTCCAAAATTAAGTTTAAAAATGTATTTTATAAAATAATGTCGACAAGACATTTAAAAAATACATTTTAAAAATTAATTTCGGAGGTTCTTGTCTTTTCATTTACTGTTCTTGTTATGTATAGTAAACTTTTTATGCAACACTTGCAACAAAGCTACGGCAACAGTACTGGTGACGAGTATTGTTAACACACCTCCACCAGCTGTGAGCATCAGTAGGACTGAGTGACTCAGACATTACCAGGCGGTACCACCACTGCCTCGAGTCGCCGTATACATACCTGATTGTTTCACGTCCAGTACAGATTGCGGGCCGCTGGAAGTAACATAGGTGAAAAAAAAAAATGGTATAGTCACCCCACTGATATATTGTAATAAAAGTTTTGCTTACTAAAAAAAAAGGAAATTGATAAAAACACGACTTTGTGCAATCTGTACATTAGAACACCACGTATTGTACACCATGGTTATTCTCCCAGACACCTATGTACACCCCTGAGTAGTGCGAATGTACCCCTGGGGTTACATGTACCCCAGGTTGGGAACCCTTGTGCTAAACTAATCACGTGATTCCCTGTGTGTGTGTGTGTGTGTGTGTGTGTGTGTGTGTGTGTGTGTGTGTGTGTGTGTGTGTGTGTGTGTGTGACCATTCCTTTCACCATGTTTGCCAATCACACGTATCTCTCTCAACCTTAATCAACTCTCTTGCCTCATTCTTCCTTGCCCAGTCAGGAAAGTAGGAGCTGAGACGAGGTTATTTTGTGTGGATATTTAAGGTGAGTGGTTAGGGAAGTTGTCTCCTGTTCAGAGGGATGCATGTTCGATTCCAGGCTGGGGTAGGGAATATTTTGCATTTTTTGCTGATCTTCCGTAAACCCAAGCACAGGTCATAAATCATCCTAGTTCACACCACCAAAGCAGTCCTATATAAGACAGCTTTAGTATGTGTTTAATCCGAAAGGAAAGTGGGTATTAGAGCCAAAATGGTGACATGTGAAGCTACTGTGGTACGTGGAAGACTGCTGGACCGAAGGGAACGGGTTATCAAATCCATGTCCAGAGTCGGGGAAAAAAACTCACACTTGCACAGCCACATGTATACTCATGCACAGTCACATGTATTCTCTTGCACAGTCACATATACACATGCACAGTCAGACATATACACTTGCACAGTCACATGTATACTCTTGCAGTCACATGTATAATCTTGTAGAGTCACATGTATATTCCTGAAAAGTCACATGTATACTCTTGCACAGTCACATGTATACTCCTGCACAGTCACATGTATATTCTTGTACAGTCACAAGTATATTCTTGTACAGGCACGTGTATACCCTTGCACAGTCACACTGTACACTCTTGCACAGTCACACTGCATACTCTTGCACAGTGACATGTACTGTATACTCTTGCACAGTCACATGTATACTCTTGCACTGTCACATGTATACTCTTACACAGTCTCATGTATACTTGTCCTCACAGTGAAGTGGACGCAGTGGAATAGGGGGCGAACTTTTGTGTTTGACTGTGCCACCAACCACACGCTTATTCTTTTAGGTGTGTGTGTGTGTGTGTGTGTGTGTGTGTGTGTGTGTGTGTGTGTTGTTACATAGCCTATGATTTCATCATCCTTTGTATAATTCTAACGTACAGTATGCTGCATGTTTGATCACGATTCGCCTCGTGGCTTCCATAGTGACCAAGCTTCCGTGTTCTACCTCACTCCCCCCTTCTCCTCCCTTATTGTAGAGTAAGTCGTTCTTTCTGTTGTTCAGAGCAGGAGTGTCAACTCTTTGTCCCCTATGGCTTCATTTGCGCGTCCTTCTTACAAGTTGTATCAAGCTCTGCCGGCCCCTATATAATGAGCTCAGTCTCTGCATTAATTGCCACTTAGATCTACTCCTCATTTTGTTCACATCTCTGTCCTCCCCTGTACAGTTGTTATTATTTTTGTGAGTGCTCAGGAAGTCTCCAACCATCTAGCAGCTGTGTAATTTGAGTGTAAGTGTTGTTACATTTTTTTTCTTGTACTGTATAGCATGGGGTGTAGGTTCGTGGGCCTGGTGAGGTTTTTGTGATTCATGTGGAGTTTTTGATGTCAGCCATTGTTAATAATATTTTGTATCTGTAATAATATATCTTGCATTAACTGAGCATTATCCGGTTTTCTCATTTTATCAGGGCTGACTTAGATAAATTTACTCTTGCTAATTTCGTGTTAATAGAGGCTATTGCAGTTAACCATATATTTAACCTGTTTTCTGCCATT
>NC_137005.1:3007811-3080311 GCF_032717465.1 Coenobita brevimanus | reverse complement strand
GTCATTACCTCCTGCGTTACTGCTTTCTGAGTTAGTTGATTGAGTAGGAAAGCAAAATCATTACCAATCAGTGCTTTCTTCGTTAGCTGATTGAGCGGGAAAGACAGAATCAGTACCAAGCAGTAACAAATTATGGTACACCTCAGTCAAGGCACCTGTACATCAAGACAACGACTAAGGTAAACATGACATGACAATACACTCGTTACTACATACGTTGCTTCCTGCGCTAAAGAAGCTAGACAGAACGAATCATTAACTGACAGCAACTAAGTATACGAAAGCAATACGTATTATGCAAATCTCCCTCTCAAGGCAACGACTGTGACGAGGCTGGCGAGAAGAATTCAACTCCCTACGTTAATTCATTCGTTAGTAGACAAGCTAGAGGCAAAAGTTTATTGGACATTAATATATTATGGTCAAACTCTTATTGTATTATTTCATTATTTATTTATTTACTTATTGCAACATCAACCTGGTCAGCAAAAATGTTTCGTTTCCTCACGAATTTCGTACTTCAGATGGCATAGGAAGCCTCGTTGCACCTTTTCCCTAGCGACTTATTTCGCATATTACATCTTACCGTTATGTTCTGCGCTGCATACAGTATATCATTTTAAAACAGACGTATTTTACACCAACAGATACAAGAGGATATTGAGATATATGTGCAGAATCAATCACTAAGGAGGATATGTTGCGATACCTTCAAAATCACATACGATACTACTCCTAATGTTGCCTCCCTTCGTTACATGACTAGGCAAAAAAAAAAAAAAAAAAAAAAAAAAGAACAAGAAAAAAGGACACTGATGACAATGGTCCGTAGGGGAAAAAAATAACAAGTGTCGCCTGCTTCTCATTACCCACGCTTATTTTTGAAATCTATATCGAGAGAAGCGGAGATGACAGGACTTTTCATGCCGACTGCACAGACATGAACAAAAGATCGGCGACGGAGGAGGAGGAGGAGGAGGTTCTAATCGAAAGTGTTGTTACAGCAATCACAAGCGTTACAGAGACACTCTACAGGTGTCGTAAAGTAAGCTATCCTACTGGGGAGTAGGGCTGCAGTTTTGTTGCGCCTGTTTGTTTTATTCTCATTGCACTCAGACGATTTTACTCAGCCTGGAGGCGAGGTCAAACTGCAGAGGTTCTACAAAGCCTTAATTGAACCCTTCAAAACAAGAGGCTTCCCTTAATTGCATTAAATCGTTTGGAGGTTGCAAGAATAAGCAAAAAGTATAAATAAATAAATAAATAAATAATATAAAACAAGATAAAACATGAGCAATCCGAGATTGCAAACCTCCGCCAAGGCGGAGTGTGTGGTAAAGCTTATGGAGATGTTATCTTGTAATTTTTGTGTAAGCATTATAGGCATAATTTATCAAGTTAGATGCAAAAATGATGAAACTGCCACTATCCCGGAATGGTAAAGAATCCTTTAACGAATTCCTGGATCCTGATGATGACCCGGATTACCACCAAAATCTAACGGGTTGTTTCTTGGGGCCATACCCTACCCCTGCAAAAATTTTCAGCAAAATCCGTTCATAACTTTTTGAGTAATCCTGCTAACTGACAAACAGACAAACAAACCAACGCCGGCAAAAACACAACCTCCTTGGCGGAGGTAATAAAAGCTGCCATCACGGTAAAAAGGTTGGTGTTTATACCGAAAATCCCGCCACTCCTGTGTTGTGTTTCCTGCTTTGTTGACAGACAGGACAGGCTATCACTGGCACTGGTGGTCTAGTGGCAGAACGCCCCGGTCGGAATGGCGGCAGTGCACAGGTTCGATCCCCAAGAGGTGACTGAAGGTTTTTGGGTCAAGTAATGCCACCAAGGGGAGTAGGCTGATCATCTACCCTTAAATATTCTGGCCTAAAGTAGCCTAACCTCGGACCCCCACACCTCCATGGGGGTTAAAGGGACTGACCATTAAAGGTTGGAAGGGGTTTATTTTCCCTTTTCCTCATTTATCTGGCACAACAACTTTGAAACCTAGATTATGTCGTCTGCTGCGGACTGTATGCTAAGGGAAGCTTCAGTACCGTATTCTAGTTATCATAAGAGGCTTCGTAACACCACTTCCTGTGCGATTTATTTTCCATACATCTTAAATTTTTCTTGTGTGTTCTATATATCGTTTTAATCTCGACGCAGTCTAAATACCACAGGAAACTGAGGTGTGAGGTGCAGAATAAAGAGCACAGGAAAAGGTGTTACGACAATATGACCCTGAGACTTAATGAGGAAAAAAAAGCTGTCTTAATGATAAAACATATTAAGCCCTGGCCTCCTTTTCCTTCCCCATTTCCCATTTCCAATTTCCCTTTCCTTTTCTCTTTTCCTCTTCCTCCTCCATTTCCCTCTCTTTCCCTCTTCTTTTCCTTTTCATTTTCGTCCTCCTCCTCCTCCTCCTCCTAAACTGAGCAAAATCGCCTGCCGGTAGCAAGACGAGAATTAAAGAAGGCGTCCTCGAACTGAAGTGGTTCATTCTTTCACATGCAACTGATGTCCTATTGCATTCCTCCTCCTCTTCCTCCTTTTCTTTTTCTTCTTTTCTTCTCCTCCTCCCCCTCCATTTTTCTTCTCCTTCTCCTCATCCTTTTCCCCTCCTCCTCCTCCTTTGCATTTCTACGTTGCTTTCACGGGATGCTTTCACTCTAAGGCCGGAACTGGACATCCTCTAACGTAAATGCGTCCCATCCTACAGGTAGAGACGAAAATAAGAGGAAGGACAACACGATCCGTTGGACTACTGGGCTGGTGCTGGAGAGGGGCGCCTTCACGTGGTGGCACCTATTTGACTGGGTGGTTCGGCTGCCTCGTTATACATACGTCCCTCAGTTCCCTCCCTGTCTCGCAAAAGAGGGTATAACTGACTGGGAGAAAAGGGTAACTTCAGTCTGCAGTCCACTGAGTTCCCATTCATATGAGCCTGGGGTACAAGAACAACTACTACTACTACTACTATTCATACTATTACTATTACTTTTACTACTACTACTACTATTCATACTACTGCTATTACTTTTACTACTACTACTCCTATTCATACTACTACTACTACTATTACTTTTACTACTACAACTACTACTGCTACTACTACTACTACCTCTATGACTACTACTACTAAACTACTACTACTACTATTACTTTTACTACTACAACTACTACTGCTACTACTACTACTACCTCTATGACTACTACTACTAAACTACTACAACTACTAAACTTCTCAACTACTATTAAAACAACTATTACTACTACTACTATTACTACTACTATACTACTACTACTACTACTACTACTGCTGCTGCTGCTACTACTACTACTACTACTACTACTACTACTGATACGTTCTGGACAAGCCGCTTCTCACTGCCAGTGTGTGTGTGTGTGTGTGTGTGTGTGTGTGTGTGTGTGTGTGTGTGTGTGTGTGTGTGTGTATTTTCCTAGTTAGCGTGCACGACAGAACACCGTCAAAAGAAATCGAATCCAGCTTTTACGTGAATAAACCCAAACTTAGACCAGATGGAAGAGTACGCTGACTTCCTTTACCTTGGTGTTTATTTTCCTACTCTTTGCCTACACAACCTATGAAATGGTCTGCTTCTTGTACCCTATTATAATCATATTTCCCAAAGATTTTTAGTCTTTTATTTACCCTTTTTACTTTTTGTCGGTGTTAATATTCTCTCTCTCTCTCTCTCTCTCTCTCTCTCTCTCTCTCTCTCTCTCTCTCTCTAATGTGGTCGTTACGAGAAAAGAAAAACAGGTGTTATACTGCAAGATGAACCGCACCCCAATTAAAATATAAAAATCCCTCAACTCCCCTCCCACTATCTCCCGTAAATGGCGATAGTGGACTGCAGAAGGGATAATTCAGCCTGTATTTCACCCGGGTTAGCGATCACTTGAACCTGCGACAACAAAAATAAAAAAAATTAGGGAATAAGCTTGAAGAGTCAGATGCTGGCAAGAGGCGGGGCGGGGGAGATATGCGGAGCGGCGGCGGGGGGGCATCCGTGGGGCGGCGGGGAGAGAGAGGTGGGGAGGGAGGGGGGGGACCAATGCTGAGGGGGGGGGGCGACGGAGAAGGGCTGAGAATCGTTAGGGTTTGGTTAGCGTATGTTTGCTGGCGTCGTCATACGTATCTGAAGGGCAGGTCTCACGGCCACTCAACACCTCACTTACGGTATTTACCTTCCCGCTCTCTGCTCTCTTCCCCTTCCTTGCCTGTTCACTTTAGATCTAATACGGTCATCTCTTCATCTTCAATGCTCAGTTGTAATACTAGGTTAACGCTAAAATATGATGCTAGTCACGAAGCAGTGCTATGGAAAAGGTGTAGAGCCGAAGCAATCTTTTTCTACTGATCCACGTGAATTAAGCCGCAAAAAGACGAAAATCTGGGCCAAATGAATGTGAAAAACGTAGAGCCAAATCATCCATTCAACCTAACTACACGTATGCTTGTACTCTTATTCGTTATGGAGGCTTCCTAGCACTTTTTCCTTGGTGATTTATTTTTGAATATGGCTAGTTAACATCCTCTAGCACATTGATTTCTGCAGAGTATGACGATACTAGAAGTATATTATATAACATGGAAAAGGGTAATAAGGTGTAATAAGCGAAATAAATCGGTTAGGAACAGATGTTAGGGAGCCCCGACGGGAATACAGGCCTTGGACAACCGAACTGAAAAGGGTTACGTATATTTGTCAGATGAAAATAAATCCACAATAAAAAGTACTTGTAATTCTAAGCTGAGTAAGATGCAGGCCCTTACACTGGCTTCACCTCTTCGCAATCAGGTCTATTCCTAAGCTGAATTAAATCGTCTGGAGGTAGCTAGAATAACACACAAATCGCGTCCTAGCATCCAACTCCTCCCCCTCTCTCTCTAAGATGAATAAAATCGCAGGTGACACGAATAAACTAATCATACTGAAAAAATTAAAGAAATATTTAGAAATACGTTTCTAAATTAAAAACCTGTTTCATGTGATAGTTCAATTATCTTCACCTGTGTGTGTGTGTGTGTGTGTGTGTGTGTGTGTGTGTGTGTGTGTGTGTGTGTGTGTGTGTGTGTGTGTGTGGTGAAATTTCCCAAGCATCAACCTAACCACCTATATCTAGCACACCTAACAACCCAATCCAACTACCCAACCCCAGGCAATCTAACAATCTGCCAATCTAACTTAACCTAGCCAAGCAATCACTTAAACCTAGTCAATACAACCACCAAAACCTAGCCAATCTACCCCAACCTAGCTACCTACAGCTGTGCAATGCAACTTAAAATATGCAATCAAGCCTTCCTACATCAGCAAGTCTAACCAGCAGAATCTAGCCAACTTCACCTAATCTAGCTAACTTCACTTAAAGACATCCAAATCATTTAACTCCAGCTATACTATCAATATATTTCATCTGAACAAAAAATTTCGGTTCCTATAATAAGTATACACACTCCTATACTCACGAATATAACGTGCCAGTGCTGATCGTATGCTCTCTATTTCATCATATCTCCAATATTTTTCAGTTCTGCAAATGGCTGTCTCGTCCCTATTGCATTATCAAACATCTCTTTCTCTATGGTATGTCAGCGCTGTCCTCCTCTTAACTGATATACTCTGGTTGGGAACAGCTGTTAACTTATCGATTCTCATACAGTATCGCTTTTCTTATCAGTACTCAATAAGGTGCTAATGTACTTATGTTTTGTTTTATTCCTTTATTCACTTTTCTTAAATCTATGTACGTATTCTTATTAATGACAGCCATGATGATAAAATATATAATACACAAATACAGTGCCAACTCAGTTTCGTCCGTTACTCTAAGCGACCGTTAAAGTTGGTGAATGAGAGGGAGGGAGGAAGGGAAAGGGAGACGGGTGAGGGAGGGAGAGAGGGACGGGAGAGGGAGGGGGAGTAGTGGAGGTTGGTTCAGTTCGCGTGTGTTTCGTTTCCCCCCTCCCTCTCCCCTCCCCTCTACCTCTACCTCACTGATACGTATGATGCTAAACGTAAACCATATATTTCTTCCGGGCAGACTCACACTCATATTGCTCCCGGACACGCTTGGATCGCTCTCTTGTCTCACCTGATCTCGCCTCTGCTCGTCACGTCATGCACACCCACAGGAACTTCAAGTCACTGGTGCCTGACGTGACGAGCGCAGAGGAGATGAGCGTTCACGTGGGTCGGGCCATCTGTTACCAGCACCTGTTCGACCGCAAGACGTCGCCCTGGGAGCTTGGCCTGTGGGACGAGGAAGAGTTGGAGAGCTTCTGTGTGAGCTTGGAGGACGTCGATCGCCTCTACCACATCAGCTACAACGACGAGAGCTCCGAGGAGGAAGACGGGGGCTACGACGACTTTGAGCTCCTGGTGAGGGTGGAGTACAACGATAAGCACCTCTTCGTGGAGCTGAGCGCCGGGTGTCGCTTCACGGGGTATGAGTATCAAGGAGGAGGGGAGATCTTCGTCAGCTTCAACGCCAACCTCTTCACCAAGACCATCATGACGAAGGTGGAGGACGAGGAGGAGTTATACGCGTCCCTGGAGGAAGACGGGTATCATGTGGAAGGGAGGAGCGAGTATGACCGTCCTGGCTCCTTGGTTTCTAGCACTCCACCTATGCTAAAGTTTCTGTGCCACCTCTCTGTGCACAGCCACCGGACCCAGCTGAGCCACTACCCCCAGATCCTTCCTCCCCCTCTCGCCTCCAGCATCACCGAGTTCCTCACCATCAGGGACGCTATTGAGGACTATGATGGGGACCTGTGACACAAAGCTAAACTTGGTCATCTCGGCTTTTGAAGGGCTCCTAGCACCTTTTCCTTGGTGATTAGTTTGTTCTCTACTCCTTTCAATGCTCTTGTATGTTATTTATGCCTTCAAATCGATCTGGACTCCATGAATATCAACGAGCCACACAGACAAATAAACTGCTAAGGTCAGGGTATTAGATAGCCTCCTTAACCGGCTAGAATACGGTAATATGAAATTCGTGTTTTGTGTGTGTGTGTGTTTTATTGTGCTATAGACAAGAGTACGTGTACCTGAAAACAAGCCAGACAAGTGTGTTTCACTGTGCTATAGCCATAAGGTTGTGTGCTTGCAAACTAGGAAAAAGGGTAGTCAATTCTATGTCTTAAGAGTGATATACTGAGATTAAAAAAAAAATATAAACTTATAATACTGACTGCTAATATATGGTAACTGAACATTATACATATAAAACTCAGTCAATGTTGTACTTGTATAACGCCTGGAACTGTGCCAAAGATACAGATTTACTCCAGTACTAACTTCAAGAAAATCTTACGGTTGTGATATATTTTCTGCAAAAACTCCAGAGGTTGTGGAACTATTAATATTTAACCACCTGTTCTTTACCTTAGCAAAGGGTTCTTACTTAACACTTAGGCTATGATATGCTCAACTGAATAAAATCGTCTGGCATTGGCTAGAATAGGACACGACTATTCCTTACCGTGAAAGGGTTTATGGCATATTAACCTTCTCATGGGTGGAACTACTAATATCTTCTCAAGCTAATGTCAGACGATTTTAGTCACCTGAAGGTTGAGTGCCTGAGAGAGTTACCTTACTAACAATGATACAAGACAACTGAACGACAATAGCAGTTCTGTTTTATCCACATGGCAATAACCTAATCTGTTTAGTAAGAATATTATATTTTGTCAATAAATCTGGGTACATCAGCTATACGAATCTTTTCATGTTCTTAGTGACAAAATACAACAACTTATGTATTTGAGCAAAGTTTCAAAACCAGCATTTGGTGTAACAAAAAACAAAAACACAGACAACTCAATTTATCCTCCGACAACACACACACACACACACACACACACACACACACACACACACACACACACACACACACACACAAGTACAAGGAAGAGGAGGTGTGCAAAAGGGAAGGAGGAGAGAAAGGCGAAGGAGGAAGGGAGAGAGAGAATGGAGGAAAAATGGAAGAAGAGTTTGGAATGATTGCCGGGTAATTCCCAGGCTCCTACGACTCACTCTCAGCTGATCAAAATCGTCTGGGGTTGGGTGGAATATAATGCTAGAGGTGTTCTGACGATGAGGGGGGGGGGTTGCCATTCTTCTAAGAGATCAAATGTACATAAGAGAATATAAATCTTCACTACGATGACGTCTTTTTGCTACCTCCAGACGGTTTTCTTCAGGTTGGGAGGGGTCTCGCACTGAAGGGGTTAGTTAGATATTGCCTTTCATTGGCCTCCTTCACTACTAAAGAAGGAGAGAGAGAGAGAGAGATAAGAGCACGCATAAAATCATACACCATAGTAAATGAAATACCTAAAACGGGCAGGTTGGTAAGGTAACTAAGGCGCCCACCATCCGCTCATTTTATGCTGTGCTGCCTTCGGGTGACTCTACACTGAGTGACAAACCAAATGGTCTCCAACTACAAAGCCATTTACTACGTTGGGTGGTAACCATATAATCAAATTACACCAGGTGGTTAAGTGTGCTGAGGCACTCCAATCGGACTAAGCCTATAAGGGTTTTTATCTGAGGAATGGGGAAGGTCGTTGACATAATGCCACTCAGGGAAATGAGACTGGTCACCCACGTCTTAAATATCGACTCTGAGTAGGATAGTGCCGGGCACCTACACTCTGATGGGGCAAAAAAAATAAATACATACATACATACATACATATCCATCCATCCATTACATACAAACACACATAAAGAATGAATGATGGATGAATTAAAGCATTAACCCCTTCACCACGAGCGCCTCTTCCTAAGGCAAACGAAATAATCTGACATAGCAAGAACGAAATAATCTGGGGGTATCACTGTAGTCTGAGTCAAGAGTTTGATTACTATTCCAATCCGTCTACATCACACTTTTTTTTTTTTTTTTTTTTTATCTGACGCATCATGTCAAAAAGCATCGTTTATGGGCAGCAAAACATACCAACCCTCTCTCAGCTTTGTAATATTTGCCAGTGGAGGAAGGCAGGAAGCTTAAGAGGTGAAGGGGTAACTGAATTATTGCTCTCAACTGTACATGAATTAATTATGATCGCTTCTAATAATTCCACTACGAGATCCTTCCAAAATAAATATAATGACCTATGGCTGAAAAAAAAAAAAAACATATACCGTAGAGAAAAAGATGATCATAACACACTGCACTAGAGGGTTAGGGTGTAACATGTTAAATAAATCGGTGAGGAAACGGCATCAAGAGATCTAAAACAAGTAGAATGCTGACCCTTGAAGAAGTCTACCAAGATCAAGGTAACAGGTAAAGAAGAAGACCAAGATCAAGTTAAGGTGCAATAAGCTGAATAAGTCGGTGAGGTAGAGGTGTTAAGAGATCTCCCAAGCCAATGAGAATGCTGACCCTTAAAGAAGTCGATCAAGAAAAATAAGTGGAGAGAGAGAGAGAGAGAGAGAGAGAGAGAGAGAGAGAGAGAGAGGACAAGGTGAGTGGGGAGGGGTCGTTACTAAGTAGGGATAAAACTGAAGGAGTATTGGACTAAGATCTGTATTTTAAGTGGTACTGGTAGCTTCGTTACATCTCTTCCTAGGAGATTTATTTTACACATTGCACACTGGCATTCCCATTCCCTTGCATTTTATTCATATCATTCTGTCAACATAATTTCCATCATTAATATGCAAGAAAATACTTAGGGATAATGTATGGAATAAATCGCTATGGAAGAGGTTTTACGAACATGTGGAAGGGCAAGAGAGAGGAGTTATGATGTACGGTAGTGAGATGATGGATTGTTACTGAGTAGGGACGAAAAGCTCAGGATCAGTTAATTTAAGTTACCCCGAAAAGGCAAAGAAAAAGTGCACTAAGCCAGAGAATGAGTTAAGCAGAGAGAGAGAGACTGCTAATTTTACTTAATATATTTGGACCAGATACAAGAATTTCTACTTATACGTGCACTTAGAAACGTACGGGATACTTAACACGTGCAGTTCGGGAATTTCTACTTATACGTGCACTTGGAAACGTACGTGATACTAAACACGTGCAGTTCAAGTGAGATTTCTCCACTTCAGCGTATGTGTAGGTGGCAGGTGTTAGGAGTAAAGATAACGGAACTGCTGATGTCAAAAGGTGTGTGTGTGTGTGTGTGTGTGTGTGTGTGTGTGTGTGTGTGTGTGTGTGTGTGTGAGCGCTCGCCAGTACTTATTTTTTCTTTACTGTTGATGCAAAACGTGACGATATTAGGATGGCATCAATAACAGACAAAAGAGTTTTAAGGTATCAAAACAACCTCATAACAATAATAATAATAATAATAATAATAATAATAACAGTAGTAGTAGTAATAATAATAATAATAATAATAGTAATAATAATAATAAATAAAATAATAATAATAATAAATAAAATAATAATAATAATAATAATAAATAAAATAAATAATAATATAAAAAACAACAACAACAACAACAACAATAATAATAATAATAATAATAATAATAATAATAATAATAACAACAACAATAATAGTAATAATAATAATAATAATAATAATAATAGTGCCGCTTATTAGGGCATAAATGCCATACAAGTGAAGGCTGTCACTAAAGTATGTTAACGGTCATGTGTAAATAAATAAATAAAATGTAACGTAAATGTGTAGATATAAAAACGCATAAAGAGGACACATGAAAATGCTAAGTCGTCATACGGAAAATAATGCCCTACGGAAGAGGTGTCAGAAAGCTCCCATACCTCAATTTAAGACGGGTCAAGAAGGAGAGCTAAGATTACACCACCGACAACAGGAAATCTCCGGGGTGGTGAAAGCTGGGAGAAACATTTGACTTCCAGCCCCTTGGGAAATCACTTCAGATAATGTCTCCCTTTACGATGTCCCCTAAAACGTCGAGCATGGACGTCAGAGGGAAGCGTATAGAGGCATAACGTGACTATCAAAATTTGGCCGAGAGTCTCCTTTACCAGCATTACGTCCTGCCTTCAATGCTTTCCGTATTTCACGTTACTTCTTTAACGTAGAGGATATCCACGTCACAGAGAAATTAAGAAGTACTATCACCAGCAAATGTTCGCCCACTATCCCTCCCTACTCGACTCCTTTTACTGTAACTTGGCCCATATCTGTGCCCTTCTGCAGCTTAATTCACGTAGCTCAGTGGTTGAGAAAGATAATGCTATGGCTCTACATCCTTTCCATAGCACTTCTTAGCCGACTATCCCTCCCTACAATACTCCTTTTACCTTACCTTGGCCCACATCGTTGACCTTCTGCAGCTTAATTCACGCAGACGGACAGACAAATACATTAAGGCGATTTTCTTCAGTTTAGGAATGGCCTTTCGTATTAAAACTGAAACTTCTTCGCTACAATATTGTCACTTATTCAGGCCAACTCAAGACGATTTCATTCAGCATACGAATTGCCTCTTATGTTGGATTATAACTTTCTTGCGATATTGTCAGTTACTTATGTGATCTCCAGACGCTTTCATTCAGCTTAGGAATTGCCTCATGTTGGATTATCTTTCTTTACGATATCGTCAGTTACATACGTGATCTCCAGATGATTTTATTCAGCTTATACCGGCCTCTAGTGCGACATCGTATTCTTATCGTATTCAATACCGTGACTTTTTCCACGTCACTTCCTTGACTAGAGCGACCATTTTTCAATTCACTTCCTTTAATAGTGACTTTTCCTTCACTTCCTTCAATACAATGACTTTTCCTTCATTTTCTTCAATACAGTGACCTTTTTCCCTTTTTTTCCCCTCAATAATGACTTTCATTTCCTTCAATTGTGAATTTTTCCTTCATTTCCTTCAATACAGTGACTTTCCCTTCATTCCCTTCAATAGTGGCAATTTTCCTTCATTTCCTTCAATACAGTGACTTTTTTCATTTCCTTCAGTGACTTTTTTCTTCATTTCCTTCAATATAATGACTTCCTTCATTTTCTTCAATATAGTGACCCCATTTCCTTCAATAGTGACTTTTTCCCTTCATTTCCTTCAATACAGTACCTTTTCCCCTTCATTTTCTTAAACAGCGGCGTTTTTCCTTCATTTCCTTCAATACAGTGATTTTATCCTTCATTTCCTTCAATACAGCGACTTTTCTTTAGTAATTCCCCCAATATCATGACTTCTTTTTTTTTTCACTTTACTCTCATTTTCTCCAGACGATTTTCCGTAACTAAGGGGGAACTTTTACCTGTGCAGATATTAAAGGAGACTACATCCAACCCCTCCAGTGTGAAAAAAAATCCCTTCCAAGCTTAATAAAATCGTCTACAGATGGCAAAAATAAAGTAGCAGAAGAAGCAATAAAATAAAAATAGCAAGAATAAAGGAGAAAGGGCGAACAACTAAAAGCTCGTCATCGGAAGGAAGGGGTAAGAGACAAACTCAACCCACCCAGTCTCTCTCCTAAAAATAATAGTAATAAATATTAATAAGAAGAGTAATAATAATAATAATAATAATAATAATAATAATAATAATAATAATAACTGACTGAAAAATGAACTATAATTAATATGCATTATTTCAGCCAGGTGGTTAATTAATCTCTTTACTAACAATGAGAGACTGATTAGAAGAGAGAGAGAGAGAGAGAGAGAGAGAGAGAGAGAGAGAGAGAGAGAGAGAGAGAGAGAGAGAGACCACGGATGAGATGGAGCGATGGAGTGGAGAGATACAGAGAGGGGGGTGTGAGTTGAGGGAGGGCAGCCAAAGAGCAGAGGAAAAGGCAACGTGGAGGAGAAAAACTGCCACTCTTCAGATCATTAAATTTTCGACAACGAAGCCGGTGAACTAAACCACGTTCTTTTTATGTGTCTTCTGTGTCAATATAAGAAAAGGGGAAATTATAACATCTTTACTCACTGCTATAAGAAAGAGAGGCTGTAATATAGTCAAACAGAAGCAAAAACTGACCATCTTTGTATCGAGGTGGATATTATTCTTTCACTGCTTAAATATCGATAAACTTTATTTCTCATCCATTTCATGTATCTGTCCAGCTAAACAAAAATAATTAGGCTCATAAGAAACATGTAAAAATTCTTTGATGCGAAATATTAGCGCGACACACAACTGGAACTGTGACGCTGGGCCGCCCCTTACGGAATTAAGGAGTCTGGCAATAGATACAGACAGATAGTTGGATAGATAGATAGATAAATAGATAGACAGACAGGGAGACCGACAGACAAACAGGCTAGGTATGACATTTTTTATATATCTAATCTTGCTATCTTCAGACGATTTTTATTCAGCTTGAGACAGACTTTCTCGAACAGAAGGGGTTAAATATAGTCTTCATTAACCCCTTCAATACGAGGGGCGATTTCTATGTAAAGAAAAATATCCTGGCGTTACCTGGAAAAAATGACGTCACTAAAAGAGGTTTAAGACTATCATTTGTTTATTTATTTTGTTTATTAATTTTTGTTTTTTATTAATATTTATCTGCCTATCTACTTGTCTTTCTATCATTTCCATTTCCTTTATTTATTTAGTAAAATCTTTGGAGTTACTTCAAAAAATTATTTCTGTTTACTGCTTAGATTTTTATACTCATGCTATAATAAGACGATTTGTTTTACATCATTTCCATATACTGTACACCCCTTTCTCTCTCTCTCTCTCTCTCTCTCTCTCTCTCTCTCTCAGGTAACTCATTAGTAACTCTCAGATAGCCTATCACTAATAATCGATTGTGTGTGTGTGTGTGTGTGTGTTAGGCTGAGAGTTAGTGGTAAGTTACTGAGAAAGAGAGAGAGAGAGAGAGAGAGAGAGAGAGAGAGAGAGAGAGAATCATGCACACACACGACCACACAGGCAGACAGACACTGGCAGACACACAGACAAAAATATAGAAACACACACCTGGAGAGAGAGAGAGAGAGAGAGAGAGAGAGAGAGAGAGAGAGAGAGAGAGAGAGAGAGAGAATCATGCACACACACGCGACCACACAGGCAGACAGACAGACAGAGGCAGGGACACATAGACATAGAAATAAACACACACATACACGCACGTACGAACATACAAAAACGCCCTCTGAACACACGTATGTGTCAGATTTACGTCATACGTATCGAGAGCGTGGCGCGGCCTTGGCATATATAGCAGCGGGTTGGCGGGCACTCATCACACTTCTCCCTCTCTCCCCGCCGCGTGGTTGTCTAGTTAGGCCCGCTCCCTGCACCACCTGACTATATCCCGCTGCATATCACCACCGCTCCTTACACCACCCAGTCAGCGCCACTTCCCCAGTTCATTCAGCCGTCACCACCACTCCAGTAACTCATACATGGCCCCACCAAAGGATTTCAGGTCTCTGGTGAGCGGGGTGGATGATGTGGATACGATGGCCGACTACCTGTGCCCCGCCCTGGGATACCAATTCATGTTTACTCGCAAGACCTCACCCTGGGAGATGTCGGAGTGGAATCAGGACGAACTGCAGAAGTTTGAGGTGGATCTAGATGACGTGGATCGCTTGTACTACATCCACCATACCGACGACGCCTGTGGTAGCACCTTCCACCTCCTGGCCAGAATGCGGCACAAGAACGACGAGGAGAGGCGACTGTTCGTGGAGTTCTCTGCGGGTTGTGACTACACGGGATTTGAGTGTCAGGGCGGGGGTGAAATCTTCGTCACCTTCCACGCCAACGTTTTCTTCCAGACGGTTTTGAGGGCGGATTATAACAGAGCTGGCCTGTACGAGTCTCTGCTCAGTGACGGGTACCGGATTGACGAGTATACAGACTACAACCCCCGCCGTGGATTCATGGAAAACGCCCCCATGCTGAAGTTCCTGTGTCACGTGGCCATCAATGAGAACAGGGGCAGACTTCAGCACTACCCCCAGGTCCTGCCAAAGATCCTGAGTGAAAGTGTAGAGGAGTTCATCAAAATAAGGGAAACCATACAAGAATACGACGAAGACTGATGTGTTAATCCATCTTCAGTGACAAAATAAATACAAATAAAGAAATTAATATATCCGTTCAGTGATTCAGTACACGTATATTGATCTTTTTTACCTTATACAACAATAGACCTTTTTTCACGGACGTTATAAATATACATCAATTTTAACAATACAGTATAACATATATATATTATACTACCGACCTTATAAAACAAACATCTCCATGCCAAAGAATAGAATAGAAATGTTTTAGTTATAGATATTTATTAATCTACCTCACCAAATGTATATTTATTTTTATATGTTAATAAATCATTGCAAATTAGCCCAACATTGTATTTCCCTCACCCTCCAATACCTATAATAATCCTGCTCATTTTACGATATGCAAAGACAATTATCTTCCCCAGTCCCGTCAGTGGAATATTGACAATTGGTGAAACAGTGAAACAACCCTATCTCAGTGCATGTTTCAAAATGCTTCAATATTTTCAGCTCTGTATTCGTCAGACTATGATACTTGTCTCTCAAAATATAATTCTTGCTGCCATAAAACGATTTTACTCAGCAGGGGTGGATTAGTTTTCAGTAATTCCTTTACAAATACATTTCCTTAAGCTTAACTAAATCGTCTGATCGCAGCAAATGTGAATGAAAAAATGGCACAGTAAAAAAAAAAAAAAAAAAGGCTGCATTAGTAAAGGACAATGTGATGTTCATTCAGAGCAGTTTTTCATTTTCTTAGAAGCTTATAAAAAAGTACTACAAATACTGCTACTATCATTATACTGTTATACTACTACTTCCAGTAGTACTAATAATCGTACTAGTACTATACTGCTATTCTACTACTACAATACAACAACTAGCCTCCTCCTACTACTACTATAAATATTACTACTACTACAGCTACTGCTATTAGTACTGCCATACTACTACCAGTACTATTATACTACTATTTATCATTAAATTTTCAGCTCCAGACGGTTTCATCAAACTGAAGAATGTCGAACTGAAGGGGTTAGATACTGCCTTCATTAACCTCTTCACTACATGGATGATCTCTAAAGCTGAATAAAATCGTCTACAACAGCAAGAACAAATTACTTCGTCTAATACAAGGAGTTTAATCTACTAAAATAACAGTAGTAGTAGTAGTAGTAGCAGTAGTAGTTGTAGTAGTAGTGACTCATGTAAAATTACGCACAAAACAGCACACGTGAAAGAGGAAAGCCCTAGAATGTGCCGATGGGATTCATAGTATGGGTGTTACGCAAGTCTGACGTCACTACATCCGTGGCGTCATCATGGCGTCACAGTTCGCGGGATAGCCAGCGATGTTGTGAGAAAGGGTGGGGAAAATTTTACACACCTAGCTTGCTTCCTTATTCTTAGTAGATATTTTGCTGAATGAAATAGTAATCTGCTGGGATGTTGTGTGTTTTAATGCCACCTTTTTGAGGCGTGGTATATTTCAATCGATATTTTTCACGGCGATATGTGGCAACTCATCCGCGATGTTGCCAGTCACGGTGATGCTACGGGTGACATTATTCCCAGACGTAGTGGGATTTTTCAAACAATTACGATCGTTTCCTTGTTGTAACTTATTTATTTACGTATTTATTTATTTATTTATGTACTTATTATCTTCACCGTATTCTTCCTGCAATACTGCTATAACTTACGACAATTTCTCTCTCGTAACTAAGATAAGTTTGTGGAGAAAGAGGAAGCAATATGGAATGATACCAATTTCCTCACAGTTACGACTGGGAATCGATCTTAAGTTCCAGAATCCCATCCTAGACTTTCTCATATTGTAATACCCTGGCACACAACTTTTTTTTCTTAATTTTCAACATGCATCTGTCTTGTACATGTTTTTCTGCTCTCTCTCTCTCTCTCTCTCTCTCTCTCTCTCTCCTCCCGCTGCTAGCGATGAGTGCTGGGCTCTAATCTCACTCTGCAGCGCACTCACCCACTCTTACAAGTGTCTTTGCTAAACCTTTGACTCATCATCTCTTTATTGCACCCAGATGTTTAAAGATAACCGTAATTCAGTGTGTTAATACGAAAGACTTTATTATTATTATTCTTTCGGTGTGAAATAAAGACTTCAAAAATGACCAAAGGTAGTGGTACAGCCAAACAGAACGACCTTACCAAGAGGGTGCCCTGGTGGCGGTGGGGGAAGGGGGAGGGGAGTGGACAGGACGACACCCAGTCTACCTCATCCTCCACAATCATCTCCGAGACTCCCTCGAACACAACCCTAGGCCAGAAAAGATGGTGGTGGCCCTTCGGAGACAGAGTTGTGGAGGGCGTGAAAGGGGATGGCAAGGTCACCTCATCCTCCATCTCTCCCGACACCCTCCAGAGCCCCAGCCCCAGCCGGAAAAGATGGTGGCCCTTCAGGGTCAGGGATGAGAAGGGCGTAGAGGAGGCTGCCAAGGCCACCTCATCCCCCAGCTCTCCCGACACCCTCCAAAGCCCCGGCCCCGGCCCCATCCGGAGACGGTGTTGGTGGCCCTTCAGGGGTGGGGATGAGGAAGGAGGCGTCAAGCCCTCCCGTACCTCAACCCCCCTGGCCACCACCTCCCCCTCCTCCCTCACGTACACCTGCCCGTGCCGGTGCAGGCGACCTGGTCGTATGACCCGGGCCCTTCTCTTCACCACCATCGTGGCCTACCTTGCCCTGGCTGTCAACGGTCTGTATAAACTAAAGCGCTGAAAGGACCGAACTCTGCCCAGGGTGAGGAGGGGTGACCTGGTCTAGTTGTTACACCTCAATATCTCCATAATCAGTCAACAGATGAAGGTGTGGTCGTCGCCATGTCATGCACCTTTTAAGTAACGGTGGGCCTGATGTGCCAACTGAAAGGCGTTGCTTGAATTAGAGGTTAGGTGAAAAAACAAACTTTTCAAATGTCAAAATAAAAAAATCTATACTGAACGTTTATCATCATCATCATCCGGGCCTCCTTTCCCACCCTAAGACAGGGTGGCGAAAAAGCTATTTTGATATCCTATATCTGTCTTTATTTGATGCACCTGAGTCACATGGTGCATGGTACCATACATGTGAAATGGCTACGAATCAGCAAAGGCTTATTGTGGTGGTGTTATTTTTGTAGACAGACAATGGCCAAGTGTACAGAAAACCAGTGTTGGGGTTTTTGTTATGGGTTAGTTATTACCGCCCGCCTTTTAGCAAGGCGGAGGGATAATGTTTTTGCCCGCCTCTGTTTGTCTGTCGGTGTGTGTGTGTGTGTGTGTGTGTGTTCCCATTATATCTCATGAAAGGCTTGAGGTATCAACATGAAACCTTCAGGGTATCAAGATACGGCCAAAATCTTGGGCAACAGCATATTCTAGTGGGTGATTAGCATTCGGCTCCCGAAAGCTTTTCTTTCATTGCAGTATCAATTTACAAGTTCGAGAACAATTGTAAGAAACGGTTTCAATACTTTCAGACACCACTTAAACCATACCCTGGAATTACCAATGGAAAACAGACTAACGTCATGGAGGCAGCAGTCAAACGAGCTGGGGATTACTGCATAATTATTTAAGTGTTTCAGAACAGAACAGTGTAATGTAGAAGTAACTGACTGACTGATAAGCAATTCTTGTCAAGGTGATCTTTATGTAGATCTATGTACTCGTATCTATGTTTGTCTTAATCTATTTCTATGTCTCAAACTATCTATCTACTGTATTCACTTATCTATCTATATCAACCAATCAATTCATTTATCTTTATCAATTATCTATATCTAACTCTGTCTGCCTCTAAAGTGAAAATGGAACAAGTGAGTGGCAGTGATGGTGATGGAGTGACTGAATGATAGCAGTAGTAGTTGCACAAGTGAGTGATTCATGTACTGATAGAGGTTGTGATGTGACGAATGATAATGATGTAATTTAACTGTACGTACACTACATCAAATATGCCAATAGCCTGTAATCACATACTAATGACACCAGAATAACTATGGATATATTTGGGTTCTGTAACAATTTATCCCGGGGTGTGTAACATTTTCTTCCGTATCTGAGGTATATTCGCCATCACATCTCTTTAAATATCCTTCTGACACATTGTTTTCGTTTATTTTGTCTATAAACACAATGAAAGGGTCTATTCCCCTACTTCCAGACATGAAATCGTTATGTTTTTACCTGTAACGTATAATGTAACGAAGAAAAATATATAAATTATTACAACTCGACCCGGTTTCCCATACTTTCTACGTCCCTGGCCATCCTTCGCACCATCCTGGCCTATACCTCCTTTTTTTTAATGCAAGGAAGAAGGAACCAAAGGCCAAGAACCCACAACTTGTTCCCTCCAAGAAAAAACAAAAACAAGAGAACTGAGAGCCAAATTCAAGACACGCATCGGTCTGCATTGCCTTAATCGATACGAGGACCGATTTCAGACCAGCGTGTTTTTTCTTAAAGTGTTGGTCTGCCCTCTTCACCACTGCCCAGGTCTACCTCGTCGTGACATTCCACAGTCGACATTACCTACACCGATGAAGGGACCGATATCTTCCTTTCCCTTTAACGACCTGTACTATAAATATTCCCCTTAATATTGCTCTTAATATCTGTTCTCTTCACGACCGTCCTGACCTCCTGCTGGCAGTCTACAGTCTGTATATACAAAGGTACTGAAAATTGCACCTTCTTTTTCTTTTAACCTCTTGGGTCACGGCCTATACATACGTCTTTCTGTATTCCTTTTAATGTCTATTTTGTTTAGCGATATTTTTCTGTAGTTCTTCCTTTTTATATAAGCTACCGGTATGTGTTCATCCTCCTGTCAATATCTTAGAGGGCAGGCTTTTTCTTGTCATTTTCTTTTCGTCATTATCTTAACCATCTTTTTTCATCTTCTTAACCATCTTTCTTCATCATCTTAACCATCTTTTTTCATCATCGTAACCATCTTTTTCATCATCTTAGCCATCTTTTTTTTATCATTTTAACCATCTCTTTTACCATCTTAACCATCTTTGTTTCTCATCTTGGCCATGTTTTTCACCATCTTAACCATCTTTTTTCATCATCTTAACCATCTTTCGCCCTTACATGGCGCGGGAGAGAGAGATCTTGCTACTTTTATCAGCAGTTAAGTTAAGAAAAAAAAATATATCGTCTAGGACCAGCAAAGAAAACAATAACTAGTGTACATTACGAGAGGAATAAGTTAATCATGAAAGGGTGACAAGAATAGAAAGCGGCACGTAGTGAATGGATGTACCTTGAAGCAAACCCAACTCCTCATCCACTACTCAAGCACTTAAACATCAAACACCGTGGTTGAAAAGCACAAACGAACCCTACATCAATTTCCATACTCGTCTAGATTTTATTTGTGCATTAGGGGTGTACAGTATGTGACTGAGGTGAAGGGGAGAGAGGGGGGGTTGAGATCAAGGATGAGATGGTGGGATGGGGTGGAGAAATTTAAGAGAGAGGGGTGGTGTGTTGGAGGGGCGGCAGCCAAATGGTAGAGGACAGGGCGACGTGGAAGCGATTTGTCTGTGGTCACCTCTTATGGGGTTAAGGCGTCTGGAAATAGATAAATGGAAAGTAGACAGGTAAGGAGAGACAGATAAAGAGTTAGGCATACACAGATCTAGACAGATTGATAGATAGATAGAGAGATAAACAGAGACAGACAGACAGACAGGCTGATATACAGACAGACAAACAGATAGACTGAGAGATGGTTTAACTTGTAACAAAGCAGTCCCGGGCAACTCAACTAAAGTACTTGTAGAATGTCAGAGTTTTCCCTACCATGAAAAGGTTAAAGGTACTATACTCTCTTCACATTAACCTGGCACAGAATTTCGTCCTTTTGCAACTACTTCCCGTGGCTCGATGGCAGAAAAAGACAGTACTATAGCTCTACATCCTTTCCATAGCACTTCTTTGTAAATAACATCATGAAGAGATGTCAATTCTAGGCCAAGTTAGAGCTACAAAGGGCAGTGTTAGCACTTAGGCTCCTATGACTCATTCTCAGGTGAATAAGGCGACTGGTGTTAACAGGAACGAAATACTAGAGCGTCTCGACCATGAGATAGTTAATGATACCAGTCTGAACAGGCTTCTCTGACTCAACTGAACATGCAATAAAAAGTGACATGTATACTGTATAGGGGGAGGGGCAGGCGAGTGTGGTGGGTGACGCATATCGTCGTGATACTGTTCACGTGTACACCAATATCTTATCACGTGGATTATATGTTATTAACAGTTTTATCATTACTCTACTGCCAACCACGAAATAATACAATGAATTTTCAAGAACTGTTGCACATATTAACTGCAATACGCCTAGTCCTCATCGGGAGATCATGAAAACCTAGTTTTCTCTGAAAAAGCAACTGTTTAAACTAATTTGAACTCATATGCTAGGCAAAAATTTAAGTGGATAATTTCGGGTTTTCCCAGTCAAGCTTCGCTGCAACTGGTTTTGCCGAGGAGCTGTACGTACGGCCTATGCCGCTTCTAGTTGTGTCACGTTGAAACTGGTTTTCATGCAGGCGCACGCACACGCTACAAAAACACAAACGTACACAAACATGTACAGACAGTATAATTATATATATACATCACACACACACATTATATATATATATATATATATATATATATATATATATATATATATATATATATATATATATATATATATGCAATTTATCCCAGAGACCTTCACTAACCCACAAAATTCGTCATCTCAGTAACATCTCACCCACACAGCACACACTCAGAAGAAGGGAGTGCCAGTCCCTTGTGTGGCCGAGTGTTAAGCCCACGAGTCATTAACTGTGGGCGGCAGATCCGGTCACTCACGCCCAAGTTCCCGCCCACAATACAGCCCGCCCTTCCCATCCGGCCCCTCTCATTTCTTTCCAAGGTTTCTGGACAGTGTGGTTGTCAGAGGTCTTTCGTGGATTTTTACGTGCTAGTAATTTTGCGGTTTTTCACAAGCTATCATAATTATTGTTGTCTTTCAGCATCTTCGTTGTCGTTTCATCTGATTATTTTTTTTTTTCGTCATCCCTCACCCCCCTTTTTGTACAAACTTAATAGAACCTGAGGGAGAGAGCTCCAAATTTTTACTCTTTTCAATGAAATCTAAAGAAAGAGAAAACCAAATTCAACTTCCGTATATTTCCAGGTATTTAAAGACGCTACGTTTAAACATCCACTAATCCCGTCACGTATTCTACTGGCTAATTCGTGCTGTCTCCAGACGATTTTATTCACCTTCCGTTGTGAAAAGGTCAGTGAATGCTATCGCTAACCTTCCTAGTTAAACGTTTATCGTAAATAGTAAAAAAAAAAAAAAATCGTCTGGTGGTTGCAAGAACAAAATATAAAATACGTCATTGGGGCGAAGAAGTTTACAGGGCGAAGAAGTTTAAAACGCGAAGAAGTTTGAAGGGGGAAGCAGTTTCAAGGGCGAAGAAGTTTAAAACGCGAAGAAGTTTGAAGGGGGAAGCAGTTTCAAGGGCGAAGAAGTTTAAAGGGCAATGATGTTTAAAGGGCAAAGACGTTTAAAGGGCAATGAAGTTTAACGGGCAATGAAGTGTAAAGGGCAAAGAAGTTTAAAGGGTGAAGAAGTTTAAAGGGTAACGATGTTTAACGGGCAAAGTTTAAAGGGTAAAGAAGCTTAAAGGGTGAAGATGTTTAAAGGGCAAAGAAGTTTAAAGGGCAAAGAAGTTTACAGGGCAAAGGAGTTTACAGGACAAAGATGTTTTTATGGCAATGAAGTTTAAGGGATGAAGAAACTTAAAGGTTGAAGAAATTTAAAGGAAGAAATTTAAAGGACAAAGAAGTTTAAAGGGCGAAGAATTTTAAAGGGTCTAACCGGGTCAATTCAAACACTGAGGCCGATTTACTCCAATAGGATTAGTTTAGATCATCAAACCCTTCAATCTGATTTTTGTTTTTTCTTGAACTGTTCTAATCTATGAGAATTTTATTCTTCTAAGAAGTTTTTCTAGCAGGAGGGGTTAGGTTTAGTCACCCCTTTCACTGCTGGGCCTGGTGCTGGAAAGGGACGCCTTCATGTGGTGTCACCAATACAACCAGACAGCTCAACTACGAGGTTATATAAACGTCTCTCAACTTCTTCCCTATTCTTCCCCCAAAAGGATTGTGGGCTGCAGCTTAAGTCTGTAGTGCACTGAATTCACATTTCAGATTAACCTAGGGCAACAACAACTACTACTGCAACTACTGCTAGTACTGCTGCTGCTACTGCTATTACAACAAAAACAACAACAACTGCTACTACTAAGACTACTACTACTACTACTACATATTGCTACTACTATATATTATTACCTTCACTACTACTACTACTACTACAACAACTACAACTACTACTACAACTACAACTACTACTACTACTTCTACTACTACTACTACTACTACTACCAGTGCTGAATAAAATCTTTAAAAAAAAATCGTCCGGCGGTGACCTGATTTGAATGGAAAAGGCGTCATGGAAGTAAATGGGCTCAAGTTGTACCCTTTAAATCCATTCCGGCTGTCAAGGAGCCACTGCACCCTGTGAAGATGCGCGTTGTATGCAGGGTGACAACAGTGGTGGGATATTTCTCTTAAAAAAACTGATGTCTAGAGAGGTGGGGGGTAGAAGATGGTGCAGAGGAGGTTGGATGAGTAGGGATGGTGGAGGGTGGTACAGCAGGATAGAGACAATACATCCTGTGAAATCAAGTCTGTAGATTGGCCAGTATGGGAGTGACGAGGTTTAACTCAAAATTTTCTCTAAGCAAAAGAAAAAAGGAGAATATGAAAAAGTAATTAAGTTCCCACGAAGTTGGTAAAATGTCGTGGTGTTGAGATGTTTATTCCCGTAATTAAACAGGCTAATGAGAAACCACGTCGAAAAAACATCCCTGATAATACCAACACACCAGTCCTGTATATGTCACAATCACAGCATGTATTCAAAGTGGACGGTGGGTATTAGTGCAGCGGTGGTGATATGTGGCGATGTACGGTGCGTATGAGTATGCCGGGCCTCAGGAAACGGGCTACTAAATCTGTGGGCTAAAAGAGAGAGAGAAAGAGAGAGAGAGAGAGAGAGAGAGAGAGAGAGAGAGAGAGGGGGGGTATTCCATATAGCAGCCCACTGAAGCACGTCAAGAGAATTACGTATGTTTGTCTCATCCTATCACTGAAGGCACGTGGAGATTATATATGAGCTTGAGGGTTTCCTATGAGGAGGAGGAGGAGGAGGAGGAGGAGGAGGAGGAGGCTTTAATGAATGCCTACCGACTGCACGATGTTCATTCAGGCAGACACTCCATCTTGGTAGGGTGGTCCATATATAGCACTCCTCTTGCATTCCGTAGGGCTATGACTCGTGTGTTGGAGGGACGGCTCATTAAGCATTCCCAGTGCCTTTCCTGCATCATTTATTTATTTCCCACTGCTACAGCCACGCCCAAATCAGCAGACAGAGCCGTCCACGCAACTCCGCAACTCAATCCGAAAAACGAGTTCCAACTGGTGTGCTATTTGCGAACTACTCTATTACAAATTTACTCACGACGCAGGTGGTTGCAACAATCATCCACTCAATTGATGTAGTGTTGCCTACTTCTTATAATTCTTGTGTGTGTGTGTGTGTGTGTGTGTGTGTGTGTGTGTGTGTGTGTGTGTGTGTGTGTGTGTGTGTGTGTGTGTGTGTGTGTGTGTGTGTGTGTGTGTGTGTGTGTGTGTGCGCGCGTGCGTGCGTGCGCGCGCGCCCTCCTCTTTTCCTATTTCTTCCTTCTTTCCTTCCTTAGTCACTCATTACTATTTGTCTTTCCACTTCGGGTGGCTCTACACTGAGTGACAATGACAACAGTTTCCTGTCACTCAAGACATGATTTATAATGCTGGGTGGTAACCATATAACAAAATAGCGGATTGAGTTGGAGCCTACTGTGGTGTCCCTGTTCAACTGTTGGAGATGCAAATACGGTGTCCATCCTGGAACCAATACATCACGCACTTCCCTGCACCTCACTGTGGCGAGGCGCTGTCTACCGCAAGGGAATATTGGTTCATCGCATGGGACGACATTGCTGGGGGCGATTGTTTTCCTGTAGATGATGGTTTTACTCAGTCAGGCAGACCGGGGTTCCTCAACATCAACAACCCACAAAAAATACGGGGTTCGGTGACACCATGGCCCTCACCTTACAACCCACTGAGGCCCGCCAAGGGAATTGCGCAAGTGTGCCTCGATGACACCATGGCCCCCAGCTTGCAACCCGCTGAGGCCCGCCAAGGGATTACGCAAGTGTGTCTCATCCTATCACCGCCGGCACGTGGAGCTTCATGGCGACGGGTGGGGGTTTCCTGTAATATCATCTACCATCCACCCGAATTACAGACATCAATGTTCATATTATCTATCATCCACCCATTAAAATAAATGAATAAATACATAAGCGCCAACTCCACATATCTTCTCATCTATTTCTCTACATCTCTACGTATATCTATCGCCAGACCCTTTGATGCTAGAAGGGGTGGCCACAAATTATCGCAATTTCATCCGGTCCTTTCCCATCAAGCTGCCCTACCTCCAACTCACACCACCCTCATGCATATACCTCTCCATCCCATCCCTCCACCTCTCTCTCTCTCTCTCTCTCTCTCTCTCTCTCTCTCTCTCTCTCTCTCCTGCTCCTTTAAAACAATTCACTGCTAATATCTGATAACTTCTCTTCCACATATAACATTTTAATTCTTTGTCAACTTAAGGTAGTAATATTTCTTTCACAGTTGTAATTAAGATTTTTAATAATTGCCTGATTACTTTTACTTCATCTTCTATTACTGGGTGCTGGAGAATGGAGGCCTTCACGTGGTGGCAGCAATATAACCGGGTGGCTCTACCGACAAGTTACATAAACGTCCCACAACGCCCTCCCTATCCCCCGTCAGGATGATGGTGGATTGCAGGAGGACAGCCCTAGCCCGCAGTCAACGAGTTCACGCCCTGGTGAGCTTGGGGCAACAAAAACAACAACAACAACACTAACAACAACAACTACAAGTACTACTACTACCACGACTATTACTACTTCTACTACCACAGTACTACTACTGCTGACTACTACCAATATTACTACTACTACTACTACTACTAAATACTATCACTACCATTATTTGGGCTCCCTGACATATAATCTTTCATCCAACCATTTAAACACGATTCCTTGTTGACTGCGAATAATTTCTCCTTCATTCATATACGTAGAATGTAATGTTTAGTATTCAAAACTATATGTGAGGTCCTAAAAGTGTACGTAATAACTATACTATCTTACTCTAACCTGGCCTACCATTGCCACCTCGAGATCTTGACCGCAGGGTTGTAACAATAGATTAACACTTGAATATGATGCCGGTAACGAAGAAGTGCTATGGAAAGGACGTAGAGCCATAGAATCGTCTTTTTCCGACACTGAGCTACGTGAAATAAGCTGTAAAAGAAAGAAAACAAGAAGCGGTGCGAAGGGACAGCAAACCCGTGCCCGGCAGTCATTTTAGTGTTGACGTATAAACACAACAGGATATCTAGTCAATGATGTCGCATGCCATATTTGGAGTAAATCGGGTGAAGATTGACAATTTTAT
Source organism: Coenobita brevimanus (assembly GCF_032717465.1). NCBI lineage: Eukaryota > Metazoa > Arthropoda > Malacostraca > Decapoda > Coenobitidae > Coenobita > Coenobita brevimanus. The sequence continues at coordinate 3,053,601 of NC_137005.1, read as the reverse complement.
GCCCATTTGAAATTTTAGGCCCTACCCACCTGACACTGACCCCCCTACAGCTAACAGGGGGATGACCCCCCTGATGTGAGGCATGTTATAGGATGCAGATGTGCGAGATGCACCTTCAGGTTTTGGTGTCATGTCGATATGACGAATTTGAAAGGAGTTTATGGCGAAAAAAAAAAAAATTACCCGTCCCCCCCCTTTTTTTTTTTTTTTTTTTTACATTTTTTGGCCCTACAGCCTAGGCCTTGGCCCAATTTGGCCCAAAATTTAATCAGATGATCAGAAGGTCACAGCCCATCATCGATGTAATTTTAGTAAACATCGCACCAGTAGTTCTCGGGTAAAGTTGTAAACAGACAGACATACAGATACACAGACAGACAGACAACCCGAGTGAAAACAATACCCGTCACCGAGCCCCTCCGGTGCAGGGACGAGTAATAAGAACAAGTTGATAAGGAAAGGGTGTTTACATTAGAGGCGTGGACAGGATGTTATGATGTCACTGGGAGAGTCCTTGGGAAGCTTGTCAATGGAAGGTGTGTGTGTGTGTGTGTGTGTGTGTGTGTGTGTGTGTGTGTGTGTGTGTGAGAGAGAGAGAGAGAGAGAGAGAGAGAGAGAGAGAGAGAGAGAGAGAGAGAGAGAGAGAGAGAGAGAGAGAGAGCACAGGAAAGGAGAGGAAGAGAAGAGAAGAGAGGAGAGGCGAAGACAGAAGAGGTGAAGAGAGGAAGGGTGAAGAAAGGGGAGGCGATGGATGGAGACGTGATGGAAGGAGAGGTAAGGAGAGGAGAGGTGAAGAAGGGAGAGGTGAAGAGAAGAGGCAAGGAAAGTAAGAATGTGTGTGTGTGTGTGTGTGTGTGTGTGTGTGTGTGTGTGTGTGTGTGTGTGTGTGTGTGTGTGTGTGTGAGCTTAAGAAATACCACTTAATCTTCCAAGGTCTTTCCCAATTCTTAGTCTACGTAAGATATTAAGCTGTACGTATGCGCCGGTATTCACAATCTTTCCCACTTATCTTGCCTAATCTTTACATCTTATGTTTGTATTCTAAGTACCATTCGTAACACCTCTTCCACTGCGATTTATTTTGCTTATCTTACTCTTCCTTTGTACGGGATCTAATACAGTCTGATTCAGTAACATACAGAAGGATACTCAGGTGTAATGTACTGAACAACTCGCTCAGCATAAGGTGTTAAGAGATCTCCAAAAAAAATATAATACGACCCATAAATTGAAGGTTACTAATACATATATACTTAAAATTAAAACAGCACCTACAGAACAGTATTTAATTTTCCTTTCATTAAATCGTGTATTTTATTTTTACTCAAGGTACCACCAGACGATTTTACTGATGCGATTAAACATTTCTATTATCAAGGGGGGTTAATTTTGGCCACATCAACCCCTTTGCAGTTGGAAAAAGCCTCTCCTATGCTGAATAAAATCGTCTGGAGGCAGCAGGAATAAGGTAAGTAATGTCATCGGTCTGAAAAGTCTAATAAAGTCAATTTCCTGTGTTTTAGAAATTTAGCAAGAAGAGTAATGATTCTCTCTCTCTCTCTCTCTCTCTCTCTCTCACTTACACGAAGGACGATAGCTACTGGAAAACGCCCTACGATTTTTTTTTTTTCACCGCGCTGGTAAACCTGCTTTTCATAGGGATTCCATGTATCGTTTGCTTGTGTGTGTGTGTGTGTGTGTGTGTGTGTGTGTGTGTGTGTGTTTCAACTGTTATTGTATGCATATTTAAAAGACATTACATTAATCTGCTTGAGAATTCACAAGCTAATCATTCTGGATATTACAGTACCCCTCCCGCATGATACGTTTTTGACCGATTGTACATTTGCCCCCCCAAAAGGAGAGAAAAAAGAAAATATTACTTTGGAGACAACTACATAAATATATATAAATAAAAAAATGCGTTTGTACTTACAACTTCTGTAGGTACGTAGCCATTGCAAGAATACAACTTACCTGCAAAATATAAAATAAATAAATAAATAACATGTCTACAGTAACCACAATAAATATGCTTATTTTTATTCACCTTTCAATCAACTGTACATGAATAATATTGAAAGAATTACTGTATACTCACCTGTGTGTATAATTCTTGACATTCAGATTATTTACAACACTAAATAAATAAATAAAAATATAAAAACACATTATATTTTTAAATCGTTAGTTGTTTCATCATCATCATCATCATTATTATTATTATCATTATTATTATTCTTATCATCATTATTGCTGTCTCCTTACCACAAGCTACAACATTAAAAGGGAAATATTTACTTTGGGTCTGAGAGAGAGAGAGAGAGAGAGAGAGAGAGAGAGAGAGAGAGAGACCCTTCAGACCGATGACGTACTGTATATTCTAATTTCTCTCTTGCTACTGCCAGACACCGATATTTACCTTAGTACGTACACCTGTAATTAAAGGGTTAATGAAGGTAATTAACTAACCCCTCCAGGTCGAAAAAGTCTCCCTGAAGCTTAATTCAAACACACAGATAAAGAAATAACAGAAAAAAACAAATCGTCAAAATAATAATAATAATAATAATAATAATAATAATAGAAATGATAATATCTACAATAGTCAACGAAGAAACAACAAACAAAACAAAATAATAACAACTAACATCAACGAAAAAAGAACAATGACATAACAGTAAAAATAAACAACAACAATAAAAATAATAATAATAATAATAATAATAATAAAGTCAACGGACTGAAGGGGATGAGAGGAAATTGCTTATATAAAACGTCCTTCCTTATTCTTACTCATTATTTACATTTCAGAGCTGAAGTAAGGTGCCTTCGTGTGGTGGCACCGATAAACCAAGCTACTCTGCTGCCTGGCTGTACAAACGTCCCTCGATTCCCTCCCTATCCCCCAAAGTGTGTAAGGCGGGCTGCAGGAGGGAATAACTTCAGCCTCCAGTCCACCGGGTTCACGTTTATTTGCACCTGAGGTTGTAACTACTACTACCACTACAATAACTACCACTACTACTACTACTACTATTGGTGCTGCTGCTGCCACCACCACCACCACTTCTACTAGTACTACTACTATTATTATTATTATTTTTTTAACATACTCATCTCCATCCAAATGGCAATTATACTGTCAAGATCAAAACCAACCTTCGTAACACAGTTCACCATTTGGAGTTGTACCACTACTACTATTACCGCTGCTGCTACTATTACTATTACTACAACCACACACCACCACCACCACTACTACTACTATAAATCATCAAACCACAACTACCACCGTCACTACTACTAATGCTACCATAACTGACCACAACTACTACTACCATAACCACCACCACCACAACAACAACAACTAGAAAGTACACAGAGAGCGCATACCTCAGCCAATCCATTGCCATTAAAAAGGATCTGGATCAGGATCCGTGGAGATATTGTGTGGAATACATAGGACCCGAATCCGCCGCCAAATTTAATCAATTTGTTCCTTGACCCATGGCCCACTCTTCCACATAACTTTTTTGAAATACATTGAGAACTTTTGGAGATATTATACATAGGATCCGGATCCGGATCCTCCCTAAAAATTAATAAAATCTTTCTTGGCCCATGGCCCACCCTTCCACAAAATTTCATTGAAATTCATTCAGAAGTTTTGGAAATATCGTCGGGACAAAAAGACAGAGCCAAACATAAGTGAATATTTAACCTCCTCCAGCTTCGTTGGCTGAGGTAACAACAACAACTACTATTATTACTACTACTAGGCTACTACTAATACTACTATTACCACCGGTATTACTGTCGCTGAAGGGCAATTAGGAACGAGTACAATAAGGCATGTATACCAAAACTGACAAACCCAACTTAAAATAATTATTCTTTTTAGAGAAGACTCCCATCCAACGCCTTACATTTTAACACAATCTTGAAGAAAACGCAATGCCGTCAGTGTCAATTAAAGCTGATACTACATAATTATTTTTAAGGCTACGAAAACATCTCTCTCTTCTGTGATTATGCTGAATGAGAATGGGAGGGGTAGACTGATTTTGTGTGTGTGTGTGTGTGTGTGTGTGTGTGTATGTGTGTGTGTGTGTGTGTGTGTGTGTTTGTGTGTGTGTGTGAGAGAGAGAGAGAGAGAGAGAGAGAGAGAGAGAGAGAGAGAGAGAGAGAGAGAGAGAGAGAGAGAGAGAGAGAAAATAATCAAAATGACGTGGAGCTACTCAAAAGATATCACAGTTATTTAGGTGCATTCTTTGTGTGTGTGTGTGTGTGTGTGTGTGTGTGTGTGTGTGTGTGTGTGTGTGTGTGTGTGTGTGTGTGTAATATTCCTGTTTTTCGTTATCTCCTTGGTTGCTTGTTATTTTTTTGGCCATGTAAATGAGGGCGACGCGTAATTGCTGTCCAGGTAATAATAATAATAATAATAAATAATAATAATAATAATAAGAAGAAGAAGAAGAAAAAAAAATATTATTATTATTATTATTAGTTATTATTATTATTATTCTTATCACTACTATTACCATTTACTATACGTTTACAATTCTAAACTTCTCTTCGCTGCCCTTACTCCAAGCAAGTGAGAACAACACGTGCTTAGCCCCTCGCTCTTCCCTTCCTAATTTTTCCCCCCAGACTTCCCATAGCTCAACTCGGTGGCCATAAATCTCCAGCCACGTAATTGGGGACCTTGCACGCCCAGCCCGCCAATTGCCATTCACTTAGGCCAATTTTCACCCCATTAGACATGATTCCTGGGGTGGGTGAGCCAGGGATGATCACCAATTTGTGCTTTCCTGCCAGTGTGGTTTATGAGCACCCCCCCCCCTCCAGATACTCTCTCTCTCTCTCTCTCTCTCTCTCACCTTAGAAGAGAAGGAATTCATAATGGCTACACCGAACCATTATAAGTTAACGCCTCTCCTGAGCTGAATAAAATCGTCTGAAGGAGAGAGACTAAAACATATAAATGAAAAATCCTCGTAGTCTCTCTCTCTCTCTCTCTCTCTCTCTCTCTCTCTACTAAGGATAGCTTTGTTGAACCATACTCTCTTCACCTTAACTAGGCGTAAAACTGTCATATCTCCACCTTGAATGCTGAGCTGCAGCGAGAGATTAGCAGTAGAATATGGTGCTAGTCACGATGAAGTGCTATGGAAAAGATGTAGAGCCGTGTCGCTGTTATATTCTGCCAATGAGCTAAGGGAAATAAGCTGCGAAAGGACGAAAATATCCGCCTAGTTAAAATGGACTTGTAGTAGTAGTAGTAGTAGTAGTAGTAGTAGTAGTAGTAGTGGTAGTAGTAGTATTAGTGGTAGTAGTAGTAGTAGTAATGGTAGTGGTAACAGTAGTAGTTGCAATCCCAAGTTCATATGAAAGTGAACTGAAGCAGACCTTATTCTACAGTCCAGCTCTTATCCTATAGTCCACCATCCTTTCTTCGGGGGATAGGGAGGCAGTTGAGGGAAATTTGCATAACCGGACAGGGGAGTTGCTCAGTTATATTGGTGCCACCACATGAAGGCGTCCCTCTAAAGAACTACAGAGAGGTAAGATGTAGAGTCCTTAAATTCTTCACTACAAGACAAGTTTCCAAAGCCGTGTAAAGTAACTAGTCTGTTTTGTAGCCTTAAGAGAGAGAGAGAGAGAGAGAGAGAGAGAGAGAGAGAGAGAGAGAGAGAGAGAGAGAGAGAGAATATGGGGGGTGGCATCAGGATTTTCAAAGTCTCCAAAGATTTATTGAAAAATCCCAATCGACTCCTTCCACGGGACATATGTGGGTGGTCACTTACATTTATATTAGTTTACCATTTATCTACTCCATTTTCTGTGACAGCATACTTCTCCCCTATGCCCTGAGGCGAATTGGGGTATAACTTATGTGGTATGCCGTAGATGAGGCACGTAATTGGGAGTCGGATTCACAAAACAGCTTACGATCAATCCCTAGCGTAAGTATGATATGATTTTCCAGGAAGGGCAAAAAATGAAGAATGCAGGAAGGACAAGAATAGAAGAATGCAGGAAAGACAAGAATAATGCAGGAAGGACACGAAAAGAAGATTGTAGGAAGGACAAGAAGAGTGCAGGAAGGACAAGAAAAGAAGAATGCAGGAAGGACAAGAAGAATGCAAAATGGACAAGAAGAATGCAGGAAGGACAAGAATGCGGGAAGGACAAGAAGAATGCAGGAAGGACAAGAAAGGAAGAATGCAGAAAGGACAAGAAGAATGCAGAAAGGACAAGAAAAGAAGAATGCAGGAAGGACAAGAAGAGTACAGGAAGGACAAGAAGAGTACAGGAAGGACAAGAAGAGTACAGGCAGGACAAGAAGAATGCAGGAAGGACAAGAAAAGAAGAATACAGGAAGGACAAGAGAAGAAAAGTACAGGAACGACAAGAAAAAAAGAATGCAGAGTTTTTCAATGTTAAGGGGAGGGAAATTATCATGAGTAGTGGGTTCTTTTTTTCCGTAGGATGATGAAGGAAAGAATAATGCAAAATCTTACCAAGATCCCACTTCTTCCTGCAAAAATAAATGTAAACTGCGACAGGAAATTAATGATAAGTTGTTCGTGAATCAAAGTCTAGAATATGGAGATTAAACAAACGTAGAAAATCCTGTGAAAAATAAGAGTGACAGCCCCTTCAGTCCAAGTGTATATTTCTAACTTCAATCAGCCTAGAAACATGATTTAGCAAGTTAGGAATGACGTCTAGATGTCAGGAAGGATAAGAATATCTTGAAGTTCATTATATGTCTCAGGTGACACCTATTAGACAGACAGACAGAAAGATATAGACAGACAGACACACATAAGCACTGTACCAACGATCGGATGAATGAACGGACGAACGTACAGACACACAGACAGACAGAGAGACAGATACAGAGAAACAGACAGATAGGCACTGTACCGACGGACGGAAGAACGTATGGTTGGATGGATGTACGGATGGATGGATGGATGTACGAGCGGACTGATGGATGGACAAACAGACAGGCAGACAAGGCGGTAGGCAGATAAATGAACAGATGGATAGATAAAGACGATGGTACATTGATGGACGGACGGAGGGATGGAGGGATACACGAATGAATACACAGATGGTGAGAGAGAGAGAGAGAGAGAGAGAGAGAGAGAGAGAGAGAGAGAGAGAGAGAGAGAGAGAGAGAGAGAGAGAGAGAGAGTCCAAGATAAAACAATAATAAAGCCTCCTGGATATAATGATAAACCACAGAGAGGCCCTACAGAAACTATACTCTTTTCACCTAAACTTGGCAAAGATTTTGGTCTTTTTGCAGCTTATTTCACGTAACCTAGTGACAAAAAGAGGCAAAGGTATAAGCTCTATATCCTTTCCGTAGCACTTCTTCGTGACCAGCACCATATTCTAATGCTAATCCATTACTTACAAGGATTCAAGATGGAGAGATGGCAAATTCAGGCCAAGTTAAGAGTAAAAGGAGTATAGTAAAGAAATACACTCCAGCAGAGGCCCCTTCCAGAATAAAGTCCCTCCGTCCAAAGGGTAAGGGGCAGTGGCGATCAGCGGGAACACAGCTCACAAAAACAGCAAAAAATAATAATAATAATAATAATAATAATAATCGATGGTAAAAGACAGCTGCCTGGGTACTGATAAACTCTATATGGTGTCTAAATACGTTGATGTGCAAGAGGTAGCTCAGAAATCAAGTGATAATATACACTACACCCCCATGCCTTGAGACAGATAATTATAATCGAGGAAACGTGTGACAATACCAACGCCTCAAAGGAACGTGAAGAGAAAAAATGAAAAGGATAGAAAAAGGTGAAAACATATCCCACATGACTAGATCCTACATAAACTACATACACACACACACACACACACACACACACACACACACACACACACACACACACACAAACCGTCCTCCTAGATAAACTGCTAAATCATACAGGGCACCACATAAACAGCAAACCAAAGAAATCCTACCCCGTCAATCCGTCCAGGAGGAGGGAGCAAGGGAGGGAACCGCATACTTGAAAAAAAAAGAAAAAAAAAAAGCAAGATAAACTGCTAAGCTACACAGAGTCCCGACATAAACAGCAAAACAAACACCCCAACCCCGTCCATCCGTCTAGGGGGTGAGGGAAAAAGTGACAGAAAAAAAGAAGAAAAAAAAAGATAAAACAGCTGAGTCACAAACAGCCCTAAATATAAAGAGCCAAACACAGCCTAGAGTCCAGAGGGTGAGAGGGGGAAGAAGGGAGGGAGGGAGGGAGGGTGAGAGGGAGGGAAGGAGGGGGTGGGTGGTCAGCGGGGGCATGGGTCTGGAACGTCCAATTTTCCAGGGTTGCGCTGCTGTCGCCTTTCTGTGACGGGGGCCAAGGGACGGGCCGAGGGTGCGGTTCGCTGCGGTCCACTACGGGGGGGACTCTCAACCACCACTATAGACTCATATGCGGTTCACTCTACTCACACTGTTCACTCGTCACCCTAAAGACTCACACTCATATGCTGTTCACTTATACTCACACTGTTCACTCGTCAACCTACAGACTTACACATATGCGGTTCACTCACACTTACACTGTTCACTCGTCATACTGGCCTACATACTAACGCCTATACACACCTCAGTCACAAGTAGCCTACCCACACTACAAGCGTTTGAATATAGTCACACTTATACGCACTTCACTCACATTCACATTTCCCACTCGTTTGGCTATACACACAGTCATACGCGCTCCAATAATATTCACTGACGCCGTTTACTTGTTTTATCGGCATATATATATTCATCCACACTTCATTCATACTTACTCACACTACTCACTTGTATTACCAGATTACCTACACTCAGTCACACACATTTCAGTCATATTTACTCATAATATTCATTCGTTTGGAAAGAAATACACTCATGCTGACTTCATACTAACTCATAAAATTTCCCTGTTTTACCGGCTTATATACTCACACTTATACACACTTCATTCATATTTATTCACACTATCCGCTCCTTTAGAGATACTCACCCTCATACACACTTCATTCATGGTAACTCACACTATCTGCTTACCTTACTGGCCTACATACTAACACACTAACACACTTAATTCTTACTTCCTCACACTGCTGACTTATCTTCTCGGCCTACATACTCACTCACCTCACTCATATTCACCCACTCCATTCTCAAGCACCTCACTCACAGGGCTAAATGCTCAGTGGGGTTATTCAGTCATATTCAGACGTACTAGATTCATATTCATTCACTTTCACGTTTAGACTTCTTGATGATGCCCTTTTGTGATATGCATTGTAATTCTTATATTATCACACTCATACTGTACATGCTTAGCTAATTAAAACTTGAGGCTGGTGACTCTGGCTTGACTATCATAACTACACTCTCCAAATTTCATGTTTTGGTATGTAACTCGAAATTCTGTCCGACTTTTACTCGAATGTAGGTGGAGTAAACTGGAGTATGGCAGGATGTCCCCGTAGAATTTCCTTCAGATCCATCCTCTTATTGCTAACAAATAGGGTAAAGAATGCATTACAAAACGCTTCTGTGAACATACAGTACTTAGGCTTCAATAAAATATGCATGTATAGTCGTGGTGTATGGTGTTGCCAAGGGGGAGGGTGACACTGCCCTGTATATAACTCACATGTAGTACAGACGAATACTTAATCGCTAACGATGGACCGTATGTTAAAAAATATGATCAGTATAAAAGGGCTTAGTTTCATCTTTTTACAAGAGCTCATATATAACTAGAAAAAATTAAAACATTACAGTTTCTCTCTCTCTCCGTCATATTCTTTTTCTCCTTTCCTTCATCCACTGACAACAGGTATCGTTTATTTCATTATTGAAGTTATACATGAAGAGATCTGCTCCCACACGTAATTTATAACACGCAAATAATTTCATAAAATGTGTAATAAGAGGTAGGAGTAAGGGTATAGTGTGTCTAATAGTACAGAAGATGCCATAGAGAGACAAGGGGTAGTAGTAGTAGTAGTAGTTGTAGTAGTAGTAGTAGTAGTAGTAGTAGTAGTAGTACTAACAGTAGTAGTAGTAGTAGTAGTAGAAGAATTGAAGTAGTAGTAGTAGTAGTAGCAGCAGTAGCAGTAGTAGCAGTAGTAGTAGTAGTAGCAGTAGTAGTAGTTGCAAATCCCAGGCTCAGTTACATATGAACCCGGTGGACTGCAGGCTCAAGTTCCTCTTCTACAGTCCACCATCCTTATTTCCGGGGGATAGGGAAGTCACTCAGAGACGTCTGTATAACCAGGTAGTTCAGCCCCCTAGTTAGATCAGTGCCACCACATGAAGGCGTCTCACCAGCACCAGGAAAGGGTTTATTTATGATGACACTCTTGGCTCGACTTGGACCCTATTCAGATATCTCAATCAATCAATCAATCAATCAATCAACCTATCTATCTATTTATAATCAAACGCCATAATCCCGGACGGCGTGGCCACAAGCAAATCGCCACCATGTCACCCAGTTTTCGACCATCACGCTGCCCTCTCTCCATACCCCCACACCTCTCTCTCACACACCCCTCCACCCCATCTCTTCAACTCATCCTCTGTCTCCCTCTCCTTAATATGTTTGTAAAATTCTTCCACTCAATTAAAAGGCACTGACATCGATCTACCTTTTCACTAGAGAGAGAGAGAGAGAGAGAGAGAGAGAGAGATGAATCACTTTACAGAAAGCGTAAATGACTAAAAGAAACAGTCGGACAATTTCGTAACCTAACTTCAAGAGAAAAAAAAAAGAAAAAAGAAAAAAGCTATATCCTTCAGGCAACACACTACGTTTTCTTTCGTCGTTGTTTGTATACCTTGATGCATTCTCTCTCTCTCTCTCTCTCTCTCACACACACACACACACACACACACACACACACACACACACACGCAGCTCAAGAATAACAACTGCTCAGAGAAAAGTTCAGAATCAGTTTTCGTCAACACAGTGATAAATCTCCCTCTGTTATTTTTATTTATTTATTTTTTTCAATATTTTATCCACATAAACACTTTACATTGATTTATGCATGGAGTTTTTTTTTCACTAGTGACCCCTTCAATCAGGTGACGTTATCCATTTTCTTTCATTTCTCGTTTGTTTTGCATTTAATTGTCTCCTCGATTCTCTCTCTCTCTCTCTCTCTCTCTCTCTCTCAGACAATTTTTATTCATCTTAGGGGAGACCTGTCGTTGTGAAGTGGTCAATGAAGGCTCCACTAAGTCTCCCATGTTTAAAAAGTCTCCAACACTGAATAACGTGAATAACCTCCCTTGCTGAAAAAGTCTCTAAAACTGAATAACCTGAAAAACCTCGAAGTGAATAACCTCCCTGATCTGAAAAAGTCTCCCCTAAACTGAAGAAAATTGTCTGGAGGCAGCAAGAGTAAAGAAATCGTCTTCGAATTGAAAAGGTCAACATTTTTCTCAAGTAAAAAAAAAAAAGATGAGACTCCCATTAAAAATTTCGTTTTCTTTGTCCCCATTAATAATCCGTGACCTTACCATGACGTTATTTTATTTATTTATTTATTTTTATATTTATTTATTTATTGTTTTTTTGGTTCAGTCACGTGCAAAATTTCTCTGACAATCCTGTGTTAGTATTGTGTCCTGCCTTCTGTATTTCTCATTCCTCCCTAAACAAGAGTGTATCCTTCCTTCTCACCCTCTATCGCTGCGTGCTTCCCATTGCTCTCTCTCTCTCTCTCTCTCTCTCTCTCTCTCTCTCTCTCTCTCTCTCTCTCTCACGTAAAACCTTCTACCGATACAGCCGACAAACAAGTGCTGGAGAACTTTTGCTCATTGCAGTTCCTCCAATTTTTTTTTTTCTTTTGGGGGGGGGAGGGGCTTCGAAGCAGAAAATAAATTATGAAGATTCTGACCCCTCATATTCTTGAAGTCTGTTACAGAATTAAGTAAAATCGCGTGGAGATAGCAAGAATAAAATATATGATAATTTGTCACTGGGTTTACGCTTATACAAAAAAAATTAAGACCTCCCTCAACCCAACACACGTTTTCTTTGTAACATAATTGCTATTTTTATTAACCCGCGGTGCTAAGATGGCGTAATTACATATCCTTTAGGGAAAAATGCTTATATTTCTCTCTCTCTCTCGTGGCGGTAAGATGCGTAATTACATATACTGTTTATAACCTCTCTCTCTCTCTCTCTCTCTCTCTCTCTCTCTCTCTCTCTCTCTCTCTCTCTATATATATATATATATATATATATAAATATATATATATAAACTATATATATATATATATATATATCTTGACCTATTAGCCTCAAATTACAATCCATGTATCTAAGAACGATATCCCGAGACTTGTAAGATTTTCGACTTTGGCCCTTACAATGATTTTAAAGATCAAAAAGTGTAAAAAGACGGGCGCTGAACAACCAGAAATCGAGCCCTGAATCAACAGACACCCAGATACCTATCCCAGTTGAGGCACGTGTTCTGCTCTGCTTCGAATTTATGGTATGGGGAGACTCTGATCTGAACATGCCCTCTAGCCTACTGGATTTATTTTTCTTTATGCTACGTTAAATTCAAGCAGGTGCATATAAGAAAGACGTTGTTGGAATGAAGGGGTTAAAGAATACGAGAGAGAGAGAGAGAGAATTAGGACGAAACAAGGAAAACATATAATCAAGCGTTTCCATAAATACCCAACACCTCAACTTAGCATATTCTATTCTTAGCACTGACAAGCAAGAACGTTTGGTCGGTGTTGTGGAAACCGCAGTCCTTTCACCCTTACTTGGCCAGGATATTCGTTGACTTACGGCCTATTTCTCGTAACTCAGTGGCAGAAAAACGACAATGCTACGTATCTACATCCTGTTGCACTTCTTCGTGACTAATGTTCAAGATAGAGGGATGAAACCAGGTTAGTGTAAAAAGTGGATAGTAATCATCATGCTCCTCCTCCTCCTCCTCCTCCATCATCATCATCATCATCACTTTCATTTTTATCATCATCACCATCATCACCATCATCATCAATCATTATTCCACTTCTTGTCATTATCGCCATTATCACTGCTATCACTATCACTATCACTCTCATCATTGCGATCCCCATTACCCTCTTCATCACCACCATCACCACTACACTACTCCTTCCACTTCAACTTGGCCTAAAACTATCATCTCTCCGTCTTCAAATCTGGGCTGAAACAAGAGATTAACACAAGAATATGATACTAGTCACGAAGAAGCGCTAGGAAAAAGGATATAGAACAGTAGTATTATCTTTTTCTGCCACTGAGTTAAGAGAAATAACATGCTAAAGGACGAAAATCTGAGCCAAGTTAAGGTAACAGAACTATATATATCATTTACTATTATCATCATCATCAACCCAACCTTTATTCCCTACTAAAAAAATGTAACAGGGTGAGGTAGCACACACACACACACACACACACACACACACACACACACACACACACACACACACACACACACACACACACACACACACACACCCTAGAACGCAGAGTATATAAAAAGGCCAACAAAATAACACAACACTCAACACTAACACTAAGCAACCAGCACCATTCAGCTTCACTCTACCACAATCTTTTTTTTTTTTTACCCAACGTACCCTCTTACCAAGCTTCTTCCCTTCCTACTAACCTCCGTAAAATAAATAAATAATGAATAAATAAATAAATAAATAACGAAAGGGAATCGTACTACTTTGCCCGAAGGCTCCATAACTGTGTAACGGGAAAACAATGAATGAACAATTTACAGAATGACAGGAAAAGTAAACCAGCCCTAAACGTCTTTAATCTGATGACGTAATTCTTCTAACCCCGCTAACGATGTCTGAGGGTGATGTATTTTTCCTTGTCTGTTTGTCTGTCTGTCTGGCTGCGCGCAAAATCGAAAAACGTTATTAGTGGATGTCAATGAAATCTGGTTAATACGTAAACAGGGGGTCAAGGAAGACTATATTAGATTTTTAGGTGGCTACGGTTCAGCATGCAGGAAACCATAAATTTCAATCGCGTTGCCGGAGGTATGCTCTCTCTGAAAATGAGTAACAGGGCAGATTATGACAGCAGAATTAACTGCTATGCGAGAACGTAAAAGTATTCGTCTGGTAGGAAAGAGCAATTGGAGCAGTAAATCATAAACTTTACTGGTGTTGGCGGAGGTATGCGCGCTGAGTGTTTTCTGTTATTATTCCTGTTGTTCTCAGACGATTTATTCAACTTCGGGTTCTGGAGAGGTTAATGGAGACAGTTTCTAACCCCGTCACAAACAGCTCTCCACAACTTAACAAAATCGTCTGGAGGAAACAAGAAAGAAAATATATAGATGACGTCCTCGCGCTGATGGGGCGAACACTCTTTACGACTACTTTCCCTGAAGCCAACTCTACTAATTTACCTCCCAGGCTTCATAACCATCGCAAGGGAAGCATATGAAGGGAAGTTCTAGAGAATGCCAAGTACACCTAGACTACAGGAGAGCGACCCTGTTCTATTTTTACACCTATTCTCTTTACAGTGTTTACTTTATTTACCCTATTAATGTACAGTATTGCGTAAAGACAAACAGAATGTAGGATAAGGCAGACGTGCGTGGGCATAACACGTCAAATTTCCTAGTCCTGCATACAGATCAGTGCCGACATCTACCAAACTGGCTAGAATCTACGATTTTAAAGAAAGGGTTAGAAAAAACGACGAGAAAAGCTTTCGAGGCGGCACATACATGTACAAAAGAAGTCACTAATCAGAGAGATGGTTTTATGTGCAGGTCAATCACTGCGGCAGGTGTAGCTTTAACCTCACAAGATGGGAGGGGAAGAGGGAGCAAATAGGTGTAAGGAGGAGCGGGGTAAGGTCACGATAGGAACATTAAGTTAGGTCAATGCCACAGAGGCAAGCAGACAATCAGCAACAGCCACGACAAAGGTCCCAAGGACGTTCTGTGTATAAATATCTAGATGGGCTCCGTGTAGTACGAAACGTTAGAGAAATAGAGAACTTAAGCTCTTTCCTGTCTTCCCCTCCCACCCATTCCTATCCATTTGTCAATACGAACCAAGCGTATTTACCCTTAACTTATCGAGTCTGTATACCGGTACGTTATCTGAGGAGCAGACACGATGAGAACGTATGAGAACACATGAAGGTACATACTGCCGGCACCCAGTCAGAATCTTCTTCATGGCTAAAGTACCAGATCACATACTGAAGTCACATGCACATCGGGAGACAAATGCTCTACCACTGTGCCACTGAGACTCAACACTGAGGGTACTATATTCTTTTCAGTCTAACCTGGACTAAAGTGCTCTCTCTCCGTCTCGAATGCTGAGTTGCAAAAACAGATTAACATTACAAAATGATGCTAGCCACGAAGTTACGCTATGCAAAGGATGTAGTGCTGTAGTATTGTCTTCTGCCATCGAGTTACGTAACATAAGCTCCAAAAAGACGAAAATCTGGGCCAAGTTACGTGAAATAAGCTCCAAAAATTTCGAAAATTTGGGCCAAGTTATGTGAAATAAGCAGCAAAAAATGAAAATCTGGGCCAGGTTACGCGAAAAAAGCTGCAAAAACGGCGAAAATCTGGGCCAAGATAAGGTGAAAGAATTATAGTACCTAAACTGAGTTGCAGATGTGGACAAAAATACTAATTCCCTTAGCGATAAAAATGGGTCACTGAACAATTAATAAAAAATAATTAATGTGATATTCAAAATATAACAAATACAGTATTTTCAGAGCACTAATGTAGGAGTTTCATGAATGTTCAGCAAAAAAGTGCAACTGTACGTAAGGGTCTGTTGTACCGACTGACTTGACCTGAAATGACTTGCTCCACCCTACCTTACCTTGCCTTGCCTTACCTTACCTTACCTTACCTTACCTTACCCTACCCTACCCTACCTTACCTTTCCCTACCCTACCCTACCCTACCCTAAACTAAACTAAACTATCCTACCCTACCCTACCCTATCCTACCGTATCCTAACCCAACCCAGGCCAGCTCAGCACACACTGGCCATAGCACTCCAAAATATGCTGAGGACCGGTCGCCAGTGAGGAGGATGCTGTATGTTATCCCATCCACTATTTACTGACTAAACGTACGACTTCCAATATCTGCGTGAACGACCAGGTTAGAAGGCAGTAAATACGGGGTGTAACGACCCCTAACGACCTGCCGCGAAGATGAAGCTTAAATGTGTAAAATAATCCGGAAATGAGTTGCTCCGTGTAACGCGCCAGGCCGTCAAGGACAGAAGCATTATGTTAAACAGCTGCTATGAAGAACACCCCTCCAATCCTCACCCTCACCCCTACCCCCACCCCTTACCCTCATCCCAACCCCCACCCCTTAACCCCACCCCAACCCCGCCTCCTATCTCCCTCATCTCTTACTTCCCCTGTCTAATCCCCCCTTCCCCCTCTCTCTCCCTAGTCCTTTCTCCTACTGTTTTTCTCCCATCACTCCCCCTACTTCCTGCCCTTCCTTTTGTCTTCTCCCCTTCCATGTTCTCTCTCTCTCTCTCTCTTTCCCCGTCTACTTCTAATCCCCCTCCCCCTCCAATTCTTCCTCTTACTTTTTTCTTCTTCTCCCATCACTCCCTCTCCTTCCTGCCTTCGTTCCCCCTTCCAAGCTTTCTAGTCTCTCTCTCTTATATTTTCGCCCTTCCCCTTTTCTACTATCATCATCTCCTCCCCTCCACTTCCCTCTTTCTATTCCTTAAGTCTTCTTTCCACACCTTTCCCCTACTTTTTCTCCCCTCCAAGTTCCTCCCTTTATTTTTCTTCCCCCCCCCCCCTACATACTTTCATCGTTTGCTCTCCCTCTTCCTAACCCTCCTCCATCACTCCCTCTGCCTTCTGTCCTTCCTTCTGCCTTCTCTCCCCTTCCAAACTTTCTCTTCTCTCCCTTTCATATTTTTCCCCACTCCTCCCTCTCTATTCCCACCATTTGCTCCCCCTTCCCCTCCTCTAACCCCTTCTCTTTTTCTCCTATATTTTTTTGTTCCCTCCCTCCCTTCCTCTAGTCCCTCCGTCACTTCTCGTCACCTTTCCCCCAATCTTTCATCTTCTTCCAAATTCTCTCCTTTCCTTTTCCCTTTCTCTCCCTCTGTCTTTCCACCATCCCTCCCTCGTTACTACTTCGCTCCTACCTACTTCCCCTAATCAAAGGAAAAGAAAGGAGTACAAAGTAAAGCAAACAGCGAAAGTGCTAGTGATCCCTTTGATGTTTTGACAGAGAAGATTTAGTGCTATCTATTTCAATGAGCTGAAGATTGGGATAGCAAGCCCCTTATCTATCTCCCTGTCTTCTCTTTCGCCTTTTAAGCTCTCTCTCTCTCCTTTTACTCCCTATCCTTTTTCTGCTTTCACCTTTTGCTATCCTTTCTCTACTCTTTCCCTCTCCTTCCCTTCCCTCCCCTCTCTGCCTCACTCTACCTATACGCCCCTTTTTCATAATTCCCTCTCTCTTCACTCTCTTTCCAAGCTCTATTATTTTCTTTCTCCTCAGTTATTTTCCTTTCTCTCTCTCTCTCTCAGGTTTTCTCCCTACCCTTTCATTTTCCTCCTCCTCCTTTCTCCCCTCCCATGCCGCCTCTCATTTCCCCCCTTCCTCTGCCCCTCTCCCCCTACCACATTCACCCTGCCTTCCCTTCTCCCCCCCCCTGCTTCCCCCCCCCCTCTCTCTCTCTCTCATGGTCTTCCTTCATACCAAATTTTCCCGTCCTACTCATCTCCCCATTCCCTTTCTCTAACCTTTCTGATTTCTCACTTTCCTCCTTGTCTTTTCCCATATCCATTTACCCCTTAATATTTTCCCCGCTCCTTCCTCCCCTTCCCCTTGTATCATTTTCCCCTCCTCGTACCTTTTCCTCCGCCCTTTTCCTTTCTCTCTCCCCTTTCCCCTTCCCTCACTCCTTCCCCCTTCCCTCTCCCCTTTCCCCTTCCCTCTCCCTTTTCCCATCCCTCTCACCTTTCCTCTCCCTATTCCTCAATATTTTTTCTCCACTGTCCTCCCCTTTCTCTTTCTCTCCTCTTCTTCTATCCTTCCTTTTCCCCTTCACTTTCTTCTCTCTTCTTTTCCCCCTCTCTATTCCCCTCTCCCCCTTCTATACCCCCATTCCCCTGTTGCATCCTTTTTCTAGCTTCTGTCTATTCCTCATAACTATCCTCTTCTTAGGCGGTTATAAAATAAGTCCTTCTCATCAAGTTATAACTCGGATGTCTGTTGCTATTCGGTACGCGGTGAAAATAGGACCAATCAGTGCTGGAAGTGAGTGAGAGGGTGTTGGGGGGGTGGTCTAGTCAGCTATCCCTGCACAGGTAAAGGAAACTAGCTTAACGGGTAACTTCCTCCTTTTGTGGGTAGATAGATTAGGTCAGATTAGGTTAGGTTAGTGACTAGTTGGGTTAGTAAAACGTCATGGTCAGAGGGTAAAGGCAAATGTTCAGTCCTTAGATCAACTAGTAGGCGCGGGTAGTGCACTCTGGCTACCCCTTGTTGTGGATTTATTGATTCATTTTTGGCACCCTCAGAGGATTTTTGACAGCTTGGGACGCGCCGCCTGTAGTGAAGGATGACGGAAAAAGTTGAAAAAGAAATTCCACTGAGACGGCGACGTTACTGAATTATTACTATAGGCTATCCCCGGTCGGCTCGAAATTTCTTTTACACGGAAAGGGCTTCGCAGTGAGGGTTAATGGAAGTTTCTCTCTCTCTCTCCCTCTCTCTCTCTCTCTCTCTCTCTCACACACACACACACACACACACACACACACACACACACACACACACACACACACACACACACACACACACAAAATCCTCTATGATGAAGACATTATTTTCGTGTTACTTCCTGTCCATTTATTTTCTTTTTTCACAACATGATGGTCTCCGTTGTGGGGTGGTTTGGGGGAAAAACATTTATTATATTCTTGCCACTCCCCCCACTTTTTTTTTTTTTTTTTTTTTTGACCGGATGAATGACAGGAAAATTCATTTAAAAAACACAAACATTCCAATGACATCATTATGATATTGTGTATTGCATTCTTCCTACCCTCCGTCGAAATCTTATCACTACTACTACTACTATTACTGCTACTGCTGCTGCTGCTGCTGCTACTACTACTACTACTACTGCTACAAATTACTACTACTACTACTACTACTACTGATGAAGATGAAGATGATGATGATTGATGATGATGAATGATGACGATGAAGATGACGATGATGACGATGATGATAATAATAATAATAATACTAACAATAATAATTAGTAATAATTACTACTATCAATAATGATAATAAAAGAACTTGTAACATCAACATCATCATCATCATCATCATCATCATGCCACTCTATTTCTCGAAGCGGAGGGGTTAATCAATCACAGGAAAAGGTGCGTTAGTGAATCAAGAGACTGAGCTTGTATTCTCGTCACGTAGGAAGCTCCCTAACACCTCTTCCTTGGCGATTTATTTTTATATGACTGGTTAATATCCTTTTGTACGTTATTTACACTGAGTACGGCGATACTGGATGGTATTTTGTAACGCGAGGGACAGTATGGAGTAATAAACAAAATGAATCACTTAGGAAAAAGTGTTAGGGAGCTTAAACCGACAGAAATATAGGCCCGAAACTAATACAAATGTGTGTGTGTGTGTGTGTGTGTGTGTGTGTGTGTGTGTGTGTGTGTGTGTGTGTGTGTGTGTGTGTGTGTGTGTGTGTGTGTGTGTGTGTGTGTGTGTTCCTCTTGCGATTTTTATCAAGGGGTCGCCATGCTCACTTAAGGAGTACGCCAGAGGAATTGCCCCCGAAATATGAGGCTGACAGGCATTATTAGGACTGGTTAGTTGATATATACTGAGAAAGTGACGTGAAGTGAGGAATGACAGATGTAAGTCGAGGTGCAGCGAAGTGAGGGATGAGAGAGGTAAGGAGAGGACTGAAGAGGAGAGGACAAGCCTGAAGGGAAGCCTGGAAAGATGTTAAGTGAGGTGATGTGAGAGATGTGTCGTCATGAAGCAAGCCCCGGAGGATGTGTGTGGGGGAGGTGACAGGGAGGGCAGGATGGTAGAGACAGCACCATTTTTCGTAATCAGGTGAACATTGTGACTCGACCTGTGTGGCGCTGCTGTGTGGGGGGAAGCGACGAAGACGGATGTGCTGGTGGTGGCTGGCTGACAGGTGGGGGAGACAAGGGGTTGAAAAGGTGATTGGAGGGGGTAAAGGAAGAGGGTGAAGGGAGAAGAAAAGGAGGGAGTAAAAGAGGGGAGAAAGGGTAAAAGAGGCGGAAGGAGAATAACTGTAGAAAAAGAAAAAAGGGGGGAGAGGGGAAGGAAGAAGACAAAGGAGGAAGAGTATATGACTGAAGAGGTCAAGAAAATGGGAGAAAGGGGTCTACAGATAAAATAAATAAATAATGGGGGAAGGAAATTGGACAAGAAGGCATAAATGTAAGAAAAACAGGGATAATAACAGATGTGGTGGTGATGGGTGAGTGATACGTGGGGGAGAAGGATGGTGAAAGACGACAGGGGAAGGATAGTGAAAGACGACAGGGGAAGGATAGTGAAAGACGACAGGGGAAGGGGTGAACAAGTAAAGAATTGTTCAAAAAAAAAAAAAAGTAGGAGCAGAAGGGGTAAAAAAAAAAAAAAAGCGGGAGGGGACGACAAAACAAAATGGGAGGGGTGAACGAGGAGGTAAAGGGAGTGATGTTACAAAAAAAATGGAAAGGACGAACAGGTGGAAAGGGGGACCGAAGGAAGACGTATCTGGTGGCAGTAAGAGTGGGTCGGGAGGAAGAATGGCGAGAAAGGTGGGATAAGAGGTGGTGCAGGGCAGGGCTATTCAAGTACTTTAGGTGTAGGGCCGGATTATGAAACTCAGATTGACAGAAGGGCCATACATTTATTTCACCTCCATTTTTTTCTCTTTCTAAACACCTATACATAGAAAGAAACGAAAAATTCATATATAGCTACTTTGCTTTTACATTATCCACTAAGCACATAAATAAAAACACATAATCTTCTGTTAAGTTTATTTGTTTATTTGCATTTTTCCGAGTCTGTCAGAGGTTCAATGAAAAACGACTCAAGGGCCGGATTTGACCCGTGGGACGCCAGTTGAATAGCCCTGGTGTTGAGGTGAAAGGTGGGAGGGGAGCGAGTAAGAAAAATTAAGGAGGTGGGCGACATGCTACTGTGAGGGAAGACGAAAAACAAGAAGCGCAATGTGGGAGAAGAGAAGGGCTAGGTAAAGGTGGATGACAGGTGTGGAAAGGCGTGGAAAAAAGTGGGAAGAAGAAAAGATGCAAAATTACAAAGAAAGGGAAATAGAAAGGAACGAAGAAGCCATGTGGGGGACCATGCAAAGACGGATTTGGCGGTGGTGGGTAGGTGGGAGATAGGTGGAGGAGTGGAGGTGGAGAAAGATCAGTATGAAGGTGTGTGGGGAGAATAAAGAAGTGGGAGAGGAAGAAAAGAAAGCACGAAAGGGAAGAAAAACAAATGTGTGTACGAGAAGACTGTGAAAGGAGAAGGTGAAATTCTAAAAAAGTGGGCATTAAGTGGAAATGGGCACTTAGGTGAACGCTGTGTTATCCTGCGTGCGTTAGGCTGAGGTAGGATTGGGTTGGGTTGGGTTGGGTTGGGTTGTGTGGGGCACTAGTCGTAAAATGTAGATAACAGGTGGGAAGGGTGAATGGTGAGAGGGGTTAAAAAAAAAAAAAAAAAAAACTGGGAAGGAGTAACAAAGAGAAAGACCTTAACATGGTGAGAAGGGAAGGCGGGAATAGGAGGTGGTGGGAGGGGGACTAGCAGACTACCAACAGAGAGAGAGGAAAGGGTGAAACAGGTGGTGAAAGAGGTGGTGAAAGGGTGGGAGGGGAGGGGTGAATGGGTAAAATTAAAGGTGGGGTGAGGGGATACCAGGAGGGTAATGGTTGCAAAGCAGGGACTGGATGAAATACAAATCTGACTGGGAGCAGGAGATGACAACAGGGGAAGGCGTATATAAATATATAAATCAGGAAGTAGATAAAAAGTGGTGATAGCTATTAAGAGAATCACCGTCTACTAAGAGGCGAAGGGTAAGGAAAGTGAGGAACGAAGGCGGAAGAGGTAGGAGGGAAAAAAGGAGGAAAGGGAAGGGTGTAGCAGGAAGAAAAGTAGGAAGACGAAGGGTGAAGCAGGAAAAAAAAAGGGGGGGAAGGGGAAAGGTATAGTAGGAAAGAAAAAGAAGGGTAAGGGTGTAGAAGGAAAACAGGAGGAAGAGGAAAGGTGTTGGAGGAAAAAAAAGGGGGAAGGGGAAGGGTGTAGGAGAAAAACAGGAAGAAGGAGAAAACTGTAGGAGGAAAAAAGGCGGAAGGCAAAGGGTGTAGGAGGAAAATGGAAGAAAAGGAGGAGGGATTTACCAAAAAAAAAAAAAAAAAAACTTACGAATGTCTTCCGATTTTCCCCCTGAGAGAAATTTCCCTCCTCGAGTATTTTCCGGGCCGTCCGCTCCTACGCTGAATAAAATCGTCTGTAGCAAGAATAAAATCGTCTGGTGGTGGCGAGAATAAAATAAGATATCGAACTTACAGGCCTTCATTCTCTTTACTTAATGGTCAGAGAAGGAAATTCATAAAGCATCTTAGGAACATGTTAATTTTTTTTTTTATTATTTCCGTATTATTATGATTACTGTTTTTGTTGCTGTTATTTTTATTATTCTTATTGCTATTATTCTTATTGCTATTATTATTATTATTATTATTATTATTATTATTATTATTATTATTATCATCGCTGTTGTTGCTAATATTATTATTATTATTATTATTATTATTATTATTATTACTATTATTATTATCTTTATTTTTATCAATATCCTTATTCTTATTATTCTTAATAATCATTATTACTACTACTACTACTACTACCACTACTACTACGTAGGGAAATTCTACTAAAACACATCAAGCGTCTCGAATGTCTTCAGAGTTCATAGAGCAAATCACGTTTACCTTAATCCCTTCAAACAGGTGACTTATTATTTTATGCTATCTGCAGACGATTTCATTCAGTTTGAGGAGTCAAGAGGTCCAATGCGTCTATATCTAACTCGCCCCCCCCCCATTTCAAAGTCTCTCCCCCAGACTGAATATGATGGTAGGTAAACAGCATGAATAAAATGAAACGTCGAGAACTAGGGCCCTGATCTGTCGACGCAAAACGCCGCTTAGTGTGCCTCCGCCAAGCCTTCCGCACGGACTCGACACACAACCTCCATGACCTTGCTGGCCTATTCAGTTCATCGTCCCTTCATACTGAATCACTGACAAAAGTTTGGTCGAAATCCGTCGAGGGGTTCAGGAGACATCGCGGTCACAAGAATAAATAGTCGACCCCATATGACCTTGACCCTTCGACCTTGCTAGCCTAATCAGTTCATCTCCTCATACTGTATCCCTGACAAAAGTTTGGTGGATATCCGTCGAAGGGTGTCGCGCCCACAAGATTGTTTCGGTCGCACAGACCCACGCACGTACGCACCCATGACGCCCGCAAGCACCCACGTTCACGGACGGGCAGGCCAAGAAATTAATGCCTCCCCCACCATAGGTGGGTAGAGGCATAACAAGAACTAACTATTACTACTACTACTACTCCTTTATTCTTCTAGCGATGGGCGGTTTACCTTAAGATTAGCTTTTCAAAATGAAGAGGTTAGGATGCATCTTTTGCTAACCCATTCACTGCAAGAGGTCTTCCATATGCTCTATCATAACATCTGTTACAGCGGCGGCGGCGGCGACGACGACGGCAGTAGTAGTAGTAGTAGTAGTAATAATAGTAGTAGTAGTAGTAGTAGTAGTAGTAGTAGTAGTAGTAGTGGTGGTGGTGGTGGTGGTGGTGGTGGTGGTGGTGGTGGCGGCGGCGGCGGCGGCGGCGGCGGCGGCGGCAGCAGCAGCAACAGCAGCAGCAGTAGTAGTGGTAATTGTTGTAATAGCAGTAATAGTAGTAGTAGTAGTAACAGCAGTGGTGGTAGTGGTGGTGGTGGTAGTAGTAGTGGTAGTAGTAGTAGTAGTAGTAGTAGTAGTAGTAGCACTTGTTGTTGTAGTATGCGGTTGATAAAAACGTCACATTAAAGAACGGGGGAAGGAAAATGGAGATATTAACGAAAACAAACATTTACCAAAGGAAATGAAGACGTATCAAGAGGTCGAAGGGAAATGACGTATAGGGAACGTTTTGGTGTCTCCACTTGGCACTACTGTAACTGGGAAATCTCGAGGAAAACTGAACACATGTGAAAACGTCAAGGGAAAATTTCGAGTTCAGACAGAAAGCTGATACATTTAACCTTCCACACCGATGACGTCTGTAGTTAATTCTTGCTATAGCCGAGGTGTTCTATTTATTTATTTATTTATCTTATTTTATTTTGTTTTTTTTACTCGGGAAGGCTTTACGATATGGGTTAGATGTTTTCATTAACCTCTTCAGTGACAGACCTTTCCTTATGCTGAATAAAATCGTCTGGATGTATTATTATTATTATTATTATTATTATTATCATTATTATTATTATTATCATTATTATTATTATTATTATTAATAGTAGTAGTAGTAGTAGTAGTACTTGTTGTTGTTGTAGGCTCACGTTTATCAGAAATGTGAACCCTGTGGACTGCAAGCTGAAGCTGCCCTTCTCCTACAGTCCACCAAACTTTTCAGGGATAGAGAGGGTACTGAGAGATGTTTATGTAATACGGTAGTGAAGTCACCCAATTATACCGGTGCCACCACGTGAAGGCGTCCCTCTCCACCATATAGGAGGAAAATACCAATAATACCTAATTTAACTCAGAGGTTTCATAGAGTCTTGCTTTCTCCAGGCGATTTTATTTTCACCAAACTATAATTCACTACTAAATACTTACTCAACCCTTCCATTTGATAACCTCCCTCTCTCTCTCTGCGTGGCCTGGAGGCTAGCGTACTCATTCAAGATACGCGTGCCCCAAGTCTCCCTAAGGTTCGAGCCCACGATGTGGCAGACATTTAAGGTAGGTGGTGGTAGTGTGTCCTTTCATATGTTCATATATATTCCCACTTTACTGATTCTACCAACGACATAAACAGAATCTGGCACACATTTTCATAGCCATTATAAAACTTAAACTTTCACATACATCACTCTTTCTACAGCCCTCCTTCCTCCCCCTCCGTACTTCACCAGCATGCGATAAGGTTATTTCTGGCTATCACTCTCCCTCCGTGGAGAAGACCCGTCCTGACATTAGAGCTTTGATATTATAACCTCACTAAATACAGGCGAATTTATTTATCAGAGAAAACCTACATATACAGCGGGATTAAAAGGAAACTCTCCATCTCTCTTTGGCGGAACTACGGTATATTCTGGTTAACTCCTAGCGATTTTATCCATGAGAATAATCCTACACAGTTAAAGGCTGATGTTTATGCTTATCATTTCCAGATTTTTTTTTTTTCATGATTGCTTTCCAGTTTAATCCTTATCATGCAGTCTCCCTTTTCCCTCCTTCTGCCTCCTTTCCCCTCCTTTTGTCTCCTTTTCAAATCTCTCTGCAGCCCTTTCCTTCCTATGTTTCCTCTCCTTTTTTCTATGCTTCCCTCTCCCCTTTTCTATGCCCCCCTCTCCCCTCCCTATGCTCCCTTCTCCTCCCTTCTTTCCCCTTCCTCTCCCTATGCTTCCTTTTCGCCTCCCTTTCCTCTCGCTGTCCTCTCTCCTCTCCCTGTCCCTCTTTTCACTCCATCCGGTGTGTTCAATTTTTCCATACCCCCCTGTCCTGTCCCACGCTTCTCCCTTCCCTCTCTTCTGTTCCCTCTTCTTCTCCCACTTCCTTCCTTCCCTTTCCCCTCTGCCCCATTTCCTCTCCCTATCATCTCTCCCCCTCCTCCTCTCTCCCGTCTGCTCCTTTCCTCTCCCTATCTCCTCCTCTCTCCCTCGCCCTGTTTCCTCTCCCTATCTCCTCTCTACTATGTCTCACCCCTTTCCCCCTGTCCCACTTACTCTCCCCATCTCCTTTGTTCCCTCACCTCTTTCCCCTTTGCCTCTCCCTGTTTCCTCTCCCCCTCACCTTCCCCCTCTTCTCGTTGCCAACATTTCCCCTTCCTGCCCCACTTTCCTCAGCCTCCCGTCACCAGGTCGTGATCTTTGACTCCCAGATGCACCTTTAGTACCAGCGTAGAGTGTGGAGATGTCAGAGGGTAATGACTTCATACACTCATTATCATCCAGGTACATCATCCACCCCACAATTACAACTTCTGTTATCTGGCTCTGACATCTACCATAAGCTCACATCATGTTCCGACATCACTTACCTTACAACTGACATCACCTGCTGACATCTATTCCACATTGGCATTGTCTACCCACACAAACACTCGTTTCTTTCCCGTTTTCCAAGATATATATGAACCTATTAAACCCGATGACAATTTTTTAACTTTCAAGTTTGATGAGGCCTAATGATTATGATATTCAGATGCTGGCAAGTCAGTTATAAGGTAAGTGATGTTACTTGAAGTGGTTAAGACGGCTTACATCAAATCCCTCCAGGTCGAAGTGTTTGCAGTAAGCTGAGTAAAATCGTCTGGAGGTAGCATGAATAAAATGAAAGATGTCGTAACAGCGATGGAGTTACCCAATATATTAACCATGAAAGCAACTGGTATCTAAAATTAACCCGCATTCACTAAATCATAAAAAGCAATTGGTCAACGCTGGAACAGTCTTTCTCCTTTTTACCCTTGCTTGTACCTGCAGTCTTCCAGGTAGATTAAGTCCAGGCAGTTCGAAATGGCCAACTTTTATTTATATCTGCATTTTTTCTTTTACTTTTAATGGGGAGAATTTTGCGCATCTGTAGCCATTGGTTCTTTCATGCATTTACGTAATCTCATATATCCACCCTGTCTTTATTCCTTACATCCTTGCTACCCATTCAACCCATCCATTCATACTACCTCCCCATCCTTTCTATCCATCCCATCCTTCCCTACCTGCCATTCCTTCCATCCATCCTATCCTTCCATACCGTACCTGTCATCCCTTCTATCCATCCCATCCATCCACACTACCTGTTTATCCCTTCTATCCAACCCATCCATCCACACCACCTGTTTATCCCTTCTATCCAACCCATCCATCCACACCACCTGCTTATCCCTTCTATCCATCCCATCTTTCCATCCTCGTCATCCCCTCTACCCACCCTGTCCTTCCCTCCTCGTCCTCCCTTCTTGCCACCCCATCCTTCCCTCCTCGACATCCCTTCTGCCCATCCCATCCTTTCCTCTTATCCATCCCATACTTCCCTCCTCGTCATCCCTGCCTCCCTCCGTGATCACACTTGGCAACCCTATAACAATAGCCTAGTGTGGAGACCCGACCATTTTTCACACTGCAGGAGACCGAGGCAGGGCATTGTGGGAGACACTGTAGGACCGCTCTCTCTCCTGATCCAGCGGTCCTGTTTATGAAGGATCTTAGCCTATCCATATCCACAGCACTTAAGTATAATCATGAATATCACCCTTTGCCATATTATTCACGTTATTATTCACTCTCGCTTAGTTATGAAGTAATACGTAACTAAATAGAGATAAATGAATGAACAGGCTGTCTTATTATACATCCTGTGAACTCGGGACACCTTTATGAATCCTTCTCCTGATTCCAAGTCACAGTGTCAGGCTTCTCACAGCGTCTGCCATCCCCAAGTCGACAGGCTTCACAATGCCGCCCCATCGTGGTATTATTTAACGTGTCGATAAGAGATACACGGCTCTTTAATCTCCGTGTCACATGGACCTTTAATCTCAGTGTCACACGGCCTTTTAATCTTGGTGTCACGTGGCCTTTTAATCTCGGTGTCACATGGACCTTTAATCTCGGTGTCAAATGGCCCTTTAATCTCCGTTACATGGCCTTTTAATCTCGGTGTCACATGGCCAATGGCCCTTTGATTTCGGTGTCAAGTGGCCCTTTAATCTCGGTGTCACGTGGCCCTTTAATCTCGGTGTTAAATGGCCCTTTAATCTCGGTGCCACGTGGCCCTTTAATCTCGGTGTCACGTGGCCCTTTAATCTCGGTGTCAAGTGGCCCTTTAATTTCGGTGTCACGTGGCCCTTTAATCTCAATGGCAGAATTTGATAATATTACAGGTCTGCATTTTTTCCACTGCACTTCTTCGTGACTAGCATCATGTTTTAGTGTTGGTCTCTAGCTACACCTCACTGGCAGAATAAACAATGCTACGGTTCTACATCCTTTCCACGGCACTTCTTCGTGACTAGCACCACATTCTAGTGTTAATTTATTGTCGCAGCTCGGCATTCAAGATGGGAAGATGACAGTTTTATCCCTGTCTCTCTCCACTATCATCCCTGGCCCGTATACTTGTCAGGTAAGGAAGCTCTTAGCACCTCTTCCTCGGCGATTTATTTTTTCCTATGGTGAGTTAACATCCTTTCTGTACGTTATTTATGCAGAGTATAGCGAAGTTTGAAGATTTATATAACACAGACTAGGAAAGTAAGGTGCAATAAGCATAACAAATCGCTTTGGGAAAGATGTTGGGGAGCTTCCTTAACCGATGAGAATATGGGTTCCTGTTCCCCTTCCCTCCTCCTGTTCCTCCTATGTTTCTCTTGCATCTACTCCTTTTTGTTGCTCTATTTTTAACATCTTATAAAAAACTCATGGTTCCTGATCTCGTGTCAGTTCACTAACCTCTCCCTTCTACCCAGCTCCTCTTCCTCCCTCCCCCTTCCCTCCATCCCTTTCTTTTCCTCAATTTCTACCTCCATTTTTTCCCCTCCCATCCTTGTTTTCCTCCATCCTCTTCCTTCCCTTTATCCCTCCCTTCTATCCATTCCCTACCTCCCGCCTCTCATCCTTCCCTCTCTCTTTCTACCCATCCTTTTCTATCCCTCTATTCCTCTCACCCATCCTTCCTTTCATCCTCCCAGTCCATCCATCTACGCTCCTACCTTCCATCCCTCCTAACCATTCTTCCTTCCTCCTTTCTATCCTTCCCTCCATCAACGCTGGCCATCCATCCTTCCATCCCCCCTCTCCATACTTCCCTCCTTCTATCTTTAAGCTCTCCTACCTTCCATCCATCCCATCCAATCTTCTCTCCATCTTTCCGACCCTCCCATCCCTCCCTCTGCTACCTTCCATCCTTTCCACCCAATCTTCTCTCCATCCCGTCCTCCATCCTCTCCCCCTTTGCTTCTCTCCACCCACCTTCCATCTCCCGTACCATCCCTCCCTCCCATTCATTTTCCTCTCCTTCTACCTTCAATCCATCCCACCCATCGTTCCCTCCTCCTGTCTCCCTGTTCCATACCTTTTTCTCTCCATTCTTCCCTCCATCTCTCCCACCCAATTCTCCCTCCATCTACCCTCCCCCCTTCCTCCTTCTCCGCACTCACCTTGTCCGCGTGTAAGGTCATGGAGATGGAGGGGGTGACAGGAATAATGTAGTACTTAGGCTGTCTCTCCTACTGTGATTTGGATTTGTCACTACCCACCTCCAACCGCGAGTCGACTCACCAATGGCAACTGTTCTCTCTCTCTCTCTCTCTCTCTCTCTCAAAAAAAAAAAAAAAAAAAAAAGTCAACGTTTTTTCCTTTCCTTTCCTTTCGTCTATATCCAATGAATATGAAAGAAATCGACAACGCAGATGCCTTTATATCAGTGTGTCAAGGAATTATATCAGGTACCAATACTCAAGTGGTGCCATGTAAAGTTCAATCCTTCTAAAAAAAAAAAAAGCAACTACAGAGAGACATCCTGATCTTAACTCTTGATTCCTTTGACAGTGAATACGAAAATCTGTTACTCTCAATTTCCGGTACAGTATTTCAATGGACATGTTGTGGCGTTTGTTCTGATATGACGCAAAAACGTTAACTGATCTCTGAAACGTTTGTTGATTGATGTCCACGCTTGTAAAAACTTGGGAGTGATTTACGGTAATAGTGGACGGTTTTTTGTGTGTGTCGTTGTTTTGTGTTGGGTTGGGTTGAGTGTGTGTGTGTGTGTGTGTGTGTGTGTGTGTGTGTGTGTGTGTGTGTGTGTGTGTGTGTGTGTGTGTGTGTGTGTGTGTGTGTGTGTGTGTGTGTGTGTGTGTGTGTGTGTGTGTGTGTGTGTGTACCCGCCTTAGGGGAAAAAAATAAAAAAAAAAAAAGCATAAAACACCACAAGAAAATATTAGCCGGTACATCGATGACGCGAGAGTGAACAAAGGCAGTAAGAGGAGTGGGTAAAAGATGCGAAAATGAACTGGAAGAGATGAACAGGAAGAGGAGAGGATGAGAAAATGTCAGACTGAGAGGAAAAATGAGTAACGGGAAGGAGGGGAAGTGGATAAGATGAAAGCAGGTTGATACGCTGAATGGGAGGATGAATAATGAGTAAAAGGAACAGGAAAACTGATAAGAGGTGTCTGAATGAATGGATGGGGCGACAGGGTTAAGCTGAGGACCTGGATAGAGTGGAGAAAGATGCACACTCATCGTCATTAGTCCCTTTACACTCCCTTGCAAAATTAGGAAGTAAAAAAGAGATCTACGCGACATTAGAAAAATCATGATTCAATGTAGGCTAACCCCTTGAATTTGGCGATTTATTTTACTGGTTTATCTTTATCATCTCGACACGATTTTATTCATATGAAAGTAAACGTTATAGTATAGAGGTCGGTGAATGCCATGTCTCACCCTTCACACCGTAGGTCAAAAAATCTCTCCTAAACTGAATATAATCGTCTGGAAGTAGTAAGGATTAAGTACACAATACGTTAAACAGTAAACAGCAAGGAGTCTCTATACTCAGCTTTTTTTTTTATCGACGCGAAGATGCACTTGACATACTGGTGATTATTGGCTGAATGCAACATTACTTCATAATCTAGCATTATTAACTGACAACAAATATCTGAGGGGGAAATTTGGGTTAGTAAATATTTTTTGGACATGTTGCATTCAGCCAATCATCATCAACCTGTCAAGTGCATCTTCGCCTCAATAAAAAAAAAACGGAGTAGTTCAGAAAGTAAATAAAAGAAAACAAGAGCCCTAGTGTGGATTACTGAGTAAGTGGTGAACAGGATCTCTTGTGTTCGTTAGAGAGTAAGCAGAGGGAAAGCGCTCTAGCGTGGGTCAAAGAGTAAACAGTCTCTCTAGTATGAGTTAGAGACGAGCGGTAAAAAGGGTCTTTAGTAAAAGTTAGAGACCATATAGTAAACAGGGTCGCTGGTGTAGACTAGAAAATAAACAAGACCCAGACAATATGTTAGATATCTTATAAATATCTTATAATATAGTCTCCAGTATAAATTAAGGACCCTATAATCTGCCTGAAACACTAAACAGGATCTACAAAATCAGAGCATCTAGTGTAAATGGAAAAGGCAGAAAAAATTATGGAACGGCAGTGATGCAGGGAAGGAGAAGAAGGAAGGGGAGGGTTAGAGGGGCGGGCATGACTGGCCAAGACAGAAGGTAGACAAGGGCAAAGAAAGTGGAGTAGAAAAGGGCAGGGGAGGGCAGGATAGGATGTGGACAAGGGCAAGGAGAGGGATGGAATGGCAGGAAGGCAGGGAGGGCAGGATAGGATGTGGACAAGGGCAAGGAGAGGGATGAACGGGTGGGCAGGGCAGGGCAGGGCAGGATACGAGGTGGACAAGGGCATAATAGAGGGCGTTGTTCTAAGCACTGTCCTGTATTGTCCCCACTATGCACCGTCACCATACTGATCACGCCGCAGCCACTCACGGCATGTTAAGCTGCATTACTTCTTATTTCCACCCTATTGTACATCCTATGAAATGCACCGCCTGTTCCGAGAAGGGGGCCTCATCACCTGATTGAATCTTCATAACGATTCATCACTCTGACACCAGCGTGAGGCCGGAGCGTGAGGCTGGAGGGAAGAGAGGGAGAGGGACGCATGATCCTTCCACACGCTAATTAACGATACACGTCTACGCCTTTAAGACCGACTCATCAACAACAAGATGCTGTCGTCACTTTCCACTGCTTTCTGGCATATAAAACTCGAGAAATAATACAGCACTGATATGCAGATGGATAAAGATATAGACAGATATACAATAGTTTGGCGGAAAGAGATAGATTTACATTTTCATACATAACAAAATTCTCTCCCTCCTCTTCATGAGCTAGGTACAGAAACCACTGCTCATGATTTTCTAACAAAAAAGAATAATAATTAGATATATAAGATGGGCATTGTTAGGTATATAATTCTTACTCCCTCTCCTATCTGGTGTTGAAACAATAACATATGTAAATAATTATGGGTGGTGATCTGCCATATTCACACTGAGAAACCTATGACGCAATCTCAGTAGAATGAAAATCGTATGTTGTGTGTGTGTGTGTGTGTGTGTGTGTGTGTGTGTGTGTGTGTGTGTGTGTGTGTGTGTGTGTGTGTGTGTGGAGAGAGAGAGAGAGAGAGAGAGAGAGAGAGAGAAATTCTTTATGCCCATTTCTCATCCCTGCTTCTCACATGCTGAACTGACCCTGTGAGTACAAGAAGACGCGGCTCTAGTTCCCCTAATTATAAGCAGGTAATGAGTGTATATGCAGGTGTACAAGCAGAAGATGAGGGTATAAGCAGGTGATGTGAGTATAAGCAGGTGATGAGTGTATCTGAGGCTTCCGGGACACACCATCAAGGACCATCAACGAGATTACCTCAACAAAAAGCCTCTAGTTTTCTGCTTTTCAATCGGAGGGAAGAGGGCAATTAAGCACCTGATTTACGCTCGCCCTCCATCAACAGCGTAACACACCCCCTATACCCCCCTCCACACACATACCACATACCCCCTACACCCCCTCCCCCACACATACACTCGGCCTCCTCCCTCATTTTTCCTTCATTCCCCCTCTGCATGTGTGATTTTCCCCTCGCAAATCACCCACACCCACGTTACGTCTTTGCGATGATGCGTTACCGAGGGCGAAATCGTGACAGGAAATTAATATGATGACTCAGTTTCTCTCTCTCACACACACACACACACACACACACACACACACACACACGACTCCTTGTTTGGCCTTATCAATACCAACATTCGAGACCTTCGGCGTGACAGGACACTTTTCGCGACGGTTTTCGCGACAGCTTTTTCTGATATTGATTATTTTTGTGGATTTTCTTATCCCCCCCCCTCTCTCTCTCTCTCTCTCTCTCTCTCTTGCGTGAACTTGGAGGTGAAGTTTGCGGGGTGAACACTGAAACCGAATCTGGATATGAAATGGGAAATGGGTAATGAATTTGGATGAGAAGTTGGTGATGAAAAGGCTGTTACATTTTGGAGGGGAAATTTAGAAGTGAACATTCGAGATGAACGTGGAGACCAATTTTTGGGGTGTACTTAGAGGTGAACTTGAAAGGCGCAATGAGATAAACTTTGGACTAAAAC
This sequence comes from Coenobita brevimanus, assembly GCF_032717465.1. Taxonomy (NCBI): domain Eukaryota; kingdom Metazoa; phylum Arthropoda; class Malacostraca; order Decapoda; family Coenobitidae; genus Coenobita; species Coenobita brevimanus. The sequence continues at coordinate 3,019,971 of NC_137005.1, read as the reverse complement.
TTTGGAGGCGTACATTAAAGGTAAACCTGAGTGGCAGACTTTTGCAGTGAACTCTGGAAGCAAATATTGGAGGTGTACTAAATTTTGAGGTGAAGCAAATCTGAAAGTGAACTTACTTTGGACGGGGACGTGTACGTGTGTGAGGGGTCCAAGTGGCAGGCTGACAGGAAATACGGAATGGAGTGAGAAACGGGAAATATAAATTGTCTCCAGACCCGAAATGCGAAGCAAGACGGGATGGTAATGGGTGGACAAGGGCGCCGGGGTCGTGCCAATAACCCTGCTTGATGAGTCGGACGGGAAAATTGAGATGGAGGTGACTGGACCCTCTATCTGCAGTGTTACCAATGGTCCGTGGCGGCCACCCCTTTGTCCTCCTCGCTATCACCCGGGAACCATCAGCTGGAGTTTAGAGTGGCCACGATGACCAGGGGAAATTTCTGCTAATCGTAACTGAGAGGTGCAAGAAGAACTCTGTATTCGTAATTAACTCACACTGCAGGTCAGAGAACCAAGAGTGTGAGAACCAGCTATTTTCTGTATTGTCGCTTGTCTTTTTTATCAGTCTTATGCCACTGACAATGATTAGCACGTAGACCATTGTATGTATGTATGTACATAGATACATACAGACTGATGGAATATATATATATATATATATATATACACAGTAGTGGTGCTTCACTTACATCTTGATTTTTATTGTCATAGTCGAGCCCTCTCAAGCAATTTCATCAAATCAAACCCAGATGATATTATGCAGTTGAGTGTGATTCATGGAAGCCTGAGTGTTACTGTCACCACTAAGCCTGTCATGGTACCGAGAACTCCTGTATTATATCTAACTCCAAACGATTTTATGTAGCTGAGTGAGTCATACCATCCCGAATGCTGATTATCACCATTAGCCCTTTCATGGTGTGGACAACTCAAGTATTTCATTCCAGACGTACTGTATATGTCATTGTTAAAGAAGACTGTAGCGTCTCTTCCTCTGCGTTATTTCTGCGTATTACACTTTAATATTCCCTTGTACGATATTTACATCTTTTCAATATCGACACAGCTTGCATCGATAACATACAAGACGATATAAAGCTGTAATATGCAAAGTAAATTGCTGAGAGAGGTGTGTCACGAAATATCTTAACCAAACAATACGTACACACACTCAAATAATCATCGTTACAAGGGAGTCCGATAAGTTTCATACCGAACAATCCAGCTGTCTCGGTAGGGGTGGAGGAGGGCTGTTATCAAACATTTCATTCGTGGTGTCAGTTTGTATCGCGCAGGTGTAACGATACCTTTTTGAGTGTGTGTACCTACAGCATACTTAAAGATAATTTTTCCATCCTAACAGGCTTCATTATTACCATTTACAAATATCATCACAGTTTACAAATATCATCACAGTTTCCATCATCATATTCATCACCATCACAGCCTGATATCACTAGCATTTTCACTGCTATTGACGAGGTGCCTACAGGCGGTGGCATTGTGCACCCTGAGAGGGGCAACTGCAGCGTCCACCTGGAAGCCAAACCACCTCACATTTTCCTGCACCTCGCCGTGAGGAAGGGCCCTGATCCGACCCTGGAGAGGAGCTGTCTACCACAAGGGGACGCCGGATCCCTACACGGCGTCTGTACGGTAGGACGGCACCACAGTAAGGCAGATCGACGAGGATGCTCCATAAGACACACCGGGGTTAAGCAACAGTAACAACATTTTTACTGTGATCTTTTTTTACTTAATTTTTGCTATCTCAGGACGATATTACTCTGTTTCTGCAATATTACTCGACCTGACGGGGGAAAATATACTGTAGCTTTCATCAACTTCACTACTGAGGAGATCCCCTAAGCTGAACACAACTGCTTGACGTTAGAAAGAATAAGACAATAAATGACGTCCTCGGGCTGATGGCGTTAAAGTTTTCACCACCACCACCACCACTTCGTCATCACATTAATCACCACCACAACTCCCCCCCCCCCCCGCTCTTATCCACGCCATCTTGGTGTTGCAGAGGGACGCCTTCACTGGTGGCACTGATATACCCGGGTTGTGAAGCTGCCAGGCCTGTACAAACGTCCCCCTGCTTCCATCCTATCCCCGGAAAGGAGGATGGTGGACTGCGGGTAAGAGAACTTCAGCCTGCAGACTACTTCGTTCAAATTTTGATGAACCCACAGTACAACATCAACTACGGCATTACTACTACTACTACCACTACGACTACTATCACTACTACTACCACCATCAAGACCACCACCACCACCACCACCACAGCTACTACTACCACTATTACTACAAGTACTATCACCACCACCACAACCTTCCACCACCACACCATTAACACCACCCCCACGCCACCACCAGCACCACCATTTCCTCCAACACACCATTACCACCACTACACCACTACAGTGTCCCCCACCACCACCACCATCACAATCCTCCATCACACTGACACACCAAACCACCACCACACCACCATCACCACCACCACCACCACCACCACAGTTTCCCCCACCAACACCAAAGTTTCCTCCACCGTATTATTAGCACCACCACACCATCACAATCCATCACCACCACCACACCACCACCACACCATACCACACCACACTACTACGCCCTGACCATGCAGACACGAGACAAGCGCACTCCACCAGTGTCTGATCTGCTCACTATTTCTTCTGCCACTCTTGGGGATGAGGAAGAATGTGTTTTTTGTCTCCAGAATGTGTGTGTGTGTGTGTGTGTGTGTGTGTGTGTGTGTGTGTGTGTGTGTGTGTGTGTGTGTGTGTGTGTGTGTGTGTGTGTGTGTGTGTGTGTGTGTGTGTGTGTGTGTGTGTGTGTGTGTGTGTGTGTGTGTGTGTGTGTGTGTGTGTGTGTGTGTGTGTGTGTGTGTGTACCTAGTGAGTTCGTTGCCTCTTGCCGTTGTTGGAGATGACAATGTGAACTGTGCCTTATGATCCAAGTGGCGTCCATCTCATCAGTGCTCAGACGTGTTCTTGCTGGCAGCAGAGACTTCTTGAGGGACGCCTTCGTGCAGTGGGGCTGAAACGGCCTGGCAACCCCCCCGCCTGGTTATACAAACGTTCCTCAACGCCCTCCGTATCCCTCGAAAGGATGATGGTGGCTGCAGAAAATTGGGCATCGTCAACTTGCAGTCCATAGGGTTCATGTCAAGGTGAGTCTGGGGTTGCAACTACTATTACCACTAGTACTACAACTGCTGCTGCTATTACTGCTGCTACTACTGCTGCTACTACTACTACTAGCTACCCCCATACTATTTTCAACCTGAAGAAGGCTTGTATTTTATTTTTGTTACTTCGAAACGAAATTATGAAATGTAGGAGGGACTTCTCAAAGTGAAAAAGCAAATGAAGTCTCTCTCTCTCTCTTTCTCTCTCTCTCTCTCTCTCTCTCTCTCTTCCAACTTGAATAACATCATCAAAAGAGGTCAAGAATAATACTGATAATAACGTCATCGCTGAGATGGGGTAATATCCTTTTATAATACAGATAACGTGTAAGCAAATAGATATGAGCAAGATAAGAGAATAATTATTAAAAGATATGAACAACATGAGAATAATTATTCTGTAATATATTTCTCTCTGGACAAACACTTACTTGAATTTTATATACCGTAACACATTTGTAACTTCATCCTTCCTAATTTCACCATCACATGTCGCCTCTTCACCACAGTTTCATCACCACACCTCACCATTCTATCACCACACTTATTACACCAGTATTTAGTCTTTACAGTACTATTTCATCACTATCTCACCACACTTACCACACCAGTATTCCACATCAACTCTTCACTACAGTATTGTCTCATCACTACACCTTACCACACTATCATCACACCTGCTCTCATCACACCAGTATTTAATACAGCATAATCTCTTCAAAGTATTGTCTCATCACTACATCTCACCACTCCTTCACCATACCCTTTCACCACACAACCATTCTCCAACACCATACCATAAAACCATTGCTTTCTACCTCATTACCTTAACTCCTCACCACTCCTTCACCACACTCACCCACAACAACCATTCTACAACAGCATACCATAAAGCCATTCCTTTCCATCGCATCACCATAATTCTTTCACCAAAATGACTACTTCATGTTACTATCATTTTCATCACCACTATACTGTCTTAAAACATCTCGAGCACAATAACACTCCCTCATCACACCATCACCACATCATACCAGTCGGAAACTAACATCATTCTTCCACTACACCAATCCATCACACGGCCAATCATACTGCATCAATCTATACCACACCAATAATATCACTTCTACACCCAAATTTCCCAACACACCACACCGGCATCTCAGTATAATACCATTTCTTCACTTCTTTCCCACAACACCACACTACCACACATTCACTCATACCACATCACACTACTCATCCATAACACCATCACCACACCATCACTGCACATCATCATCATCATCTCTTCACCATACCATCATCAAACTTTCACCACACTACTACTTCCTCACCTTATCACACCACAATCATACCATACCACTCAATCACAGCCCTAACACCGCTCATCCACATCATCACTCTATCACAACCATTCATAGCACATCACACCACATCATACCACCACCACAATACCACTTCTTCACTAAGCAACTATCACTACTTTCAGCTCACCAGTTACACCAATCACACCACACCAATGTAAACACCACTTCATCACACCACTCCACTACATACCTACGCAAACCAAACCACACCACACCATTCCTCTCAAAGTACTACCACACCCACACCACCACCACACCACACCAGGACGCCACTATACCACACGACAAATTTTCACCACTACACTACTACACCACAACCACACAACACCAACACACCACTACACCACAACCACACCACATCATTACATGACAACCACACCACACCACATCAAACCACACCACATTTTCACCCAATACCACACCATCGCGACCAATACTCCCTTCCCTCATCATCATCCCATCATTATCAGTACTCAGCCGTCACCAGCCACTCACTCCATCCTCCCAGTCACTTCCACTTCCATAAATCCACCCCAATATGCCCAAAATACAGTCATCGGCCACGTCCCCTTCCCCACTTCACTACCAGACCTGCGTGAGGTGAGGAGGGTTGTCTTGGAAGAAGGTATGTCAGGGGAGGATATTTTCTTGAGACATTCACTGGCTCGTCACTTGAATACTGAGGAAGGGATGAGATTTTCTGTGTGTGCTTTGTGCTTTGTGTTTTGTTCTGTTTTGTGTTCTTGCTTTTTGTCCTGTGTGTGTGTGTGTGTGTGTGTGTGTGTGTGTGTGTGTGTGTGTGTGTGTGTGTGTGTGTGTGTGTGTGTGTGTGTGTGTGTGTGTGTGTGTGTGTTGCTATCACCGTACCATTTGGAGATTTATTTTCATCCCTTCACTGCATGACGTGTTTCACTGGAATTTACGATATCGCATGAATAATGTATAAATAAAAACTTGTACACTGATATAATTGGTGTTTTTTATTGTTTACAAGTCCTGGTGTTCTTCAGTCGGTGCTTGAGAGAGAGAGAGTAAAATTAAGGCTTCGTATTATACCCATTCGGACCGTATATTTGGAGGTGGGAAAGGAATTTGGTACCGCAGTCTACTTACACCTGGTTGCATAACTCTCTCTCTCTCTCTCTATGTCGCTCCCACGTTCACACAACAATTGTATATGTTTCCCTCCCCACCTTTACCCTCTCTCATCACCCCACCCCTAGGTCCTGGGGAGAGCGGGAGAGGGGTGTTAGGGGAGAGGTTGGGGGAGGGAATGTGGGGGGAAAGAAGAAAAAGGGGAGGTATGGAGGAGGGGTGTGGGGGGGATTGACGGGGAAGGGTGTGAGGAAGAGATGATGGGGGAATGTGGAGGAAGGATGTGGGGAGAGAGGAATGAGAAAGGAAGGGGGGAGGGGATATACGAGAGAGGGTATAGGGAGGAGAGTATGGGGGAAGATACTGAGAGTAGGGGAGTAGGGGGAACGGGTGTGGGGTGGGGTGGGGGGCAGGAAGCTATCACCAGGAAGCGGTGAGTGAGATATGTATCCTAAACACTGCTGCCGGGTACTCAGTGGGGGAAAATGCACCAGACAACGACTCGAGGGCAATGCTGCGTGGATGTTACGACACTGGCCCGTATTCTCGCTAATTTAGGACACATCATAGCATCTCTTCATAGTCGATTTATTTCGTATATTTTACGCTGATACTGTCTCAAGTTAGCGATGGAAATTCTGTTGATAATAAAAGGACATGAATGACTGACGTAAAGTATTAAAGTATAATACATTAAATAAATCGTTGTGGCAGAGGTGTCACCAAGTTTCTTATGCCAGCGAAGAATGCGGTGCAGTGTCAGGAATCATTAGCAGTAGTACACACTGCTTTCAGACTGGCGTTATAAGAACTGTTTTACATCTATTTTTATCAGGCTCATTGCTGGTATACCTGCCCAGTAAGTTTTATAATGAAAACAATGATTGAATTTCTGATCAGAGACTATAAGAATGTGCAGCAGCACGAGTAACTGCATAAACTGCAATCATATCGTACCGGTGACATCAGATGCAGAAGGATATAAAGGCGTTCTTAATGCTAGGTACTATACTACATAGTGTGAAATATATATATATATATATATATATATATATATATATATATATATATATATATATACAATAAGTGGTATATTATATATATATATATATATATACACAATAAGTGGTATATTATATATATATATATATATATATATATATATATATATATACACACAATAAGTGGTATATTATATATATATATATATATATATATATATATATATATATATATATATATAAAACCACAAGTGATTTGCTGCTTGAAGTTCTCTTTTATTAAGTATAATATCTAAGATCTGAGAAGAAGATAAATCCTTAAATCACGTTATATTTTGTGCGATATCTAAGACTGGCGATGAAAACAGTGAGGATAGAGAAGATAAGTGGCGGGTGTGGCTGCTATCTACATCACACCAGACACCACTGCACCCGCGGTTCAGACATCACCCAGGCTGCAGGCGAGGTGACAAACTACACGAATCCGATCCTAACCACCACGCATGCCGGGCCGGGCAACCACAGAAGCTTTGCCAGGAGATTGAAGATTGAAAACTTGAGGTGGATCTGTGTGATTAAGTCGGCTGTTGGCTCCCTGTACACCGATCATTACCGCCCAATGTTTACGACTCGGGGATGAAGCAGAGGCCCTGTCGTATCATCACTCCGCGCCTCACCGTTGTTTACAGAGGTGATGGCCTGAGTCGTCCATCTGTCCAAGCTTATTTATATGAGCTTGGCTGGCGAGAGAGCTCCTTGGTCCGTATTTATGTAGTTTCTCGAGCTAGGGCTATCTTTGTACGATTATTTATACTTATACAGCTACAAGTGACACTGTTATTTAATGTAAAAATTATTTAATATTGATCCTTCTATGTATCACTCAATAAACTGTCTGATATATGTTGGAATCAAATTCAGAGAGAGAGAGAGAGAGAGAGAGAATGGGAATGGTGAGGGTAATAACTCACTCCCAGCCTCCTATGACTCACTTTTGGCTGAATAAACTCGTCTGGTGTTAGCTAGAATTTAATACAACAGCTGTCCCGAACATGAGAAAGCTTAAGACCCTTTAAGAATACCACTCAAGGGATAAACTGACTAACGAGAGCGAGTCACGTCAGGCTGATCAATTACTCCACTACTGTAACTTATTTCACACCTGACTATTCTATCCAGATGAGAGTGAGTCATGCCTGCGCGAGTCAATACGAAAACCTCCCTAGGGCTGGAGTGATTGACATGAAAGAATCACGTAGGTCTCATCCACTACTTACTCGCCTGCCAGCCTCTGTACAGCTAGCTGCTGTTGGTGCCGGGGCTTCCATCATCGTTAACAACCTGACTTATCACACGCTGCGCCCCGCCTAGTAGCAAGAGGAGGGACCAGGACCAGGACGAGGGGGGGAGATAGTCGTGGTGTGGCGTTACGAGGCGTCTTTACAATGAAGTATGGTCGGGAGTTTAATTTGTAAGGATGCACGGACTCACAACGGCGGCCCGGACATAAGGTACAGTGGCCCACGCAACAAAACGCATGCAAAGCCAAATTTTATGAATGCAAACTACCAGACCTTTGCTATTTTCCTTTGCTGACTATTTACGTTCAAAGATACACACACAGCCCCGCAAACCTTCGTAGGAGTCGCAAAATAAAGTCGCACTAATATCGCTTTTTCCCATTCTTTCTTCATCAGTTATAACTTAAAAACTAAACGGCGTGTACGAGTCTTTTATGCATCAAAGCGCTTCTTAACCGGGAATGTGCCTTTTCATGCTCAAGAGTAGCATTCGAATTACAGTACGCGAATCACAGTCTTAAAAAAAAAAATCTCTGGCCTTCAGACTTCTCAGATATGTAAAACACCCCAGATTCGTGTTGCCCGGTTCCTAGAAAGCACTTTACGTATGCTGACTCAGTAATCACGGCATCGATTACCATACAGTTAAAAGTATATTTTTTAGTACAGGCAACGTGAATCTGGTGGCCAGCTTCCATTAAAAGATCAAAAACTAGAAAATAAATAAATAAAAAATGATTGTAAAGACAGAAAGACGGAAAAGCGCAGAGATGAAAAACGCACACAAACAAGAGAGCATTTGGGACGGAAGGAGATTAAGAGTTCTATACCCATTACCACATTCCACCAGATACAGACCTTTTGTGAGCACAGTGTGGATTTTAGTAATGGATATAGAACCCTGAATACCTCCCATCCCAAATGCTCTTTTCTTTCTGCTCTTTTTCATCTCTTGTTTCTGCACTTTTTTCCATCCCTACACCTTAACGATCATCAGAATTTTTTGTTCTGGATGTAACAGTAGGCTAATAATTGGTACTTACATATGGAGACTCAGGTACTGCTCAGTTAATTACCTGGAAGCAAAACAAAACCACATTAGAATATCATTTGATTCTATTTGAGTTACATGAAAGTATGTAAGAAGGAACAATAGCAAAAATCAGCCAAGGTTATACTGTTCTTTCAATGCATCGAAATACTACTACATATAATCTAACCTTAAGTTGCTAAAATATTAATAACCATCAATATACAGGCCAAAAACGATGGTATGGTGATACTTATAAATCGTGGTGGAGAGCTGTCATCAGAAGTATATACAGTATATATAACCCACACGATACAATTCCTGCAATGGTGTTGGCTCAAGTACTCAACCTCTCTCTCTCTCTCTCTCTCCTTTGATGGTTTCACGAAGCGGCACTGGTGATGTGGTCAACGAACGCGCCTTTTTCTCTCATTCATGCTATCTCCAGACGATTCTTTTCTAACCTGCTATATTTTTTAAAGTATCGGTCTTATTCTGTCGTCTGACTGCCTCGAGAATTGTAGCTGTCATAATCCAAGTAGTTTTGACGTTTCTGTGACACACGTCAGCGATTTATTCTGCTTATTACACTTTTACTATCCTCTTGTATGTCACTGGTGCGCAATACCTCGAAACTGAAGTGGTACCATTAAAGTGCGCTTCGTGGTCGCGTGACAAGCGAGCGAGCGTTTATACATACGCCTATCACCATAATTTCATCTTTTTCTGGTGAAGTAGTTGAACAATAACAGAAGAATAATTGGGCTAAAGTCTTTACCTTCTCACGTTTTCTCTCTGGATGTGCATATAGCGAGGCACCGTAGCATTTATCACATGCGCAATGTTCAGTTCACTGCTCCCGACTTGCTGTTGCAACGAAATGCATCGGTAAACGCTTGGCTATTGATCGAATGATAAAGCCAAGAAATGGGGTGATTATCCTTGCTGATTCATCCTCTATACATAGAAAAAAACGTTCATGGAAAATTATGAGCGTAACATCCGATATTTAATTGTTAGAATTCATGCAAGAAAACGTAGTGTTCCGACAGGAAATCTTTTTTTTACTTCGATTTCATAGTGGAGCAGGTCAATTGAAGCTCTCGGTACATACCCTTGGAAAGCTGGGAAACAGGGGGTTTCTTTGGTCTCATGAGCTAAAAACAAATTTTACTGGATGTATTTACTACCTGCTGCAAGAATCTCTTCTCTGTCTCACATAGTAGAAAAATATTGTTAGCTTCTGAAAAAAATCGCGGAATGGCCGTGTCGTCTCGGGCGGCTAATTTCTCGGCTGAACGTAACCATCGCATTGGTACACTTGCTCGCTTCGCTCGCTGCGCTCGCTCGCTCGTAATTAAGAATCTAAAAGAGAAAGTTAAGGTGTAATAGGCAGGATAATCGCTAAGGAAATGGTCTTTTGAAATATCTTACGCCAGCTAGAATATCGATCCAGAGGACAAGAGTATGTTAAGGCGTATTAGGCAGGATAAATTGCAAAGGCAATGGTGTTACGAAATACTATGCCAGCCAGAATACAAGCGTAGAAATCTTTCACCCTACTCAAACATCCTCCTCTACACATCTCATCCTTTATACTGAACACCCGCTGGTATTCTCGTTCAATATTAGGTTACCGTACTGTAATGGATTAATAACATCATGCTTAAGAATTTAATAGTTATGTAATGGGTTCAAATCTAGCACTATTATCTGAAACCTATGAACATCAGAAATTAGTTACAAAAAATTTAAACCCTAGTAGGGGGAAAAAATGCCACCGTACTCGCTCTGTTGGTGCTGGGGAAAAAATTACTCTGACGTAAAAAAAAAAAAAAATCTTGGGCTTTAATGAAAAATAAATCTTGCTATGCTAGTGGGGAAAAAAAACTTCCTTTGTTGGTGGGAAAAGAAAAAAAAGTTGCTCTGTTGGTGAAAAAAAAAAAAATTGCTCTGTTGGTGAAAAAAAAAAAAATTGCTCTGTGGGTGAAAAAAAAAAAATTGCACTTTTGGTGAAAAAAAAAAAAAAAATTGCTGTTGGTGAAAAAAAAAAAAAAAATTGCTCTGTTGGTGAAAAAAAAAAAAATTGCTCTGTTGGTGAAAAAAAAAAAAAATTGCTCTGTTGGTGAAAAAAAAAAAAATTGATCTGTTGGTGAAAAAAAAAAAAAAAAATTGCTCTGTTGGTTAAAAAAAAAAAATTGCTCTGTTGGTGAAAAAAAAAATTGCTCTGTTGGTGAAAAAAAAAAAAAAAATGCTCTGTTGGTGAAAAAAAAAAAAAAAAAATTGCTCTGTTGGTGAAAAAAAAATTGCTCTGTTGGTGAGAAAAAAATCTTGCTATGTTGGTGGAAAAAAAAATGCTCTGTTGGTGGGGGAAAATCTTGCTTTGCTGGTGGGAAAAAAATCTTGCTCTGCTGGTGTTAAAAAAAATAAAAAATGCACCTATACTGATCTGGTGGTGTGAGTAAGAGCACAAAAAATTTCAGCTTGGGACACAGGCCAGCCTCCTCATATTTTGTTCTAATTAACAAGGGTGTAAGATATGGCTGCCGTGATGTATAAACAAGTCAGAAGGGGCGGTCACTTCCCATTGCAACTGCCTTAATATTTAATCAACTTCACTCCTCTGCCCACATACATTTCTCCCTGCCCTCCCTCTAGGCTTTCTCCTTCATTAATTCCTCCCTCCCTCCAAGTTTCTTCCTTCCTCATATTTTTCCTCCCTCCCTCCTTCTACACTTCCTTCCTTTTTATTTTCCTTCCTCCACGTTCCCACTTTCTCTCCACACCCAATCTTTTTTTTTTCTTTACTCCGTCTTCGTTCACTTCTTCCCTCCCTCCTTCCATGCTTTTTCCTTCCTTAACTCTCCTTCCTTCCCTTTCCCCACGTTTCCTCCCTCTTTTCTTCCACGCTTCCTCCTTCCTTTGCTAACTTCCTCATTCTCTGTCCCATCTTTCTTGTTTTTCTTTTTCTCTGCTGTCTTCCATTTCTCAGATTCCTAGCTTGTTCCTTTCCCAAAAGTCCTTAATATTTGCCTCCTCCTCCTCTTCTTCTTTCTTTTCCTCTTCCTCCTCCTCCATCCTTACCTCCTGTTTAATTCACCTCTTTCCCATAGTACTACCCCCTCTTCCACCCCTATCCC
>NC_137005.1:2770311-3002811 GCF_032717465.1 Coenobita brevimanus | reverse complement strand
TCCGGACATCAAGCGAGCGGAAAGAAGTAAGGTATCCGTGACAGATTAAAGTAAGTGACCTCTCCAGATAATCAAACAGGCTTGTCACTTTAGGAGTAGGTCATTTCGTTAGTGGGTTTGTGGTTGCGGTAGAACGATAACAGACAATCCCATGTTACCCCCTCTGAGGCGTAGGGGTCCGAGGATAGGCCACCGCAGCTCAGTACATACAGAAACAGACCAGCATCCTTTTCTCTGTGGCACTCCATGATCGACACGCTTTCCTTTACCTACTTGAGATCAGACCTAAAAAAATAAATAAATAAACAAATAAATAAATAAATAAATGCTTTCTCTCCGACAGGGGCGTTCTAACCACTCGACCACCAAGCGACCTTACGTACTAAATTATGTAGCAGCCTAGAGGAGTAAAGCAGTCTGGTGTGATGGGGAAAAAATGTGCCGAGAGAGAGAGAGAGAGAGAGAGAGAGAGAGAGAGAGAGAGAGAGAGAGAGAGAGAGAATTAGAGCCCGAATTCTGTATTTTCTCTAATGTATCGGGCTACACAGAACCCATCGTCTGAGAGTTCTTTGCTGTCTGAAACGCTGGCGATAATAAAGAGTCCCAGCTCCAACCTCTCTCTCTCTCTCTCTCTCTCTCCCACTCAACCTTTCCACTTGCCGCAATGGATGATCTACAGAGTGTCTTATCTATCACTCTCAGCCTTGCCTACAAAGCCTATCTTTCAATTGTTGTAATTTATATTCTGCATTTCTCTCCACACGCTCATTCACGCAGCAGAGGCTTATAATGTACCAATAAAGTTGTCTTCATGAATGTTGCAGAAGTAGGAATGGAGTTAACATGGTCTCCTTCAGTTATATTCAGCTCTGCCTGCAGCTTAGCCAATGTATGCTATCTCCAGAATCCGAATGCATCTCGCGTCCTCGTACCCAGATCTCCGTGAAGTTTAATATGAAGGAAGGTACAGTACAAGCCACTGTAAGCAATATTAACTTCCTACAAAGGGAAACATAATATTAGACCGTAACTACCCTACTGCATCGTCGGGTGGAATGAAATAGTGTGCCCTTCCAGTACTCCTTTGACTTTACAACATGTAAATGGTAAAATAATTTTCCCAATGAGACAAAAATGATTCGCAGGGCCCACAAGATGCCCACAGACGGCAGGAGCGAGAACAACATCCAGTACAGGAGACAAATCTAAAACAAGGTAATTCAATACATTTGCTTACGGTGTTGGAATGTCTTGGTAATCGGTGTGGTAAAGTCCTCCAGAAACTAAATTCGATTAATTTTATCTCTTCATAATATCTGACATATTATAAGAGTTTCTTCACGACCACCTACTGATACTGTAAATGTGCTTTCTTAGGCCTACAATCTTCGCCAAATCAGGGGGAAGATTATATTTACCTACGATGATTAACAGACCCATTTGTCAGACTTAAAAGTAATCGACATACTCTACTCCAGTGGTGTCAAACTCAGTCCTTCCCAAGGGCCACACTACAGTTCTGTTGATCGTCTCAGGACCAATTCTACCTAAACTAGAAATATATAATACGGCAAAGCCGCGGCTTATTCAAACGTTTGGAGAACTTTGGCACGCCTTCTAACCCTTGCAGTGGCACTGGTTTCTGCTTCAGGTTATTGATAATGTTTAAATAAATGCTTCGTGACATTTGTTCACCAATAAATTACTCAAATGGCATTTTTATCAATCAAATCAACAAATATTTCCTAACACTGCTGTAATATTTGTTCACTTGATCATATGACAAATTTTATGGGGTTTTCCGTTTGTTATTTCTCATTTGTTCTTAAGTCATCGCGGGCCACTCTTTTCCTCTTCGAAGGCCACATGTGACCCACTGGCCAACAGTTCGACACCTCTGCTCAACTCATTTTCATTATACAGTACCTATATCATGTGCAATGTATTATTATTAGCTTACACTACCGTTCCCACTCGCTAATTAGTACCAGAATAAGATATACGCCATTCAGCAGACAAAAAGTTTATTCACATCAGGATTAGAACCCGACACACAGGTGTACATTTTGAACGAACCCTTAGTCTCTCTAGCCTGGAGGGCAGAATGCGGAGCAACAAGTGGCACTGCAAAAACTCATAAACGACCACCATCACCGCCGCCGCCAGCAGCAGAAGCAGCAGCAGCAACAGCGGCAGCGGCAGCAACAGCAGTTGTTGCTGATGTTATGACTGCCCGAAATTCATATCTGAACTCGGTCATCTGCAGGCTTAAGTTGTCCTCCTATAGGCCATCCTCCTCCTCTTGGGAGACAGGAAGGAAACTGAGGGACATCTGCATAATCTTACAATTTGAGCCGTCTAGTTATATCAGTGCCACCACGTGAAGGTGCTTCTCTCTAGTAATCAGGTACTTCGGAATCCCTTCATGTCCTCCCACCCACAAAATCCGTCTCATATACAAACGTCACAATAAACACCCATTCTTCCTCTCCCTTACATCCTTTGCTAACTGGTTATAATGGCATGCGAGTACAACTTCCACTAATACCCCTACCCTCGGCTCTCGCTACCTGATCTTTAAACCTCAGCCGATATATATCATAGGTCGCAGTGGCATCCAATTTATTTTACAGGAATAGGGACGAGGGTGTGCGTGTGACCCTACGTGGCTGCCCTCATACTTTCTAAGCCTGTCATTGTTCCTGAATTACAAGACTCGCCTTTTTGATGTTCATAAGGCTACTTTACTAAAGCGTATGCCTGTCTTACTTTCTAATATACACTACGTCTTGTTCAGTTCCCCAATCTGTTTGACTTTCTGATATTCATAAGGCAATATTTTAAATGCCAGATTCTATGCCCATCTTTCTTTCTAATATGCTGTGGGTTCTTTTATATCTCGCCTTTCCTATGTTCCAGCTCCATTCCAAGCTTGTCTGACTTCGTGAAATACAGGAAGCCTTACTTACCACTCTTCATTTCTGATGTTCATGGGGTTACTTTTGACCATATAAATTCCATCCCAATCGTACTTTCTAATGTACTCTAAGTTTTGTTCATTTCTCCTATCGGATGTTCAAGGCCCGTCTGACTTTCCGAAATACAGCGTGTCTAAGTTATGGCTCTCCTTCTTCATAACATACTTTTTTGAGTCACATTTTTTGTCTGACTATTTTCTAACATACCCTAAGTCGTGTTCTAAGTCGCCTTTCTCATGTTCCTGCTAATTTCTAAGCTTTTCTGAATATACAAGTCCGCGCAATAAAGGGGCTTCTCTTGTATTTACAAGTCATACAGATGCTGTTTTTGTATTTAACTCAATATAAAATACCAAAACAAATGCCATTTAAACCTCCATTATTATCACAAACTGAAATAAAGTCTTAGCTATACGTTGCTATTGCAGATTCCTTATTTTCTTTAAGTCCTCAGTAGGCACATGAAATATAGTAACTTACAATGGTAGTCTGATCACTCTCTCAATTTACAGTATGAATTTTGTAAAAAAATAAGAGCCATCAACCGTACCACACACCTCTCCAGTGCGATGACCCCCCCCCCTCCCTTTTCTTTCTTCCTTGTTTTTCTTTTCTTTTTTTGTTCTCACTGAGTTGCGTGAAAATGACGTGCAAAAGGACGAAGCTGTGGGCCAAGTTGAGGTGAAAGAACAACAGATAATCCTTTCCATGTATACTAATCTAATTTTTTTTCTCACATCCAGACGATTTTCTCATCTTGGGGGGACGGCTTGTTGGGAAAGGATCAACCCCCTGAACCCCACTGGCGTCCTTTTTAATTTATCCTTAACGCTAACAGACGATGTTATTCAGCTCAGGATCAACCTCTCATAATCAGAGGGTTACAATATTCTACCCTCAGCTGAATAAAATCGTCTGGAGAGAACAAGAATTAAAAATGATTCCCCCCAAAATACCCTCAAATCAAAGTTTTTCTTAATTCCGTTTCTACCTCCTCCAGTTAGAAAAACCTACCGTATGCTATATAAAATCGTCTGAAAAGGACAGTAAAAAATGATAAATCCCCATACTCAGGGGATTAATGGGGGACTATTTCTAAATCCTTCACTACGAGAGATTTCAACCCCTTCCGACCGAATCTCAAATATTTCTTCGCAAGTATTACTCATTTGCTTAAGGAGATTTGGGTGGATTCTTAAATATTCCTTCTTAAGATATCACCCGCTTGCGTAAGGATATTTCCCTGGGCTTTGACACAGCTTTGAGATTTTGTAAAGGAATTTATGACCGAAACCTGGCGTGATTTTGGTGAATATCTGCATCATTGACTAAAATGGTACCTTCTCCCTATTATTACTGTTGAATGTGTAAGTTATAATGTTAATTGTTTTAGTTTAGATGTTTAGTGAAAATGTTAAGGGGGAATATTTACCTTTTGCTTATTGTATTTATCTTCCTATATTCACTTTTACTGAATGCTTTGCTTATGTTTACAGTTTATGTTTACACGTTTACAGAGAATGCTTACCATATTTACTGCGAATGCTTATATTTATATGTTACCAGCGAATGTTTATGTTTACATGTTTACTGCGAATGTTTATTATGTTTACAAATTACAGTGAATATTTACTGTTTACAGTGAATATTTATTTACTACGTTGACATGTTTACTGCGAACGTTTATTATTTGTTTACATGTTAACTGCGAATGTCAATTATGTTTAAATATATTCATACAGGATATTTACATAGAACATTATCGTCAAGTGTGTTTATTTAAGTTTACCTAATATTCATGTTTTCAGTATGTGTTTTCTAGATAGTATTACAGTGCAAGTCTTAACTCCTACATGTTAACAAAAACTATTAATTCTGTTATTAATGTTTATAGTACTGTTTTCTCCATATATTTGCAGTCAATGTTTTTTGTCTAGAATGTTTATTGCGAATATTAATTAAATCTTAGTGAACGGCCTTGGCTCTATAGCATGATTTAGGAAGAATGAGGGTAAGGGTTGAGAGAGAGAGAGAGAGAGAGAGAGAGAGAGAGAGAGAGAGGGGGGGGAGTGAACGTCTCAAGAATTCTTTGGTAGGAAAGGGTTCATGAATATGCTAGTTGGTGTCTTGTAGTCGACTCCTGAAATGATCCACTCGCACTAACTCGCCCTTCCAAAGTCCCGCCCTCACCTTCCCCTTTCACCCTCCCCCTTCCAGCTCTTTCCCCTCCTCCCTTTCTCTCTTACCTCTATCCCACTCTCATTCCCATCTCTCATTCTCCCCTTTCACTCTTCGCCCACTCCCTTCACCCTCACCCTTCCACCTACCCTAATCCTCCCCCTTCTCCTCCCGCCTCCCCCACCCCCTCTCATTCTCTCCCCTTACCCTCTCCCTTCATTCTACCCTCATCCTCCCCCTTACCCCTTCCCTTTCACCTTCATCTACCCCCCCTTACCCTCACCCTTGCCCACTCCTGTCTTCCTCATCCTTCCCTCACTCATATACTCAGTTATCTTCGTTTATTGTTGTTCATCGTCTATTACATGCGTCGGCCTTGGTCACCTAATGGCGGCTTTCCACGCTGCTCGATCTCTGGAAGCCTCCCTATTCAGTCCCTTATCCCTGAAGTCACACTCTATGACCTTGTCCTGTCATTTTTTTTTTTTTTTGGTCTGCCTCTCGTAACCCAACCCCCAACATTCACACTTCTCACTTTCCTCTCAACATGCCCAGCCATCTCAATCTACCCCTCCTCATCACAGCACCAATACATTCCAGTCCCAACCTCCCTCTTAGCTCCCCAATACCCACAACTGCTCTCTCTTACTCGTTCATTCCTTATTCAACAGTTCCTTCGCAGACTCATCAATCACTCGCTGTTTAACCCATCATTCATTCATCGAAATTCATCATCCACGATTTATTCATCCTCATTTAATTATCTTCCTTTAACAATCTCAGGCATTCGTTCATTCGTTCGTTCATTATTCATCCTTACTCACCGACTCATCCTACCATACCATCGCCAACAGAAGACTTAACACGTATAAACTGGTAACTGCTTTTATTCTAAGGGCATAATCTTTCCCTTTGAACAGTTCACTGTTCTATGAAATCAGATGCCGTACTCTACGCGGCACAGAAAGCAACTTACACCTCAGTACTCTATTTATGTGTTACAGAGACGCGAATTACGATGATGTTGAAACGATATAAACATACGAGACAATGTTTAAATGTAAGATGGGAAATAAGTCACCGCGGAAAAGGTGTTAAGGTCTCCTATATCACTTGGGACGTATTGTAGTGGCATACGAGGCTTGATAGTTCTTGTTTATATATAACATTGTAAAATGGACTGTCTTTTTATTAGCGACACAGCTACAAGAGGATGTTAAAATAAGCAAAATAAATCACTAAGGAAAAGGTGCTAAGAAATATCCACAGCCACCTACAATACCATCTTTAAGACATTATGACTTACTTTTTTTTTTTTTTTTTGCCTTTGTCCACTGCTGTCCACCTCACAATCACGTCCTATTCTCAACCCCTTCGATCCGATTACTTTTTATCCTTGTTATCTTCAGACGATTTTATTCACTTTGGGGCAGCCTTTCGTAGTGAAGGGGTTAGATGCAGCCTTCATTAACCCCTTCACTACATGAGGCCTCCCTTACGATGTACTAAATCGTCTTCATTCATCTCCTGAGTCAGTCTCCAAAATATCAAAATCGTCTTTTAGGTAGCAAGAGTAAAACAAAGTACCTCCTAGATTTGAAGGGGTTAAGGATCGAATAGGCACCGTGGCATCTCTTCCTTGGCAATTAATTCCGCACTTGTAGACATACCTGGAAAAGAGAAAAATGTGCATGTAATTTTTGGCAACTATCTATCACCGCTATCACTCTCATCATTTCTAATAATTACAGTCGTCGTTATTACCACTGTCATTACTTCTATAAACATCGTTACCATTATCATCATTACCACTGTCATCATTATCAGTCTCCATTACAACTACAATCATTACCACTACCATCATTATCAGTCATCATTACCACAGTCATTACAACAACCACCATTACTATGAAAAATCACAAACACCATCATATTATACATCGTTACTAAAATCAGTACCACAATCACCATCACCACAACCAGCATCATCACCATTACCACAACCCTCACTGCAACTACCATCATTACCAGTCATCATTACCACAATCACCACTACCACCATCAAGGCTAGCATCATCACTTCCACTACGACAATCACCATCATCACCACAAAAACAAGTCCTCTAGGTTAACTTCATCATCACACTTAGCCTACGAGTGAGAATGTGGCAATCGGTTCAACATTATAAGGTAGTTTTTGGCATTCAGACACGTGCAATACTACAGCCTGTGATTACTAGAGTCAAGTACAGTTTTTATCATTTTTTAGGTGGCTCTGTAGTGTAGAAGACAGTTATGGATGGCAGTTGTGGAAGAGAGCTGTGGAAAACAACTCTGGAAGGCAACTGTGTAAGGCAGCTGTGGAAGAAAATTGTGAAAGGCAGTTGTGGATGGCAGTTGTGCAAGGCATTTGTGGATGGCAGTTGTGGATGGTATCTGTGGAAGACAACTGTGGATGACAATTGTGGACAGCATTTGTGGATGGCAGTTGTGAATGAAGGTTGTCAAGGCAGTTATAGAAGGCAGCTGTGGAAGACAGTTGTGGATGGCAGTTATAGAAGGCAGTCGTGGAGGACAGGTGTGGATGGCAGTCGTGGAAGGAATTTGTGAAGACAGTCGTGGAATGCACTTGTGGAAGACAGTTGTGGAAGGCAGTTGTGAACAGTTGTGGAAGGCAGTTATGAAGAAGTTGTGGAAGACAGTTGTGGAAGACAGTTGTGGATGGCAGTTTGTGGATGGCAGCTGTGGAAGACAGTTGTGGATGGCAGTTGTTGAAGACTGATGTGGAATACAGTTGTGGAACAGGATCACAAAACGAACCAGCCTTGAGTCACCAGGTCCCTTCTCGTTAATGTGACAGCTTGGGAAGTACTTGGCTCTGTGAGTGATGATGCACGTTCAGGAGAATAAAACCAAGCAGTGTATATTCATCAAAAAGTCCAGATTGAATGACGTGCCATCCTTGGTGCCAAACCCATTATTTTTTCGGGACTGGTAACTTTAACTAATCCATGGACACAAAATAAGAAGCCTGTGTTTACCATAAGATTAAACTTGGTCGTTGTTCCCCACCTTGGAAGGAAACATAACATTTTTTTCTTTTTTAATGTATGGCCTTCCAAGTGCTCTCCATTCTTCGCACTCTTTCAAGCCTCCCTCCATGACATACATACTCGCTCCTACAAACACAGCCACCTCAAGACTAAAGTTCCTCATGCCCTTCTCACCTCACACTCCTCAAACCTTCCACTCCTATACCCGTGTGTGAAGCGCTGGATTAGGGGCAGAGTCATTTCTTCAGTGGAGGGAAAAGATGTGATTTTCCTCGACCTTACGTATTAGTTATCCTTCCCGATCCAAATGGCGTCACCATTCTTTGAACTCCTGTCCACTCATGTATGACGTCGCCAATCTGGCCATTATAATGCGCGCGCACACGCACGCACGCGCACACGCACACACACACACACACACACACACACACACACACACACACACACAGGCAAGCACGCTCAAGCACACGAACAGACAAACGGGAACACACGCTCAAGCACGCACACGCACACGCACTCGCGAGCGCGCGCAGAGAGAGAGAGAGAGAGAGACAGACAGACAGACAGACGTGTGTGTGTGTGTGTGTGTGTGTGTGTGTGTGTGTGTGTGTGTGTGTGTGTGTGTGTGTGTGTGTGTGTGTGTGTGTGTGTGTGTGTTCATCAGTATCATACAAGGGATTATTAACATGCAATAACCAAAAAATAATCTGGTGATGGAGAGATACTAAAGAAGCCTCACATCCCACGAAAATTCAGATACCAGTAAATAATCTAAAATTCGTATCGTTTATAAATGCTTCAACATGCTTCCATGCCTCGGCCTTGGTCAATTTATGTCGGCTCTCCACGCTGCTCGATCTCTGGCGGCCTCCCCATTCAATCCCCTAGCCCTGAGGTCACATTCTATGACCTCGTCCCAGGTCTTTTTTGGTCTGCCTCTCTCAACCCTAACCCTGACGTTCCCACTTCTCACATTCCGCACCCAACTGTCATTCTCCATCCTCTTAACATGCCCAAACCATCTCAATCTACCCCTCCTCATCACAACACCAATACATTCCAGTCCTACCATCCTTCCTCTCAACTCTTTATTGGCAATCGTAGCCCCCCCGGGCCTCGCATTCAAGGACGCACTACACCTCCATCTAATCACTGTCATTTCTGTACGTTCGAACCTACGAATATCCTCTTCCTTTACTGCCCACGCCTCACTACCATACAGCATTATACATTCCTAACATACCACATACAAAGATCCCTTATATTATATTACACATAATATCTATTGACGTCTGACAAAACGTGTAATACCTAAAAATACACTACAATGCATTTACTCTAACCTCCCAAACATCCCTAACCCCTTCTGGCTCAGTTGATGGCTAGGTGTAGTTAGAATGAAGGCCTGTTTTGTCTTGTAACTAAAGACTCATTTCTACCTAAACCATGGCTTATTCAATTTCACACAATCACGACATAAGGGCTGTAGGAGTGGCACAGTTCCTTCAGATAACATAGCGACCAGGAGGAGCTACAAGGGGAGCCACTGTCCCACGAAATTCAATCTTCACTTACTTACCTCCCTAAAATTACACCCACGTAATGCCACTATTTTCGTATGCACGGAAAATGACACAAAAGCCAGTAACGTCAGACTTAACTGCTTCCAAGACATCCTGTGCTACTTTCACCTCCGGCTCAAAGCTTACCCTCTTCATCCCGTGGACGTCATTTACATTTTTTTCTTGCTACCTGTTGATGAGTTTATTCAGCTTAGCAAGGCGAACAAACAAATAGTACCCTAATGAAGTCTTTTCTACCCAATCCAGCTCGACAAGTCTCTCTCTTAAGATGAGTTGTTGTTACTCTGAGCAGACCCATCAACTGTAGGCATCCAACTATACCTCTGCAGGGCCGTCCCGTGCAGATAACCGACATTCCCTTGTGGTGGACAGCGTCCCGCCACAACTAAGTGCGGGGAGGAATGTGGAGGTTTGGTACTCGAACGGTCGTTGCATTTACATCTCTCCACCCAGTTAAAAGAGGAACCGTAATAAGATCCTCATCACCCCATTATATGGTGACCACCCAGCGTTGTTAAGGGTTTCTTGGGTTACAGGAAGCAGTTAGGCTTGTCACTCAGTGTAAAGTCACTTGAAAGCGGAAGTAAGAGTAATAAAGAGTGACAGGAAGGATGAAAGAAATAGGGAGGGAGGAGGGCAGACTCAGAAAAAGAATGATAAAATTGAAGGGAAGAAGTAGAAAGCACTACATCAAGTGAGTGGATGATGGTCGCCACCACCTACCACCAACTACAGATGAGTAAAATCACCTGACGGCAGCAAGAATATTATATAAATCACACGTCATCGTATCGAAAATATCCCTAACTACCACGACGTTTCTTAACTAATTATACTTTCTCTCTCTCTCGCTCTGTGTGTGTGTGTGTGTGTGTGTGTGTGTGTGTGTGTGTGTGTGTGTGTGTGTGTGTGTGTGTGTGTGTGTGTGTGTGTGTGTGTGTGTGTGTGTGTGTGTGTGTGTGTGTGTGTGCGGCAGCTTTATCTCCGACACGTGATCATTTATTTTTAACCGTATTTCCTGTGGGCTTTTTCGATCATCATAATCTGTTTGCGCTAAAGCTGTGTTTTCTGAGACTGTATCACGTAAATCAGAGAAACATGAACCCAGTGGACTGCAGACTGAAGTTGCCTTTCTGCACTGCTTCCAGACGATAGGGAGGGAGTTGAGGGGCGTTTGTATAACCGGGTAGTGAAGCCGCCCAGTTATATCGGTGCCACCAAAACAGACGGACCAACGAACGAAAGCACGGACTGGCGGACGAACGAGCGAACGAACGAAAGAATGAACCTACGAGGGAACGAACGAACCAAGCAATCAATCAACAAAGAAGGAAAGAATGAATGAAGAAAGAAGAAAAAAGAAATAGAAAGCAGAACGAAAGAAAGAAAAAAGAACGAACAAACGAACGCACACACACACACACACACACACACACACACACACACACACACACACACACACGTAAGAGAAGCTATGAGACAAGGAAAGGTCAGAATGCATCCTTCTTTTTTTCTGTGTGTCACAAGTCTAAATGAAGACACGTTAAATAGAAAAACAAAATGAATCACTGAGTCCACCATGGATTTTTTTTTTTTTTTTTCAACCTTTGTTCTGGGGCGTTTTTATCCTAGGTTCCGACACAATATCTTTCATCATCATCATCATCATCATCATCATCATCATCATCATCAAGAATATCCCGACCTTTTTGTTTGATTAAAGATGAGGCGAGATTGGGCGCAGAACGCAAGGAAAGAGAAAACACGATATAGGGAGAACTAATCAACAGAATGCAAACCAAAATAGACCATTCACTCACTATTCTAGCCCCCGGAATCCTGCCTCCCATATGTTAATGTGAGCATTAAAACACCTCCATGTAGTCACCTTGCAACCTACACACTCAAATCTTTGTTTTGTATTAAGACCTTTGTAGCTCCATTATTCCTGTGTCACTTTTTTCTCTTATTACTTATGACTCCTTCACGTATTCATGTCTTTCTCCATTCACCAGCGTTTCACACACGTATTCAGCTTCTCTCTCTCTCAACAATCATCACATTACTCTTATCTGAATCCACTTTCTAAGCACGACACTCACAGACATCCACAATACTGCACCCATTTACAAAGTTCCTGTTCACCATTATCAAGCAACACAACACCATCTGCATATATCAGATCCGTGATACTCCTCCCTTAATTCTTCATTGCCATCTTCATCCCTCCTTCTACAACTTGAGTACTCCCCTCCCTCCATCCAAACATATAGGCTATCTAACAGTCATGGGGTCATCACACATCCTTGTCTTGCCTCACACCAACACAGATATGAAACTTCTCACCAGGACAGCCACCTCCTCTTACACATTCTTCATTAACGTCATAAAAATTCTCTTTCACAACATTCAATAGCTTTCCATCACCCCTCCACATTCTCAATCTAATAACCTTGTCGCACGCTCTTTCCATATCCACAAGTACCGCAAACACTCTACAGTCCCTCTCACACTCTCTCCACCGTCTGTCTCACTACAATATATTTTTCCACACACACCTTACCACACTAAAACCACACCTGGTTGTCAATCACCAGACACTCTGATACACTCCCCACCTTCCCTATAACTATTCTTCTATATACCTTTCCCACAACACTCAACAGACTTACATTACGATAACTTGTGCCTTTGCTTATATCACCTTTATTTTTACACAAAGTCACAATCACAGCCTTCCTCCATCCCGCTGTTACATTTCCACTCATTCACACTTTCTTGCATATTTCCAACAAACATCTCACTTCACTTCATCCAAGACATTCAATCATCTCCACATAACACCCATGAACTCCTGCTGTCCTTCTATTTTTTAAACTCTTTACAGGACTCTTTACTTCTGCCAGTGTCATATTTTCCGGTTCTACGTTCCTTCTCTCCACACCACCAATCATGTTTCCTGCTCTGCTCTCATTCAAATCAATCTTTCCATCAGCTTCCTACTTCACTTCCATTTGTTAGTATTCTTCCACTCTCGTCCCACCTCACACAATAACACCAATACATACAATATGAACAAATAGGGGTGGAAATACTGACATTTTTGCGTCCTTTAGTCCTATCCTCGGCATTCTTCTGCCTACCCTTGACATTCTTCGGGCCTAACCTCGGCGTCCTTTACCTTAACATCCTTTGGCTTCAACTTAGGTGTCCTATGATCTTAACGTTGGTATCCTTGACTCTTTCAGCCCTGACTCCTAACCCATATCCTTTTCACCTTAACCTGACCTAGACTTTCTCCTTTTGCAGCTTATTTCATACAGTTGAGTAACAGAAAATGACAGTCCTACGGCTCTACATCCATTCCATAGCGCGTCACTATGATAGGGTAAGAGGAGTACAGGTATTTTTCATGGACTGACCGAAATTTTGCTCCCTATAGTGTGTTTGGTATAACCTGATGAAGATCCCTAACCCCTTTCAGCTCAGTTGATGGCCAGGTGTAGTCAGATAGGAGGGTCGATTTGACTGGTAACCAAGGAGACTCGAATCATACCTCATACCTAAGGTTCGTCAAATTTCACGCAACCACGACTTATTCTTTAGGTTGTAAGAGTTGTGTGCTTCCCTAAAGCGAAAATAAACAGACTTTAGTTAAAGAGAATTAATGACTACAACCCCCCCCCTCTCTCTCTCTCCCTCTCTCTCTCTCTCTCTCTCTCTCTCAGAATTTTTATTGGATTAATGTTTTCTCCTTTTCTGTTCTCTATCTTCTCGTTAATGTCTTCAGGTAATCGTTTCGATATTTTCAGTTTCATCCAATAATTTAAAATATCTCTTCTGTGCTTATCACCTACTGTATATATTTTTCAAGTAACTACTTTTTTCTTCCTTTTATTGCTATCGTCTTTGTCTTTCTCTCCTTCTCCTTTTCTATATATATAATTCCTTCCATCACAGAGAGACCTCCAAGCTGAATGGAATAATCTTGCTGGAAAAACAATAAAACAACATCGTGCTAGAGAGGTCAATGTTCAGGCCAAAAAATCTTCCCGGTTCCGTCTGAAAAAAATGTACAACTGACGAATACACTGAAATGCCCATCTCTATTCAAGAGTGTTTCAGATGGTTCGATTTTTCCGCTATATATTAGTCAAACTCTGGGACGATACTTGTGCGTCTGTTTCTCTGCCCTAGTAGAACAGAGACGAAGGGATGTGAGCACAAGTAATCCCCGTCACAATCCATAATCACCGTCACAATCCCCGTCACGATTCCAATTTAATCTCCGTCACAATCCCCGTCACAAGATCCCGACTCTCCACTAATCACCCAATATAGAGTAATCTGTCATAACTCACGGACAGATTACATCGCACAAGGAGGGGGTCGTACACAGGGAACCACGGTATAATTACAAATATCCTTTACCGACCGGCGATAATTGATATTCTCGCTGAAAAATTTGCATGCAATTTGGCGGCCACCTAGTCCGCAGTCGGCCGGGATGAGAAAATCACACACCCGCGTGAAATACCGACTTGGCGCTGGTAATTTATTGACACCCCTCGCCGTTCTGGTCGCTATCTCCGGAATTATATCTCTGCGGGAATTTATCGAATGGACTGGCTTACACTTACACCGGCCCCACATGGCCACTTAGAACCTCTTGGCCCCGGTAATTAATGCGGGTGATTGCTGGCTGCCTGGCGGGGTTAAATTAAAGAGTCAGCTTTGTTTCTGGCTCAGTCCCGAGTTGCCCTTATATGAGGTACTCCAGAGGGGACGTAAAGCCTTAGAGCCCACCTACCTACCTACCTATCTACCCACTTACCTACCTCCATACCCACCTCCCACCACTACCTACCTGCCCATCTAGCCCCACTCCACCCCACCTGTACCACCACCCGAACCCTTTCCTTCTGTCTCTTACTTGTTTTTCACCTTTTTTTGGCTTTTTACTTTCTTCTGTTTCATCTTCTCTCCTGCACCATCATCGCCCAAACCCATACCTTCTTCTGGCTCTCACCTTCATCTGTCTCTCACATTCTCTGTCTCACGTTTTTCTCCTTCTTTCTTTCTTCTATCTCACCTTCTATCTCTTCCTTCTTCTCTCACCATCTTCTGTTTCTCACCTTCGTCTTTCACATTTTCCTGCTTCTTTCCTCCTTGTCTCTCCTTCTGCTTTTCACCTTCTGCCTCTTTTTTTTTTTTTTTTTTCCCGCCCCACATTTTCTTTCTCGGTTCTCTCATGTTTGTTCTATATCTTACCTTCTTCTATCTCTCAATTACTATCTCTTACTTTTTCATCCTTTCACCATTGTTTATCTTAGCTCATCATTTTCTGTCGCTCACTTTCTTCTGTCACCTTCTGTCTCTTACACTCTACCTCCTCCTGTCTTAGCCCTAACTATTTTCTGTCTCTCACGTTCGTCTGTCTCTCACTTCTGTGCCTCAACTCCTCCTGCCTCTTACTTCGATTCTGTCTGCCGTCACCACTGTCTTTCTCAGATTCATTTGTCTTGGCCCTCTAACCCTTCAGACGATTTTATTAAGCTGAGAGTGGGTAAGAGCTCCCTTCAGACGATTTTATTAAGATGAGTCGGTAAGAGTTCCCCTCAGACGATTTCATTAAGCTGAATGGGTAAGAGTTCCCCTCAGACGATTTTATTAAGCTGTTTCATAGGAGCAGCCATTAAGAGTCTCCTTTAGAAATACGAAGCTCTTCAGTACAATACACTGGCGGGGATTCGGCGGGAGTCTGCATTTTCCGGATTACCGAAGACAGGCAAGAGATCCCGGGATTGAGAGGGCGTTGATGTGTGACCGCCTAACCGGGGAAGAAGAAGAAGAAGAAGAAGATGAAGAAAGGAAGAAGAAGAAGAAGAAGAAGAAGAAAAGAAGAAGAAGAAGAAGAAGAAAAAAAAAAGGAGGAGGAGGAGGAGAAGGAGAAGAAGGATGAGCAGGAGAAAGAAAAGAAGAAGAAAAAGAAGAAGAAGAAGAAGAAAAAGGAGGAGGAGGAGGAGAAGGAGAAGAAGGATGAGAAGGAGAAAGAAAAGAAGAAGAAAAAGAAGAAGAAGAAAAAGAAGAAGAAGAAGGAGAAGAAGAAGGAGAAGAAGAAGAAGAAGAAAAGAAGGAGGACGTGGAGGAGGAGGAAGAGGACTTGTCATAAAGGTAATCTCATCTCCATAATTAACATGAAATAGTAGATGATAAAGTTCAATATATGGTGGTGACTACAAAAGAAGGGGTTGAGAGAGAGAGAGAGAGAGAGAGAGAGAGAGAGAGAGAGAGAGAGAGAGAGAGTTAAGGTGGGTGGTAAGGGACAGAGGTGAGTGATGAAGGCAGGTAATCAACAAATAAATACTAATTGACTTACAAATGACCATACTCCCTACAGGCTATTTAATCATGTAATTATCTCTCTCATTGTTAATTCTCAACCTGATCTGAACATGAATCAAACAAGAGAGGGGAGAGGAGCTGTTGGGCCATAAGAAAATGAATCCTTATTACTTATAGATGCTGGGAATGAGTCGTTAATATCCTCCATTTACATTAAGCTGGGTATTTTTATGAGAGAAAAGTAGCGAAAAGTAGAACTGTGGGGTAGTTGAGCGGAGGAGAGGAGAAAAAATGGGGTAGACAGAGGAGAAGGAGAGAAAATAGGGAAGGTTATGGCGGAAGAGAGTAAAGGAGAAGAAGGAAAGAGAGATGAGAAAGAGAAGGGAAGAGAAAAGAGAAGAGAGAAACAGCAGAGAAGAGGTAAAAAAATAAGGACTGGTCACTGATGACTTAATTCTATTGACTCATTCGCTGGACCGGGACTTCAGTATTTTGAGAGAGTTGTTGATTATCCTGAGAACTTCTATGTGAGGGGGAGGAGGAGGAGAGGAAGAGGAGAAGGAAGAGAGGAAGAGGAGAAGGAAGAGAGGAAGAGGAGAAGGAAGAGAGGAGGAGGAAGAAGATGGGAGGAGGAGGAGAAAGAATATGGGAGGAGGAGAAGGAAAAGGAGTAGGTGCATAAGACAAAAAATGACAAACAGCATGCAAGGAATTACTTCCTATCTTCAGTTATTCGTACCATCTAATGTACAATCGCGTCCATAATTAAGGATACACATCTCCCTAAGGATACACGTTTACCTGTGATGTTTGCTGTGGTGCTCACTGATAGAAGAATACGGAACTATTTTGCTTACTACAAGGTGCACTGATCATCGAAGCACCTGGTGGTGTGTGTAGTAGTTCCCCATATCATCGATGTTAGACACTACACTAGCCAACAAACGCAGATACGTATCCCTCTTCATGAACGCGGGAGTAGGTGTCACAGGGCTACACCGTTCACGAGTGTATGGAGCTTGGGGGATGAGATACCGCACATGCACACCTCGTCATTCTGTGTTTCAAACTGACACCAGACAAGATACAAAATCTAAAGCGAATTAAAAATGCGTATAATATTATCATCGTATCATCGTTTTAACACTAATTCTTAATAAAAATTTAGAGTGGATTGGTTCAGGCAACAATTAAATAAAAGAACAAAGTGAGAGAATTGAGAGAAAAGTGCCCAGACAAATCTTACATTATTGGCGGCTTCAGAATCTTCGTTCTATCTGACAAAAAATAAAAATTTAGCTGCCTACCTACCTATCTATCCATCTATCTATCTATCTATCTATATACTGCAAAATTCCGAGGGCTAACAAGACATATCTCACTAATCTTTGGTCCAAACTGACACCGAACCAGCTTGTAAACATTCGAGATGATAACAAAAACAAACGCAATATCCCTCATAATGACAGCACA
This sequence comes from Coenobita brevimanus, assembly GCF_032717465.1. Lineage (NCBI taxonomy): Eukaryota > Metazoa > Arthropoda > Malacostraca > Decapoda > Coenobitidae > Coenobita > Coenobita brevimanus. Next base: position 2,985,202 of record NC_137005.1, on the reverse strand, counting down.
TTCGACGGAAGTGGGAGGAAGAAGGTGAGGGTGTGGGGGAAAGGGGAGGAGGAAGGACGAGAAGAGGGAAGGAGGGGAGAGGGGAAAAGGGAAGGAGGGAGGAGGGGAAAAGGGAAGGAGGGAGGAGGGGAAAAGGGAAGGAGGGAGAAAAACAGAGGAAGGTATAAAAGGCAAAAGGGAGGAAGAAGAATGTGGACGGAGAGAGGAATTAGGATTAAAAGGAGGGAAAAAAAAAAAAAAAAGAGGAGGAGGACATGAAAAGGAATTGGGAAAGAAAAGAAAGAAAACGGAATAAGGAGAAACAAAAGAAAAATTAAATGCATCTGGAGTTCACTGACAGGCAGGTGAGAGAAAGAGGTGGAAAGGGGAAGGTAAGAGGGAAACAGGAAGAACAGGAAGAACAGGAGGAGAGGAGAAAAGAATATGAAAAGTGAGTACAGGAAGACACTGAAAAAGATTGAGAATAGGAAGGGATGAAAAAAGAAAAGCAAGAAATGATCCGAAGAAAACTGAAATACAGATGAAAAGAAAGACAGATAACTGAAGAAAAAAAATCCAGAGGTTGTATTTATAAGAGCTCAAGTAATTTGTCTCTATAACACTTAAATATTTCGTGGATTATTTTATTTTTCGTGTTCTGTCACCTCAATATTCAGTCGAGGTTCCTTTTAAAGTGTTTGGCACCCGTAACAGTGAAGAAAGACACGCATATAATCACTCTTACATGTAACTTAAGCTTAAGACTCTTTACAAACATGACTATGAGATCCTCTGTCGGTATAATGTTGAGGAGATGTGGGTGGGAGAGAGGAGAGGAGGGGGACGGAGAGGGGAAGCTAAAGAGGGATGGAGGGGCACCGGGACATGATCAGTGGGCGAGGCGGGGAAATAAAACAGAAAGCCGCCTTTACCTGGTGGCCGCTGGGAGGGTCCGTGGTCCTCAGTACGTGTCCATACCGCCGACCAGTGACCAACCCAGACCACAGGAGGAGGAGGAGGAGGAGGAATTAGATTTATACCTTTCAACTGTACAGGGATCATTAAGGCCGAAAAGAATCACTCGGTACAGTGGATCATAGAGGGGGTCCTTGATTCTCATTATGTGTCCTTGTGTCCTTGCCATCATCCACCTATCACCCCAGCCACAGAAATACTCTTTGCTGTACCTTATCCACCATCCACTCACTCGATATAGTGCTACCTCCAGGTCAACACTCACTGATACACTAAATGGTTTTCTGTGCGCCTGGAAACCATTTATTACTTCGGGTCTGCAACATACTGTTTTCTTTTCCCTAATTCTTATAGATGACGGAATTCACCTAACAAAAGACTCAGAAATGTAGGGGTAATATACAGCCTTCATTTGCGCCATCACTCCCAGGTGCCTCCCTTAAAATGAAGTCAGGCAGCATCAGGAAGACAAGAAGAGGCTCGAGTTACGACGCATGGTACTAACTCTTCATCTCTAGACGTCTGTACTTTATTCTTGCTACTACCATGGTATTAGACACCAGCAATGAACACAAAGCCACACCTGACTGTTTTGTTCGTCTTCCTCATCATCATCATTATTATTATGGTATTATTATTACTACTACTACTATTATTATCATTATTATTATTATCATCATCATTACTGCTGCTGCTGCTACTACTACTACTACCACCACCATCACCACCACCATTACTAGTACAAATACTACTATTACAACTATTTCTTCTCTTTTCCAGCTACCGCTCTCTCGATTTCAAGAATACGATCAGAGTCTCATCACACACCTAAGTTCACCAACCTCCCCATCGATGCCTGAGCGACACAACCACCCCGCTGTTCAGTGTTTGCCATCGCTGTACCGGACATCGCATAATGAACACACGGTCGCCATTAGCAAGTCATTAGGGGCCGTAAGTGTCCCGTCCCTCAACATACGCGAATCCCCACGCCCGTAAAACGCAATTAGGCGCATAAACAATCGGCTAACGGCACTAAATTACATAATCGTGGGCGTACGGAAGCCGGGGACTGGGCTAGGGTGGGCTGCGTAATATCATACCGTCTCCAAAGGAAATTTCAGGAATCGAGATAAGCACCAAGCTAACCAAGAGAAGAAGAAAAAAAAAAAAGATATATAGCCAAATAATTAATGAAACTTTAATGAAACTTTTACAAATATTCGGAGGCGAAAGTCAAGCAGAAATATGACAAACAATTTTTATAAAAGGCAAAATTTTGTACCCAACAGGTCAAAAAAAAAAATAAAAAATAATAATAATAATAAACGAAAAACTGGGAACATTCATAGTCCAGCACCCGGGTCCAACAACTGGTCTAAAGGCCGAATATCTGACTCTCCCTTGCGACCCTGACCTTCGACAGATTACCCTCAAAATCTGTTTCATTCTTGTCTGACCCTTAACCCTTCCACCAAGAAAAAAAAAAGTTTGCTTTGGCGGTGACCTTGACCCTTGGCTATTCCATGTGACACCTTTTGAGTGATAGTTCTTAAAATCGAATAATGCTGTTCTTGTCTTAATCTGACTCCTTCCACAAAGTTTAGTCTACATCCGATGAAAGCTGTTTGTTTACTTTGCCATATTACCTTGACCTTTGACCTACTGTTATAGAACATCACATCCCATCGAACAAGTTTCATTCAAACAAGATCAAAACAATTTAATTTGTTCACACACACACACACACACACACACACACACACACACACACACACACACACACACACACACGGTTGACCTCTGACCTTACCCGGTGACCTTGGCCCTTAACTATCCTCATCATTGATCACTTCATCCTAGCCGTCCCCTCTACCCTCCCCCAAAATACAAGGGATGACAAATTATAAGTCGATTTTGCTAGGTTAAATTTTGAACTGCTCCTATGACCTTGACCTTTGATTTACTGTTCTAAAAATCAATAGTTTACTCACTCACTGACCCTCATCCCTTGCACCAGGTATGGTTACAATTAGATAACACTAAGTTTATTTTATTGAATCACACACATTTCACCCGCTCTCGCTTCAAACGCGCGGGTGTAAGTATAACAAAAGGATGAAAAGTAGAGAGAGAACATTATTACTGGACACTGTATACGGTATAGTTCACCTTCATGCTCTTCTGTTCCTATTTTTGGGTGTTTCCTTCCCCTAAAATTATAGTTCTTTCACCTTAACTTGGCACAGAATTTCACGTAGCTCAGTGGCAGGAGACAACACTATGGCTCCCCATCCTTTCTTTGGCACTTCTTCGTGGCTGGTATCAATGCCAGTGTTAATCTGTTATTACAATTTATCATTCAATATGGAAAAACAGCAATTTTAGGCCACGTTAGAATAAAATGAGTAAAGTGGTGACGACGACAACGATTAAGACGAAGACGAAGACGATGATGAAGACAGAAACCCCTAGTGTGTTAATTCGTCATCTGCAACCAGCTTGTAAAATATCTTCAACATGCTATTTAAGAATCCTCACCTTTGATTAATACAGATCAATGCTTTTGTTAGGAGCACGGCTATTGCTTATTTTTCGCTTATGTGGGAGGATTATTTTCAGCTGAGGGGATTTTTTTAAACTATAATAGCTGGAAACAAACTCCATTAACTTCTGACACGATAGGCTCTAGCTAACCATTTTTTTTTTTTAATTCATTTTTTTACTGATGTGAAAGGTCCCGTCATATCTTTTGTTATATACCGTATCACAACCATCAACCATAACTATCCCATCATATCTTTTGTCATATATCACTACCGTACAATCACACACATCCCATCAGATCTTTTATTCATTATCACAACCATCAACGACACACATCCCATCAGATCTTTTATTACATATCACTACAACCACACACATCCCTTCAGATCTTTTGTTATATACCATTATCATCAATCACACACGTCCCATCAGATCTTTTGTCATATATCACTACCATCAACCACACACATCCCATCAGATCTTTTGTCATATATCACTACCATCAGCCACACACATCCCATCAGATCTTTTGTCATATATCACTACAGCCACACACATCCCATCAGATCTTTTGTTCATTATCACAACAATCAACGACACACAGCCCATCACATCTTTTGTTAATTATCACAGACATGGAGCAAAAAATATTCGCCACATCCTTCCTTGTAACTACCATAATATCCCACTTACTGGTCAGTGATACTGGTACATAATGCATAAGGTGAGTGAGTGATGGCCAGAGAAGAGGTGAATGGGAGTGGGAGCGGAAGAGAGAGAGAGAGAGAGAGAGAGAGAGAGAGAGAGAGAGAGAGAGAGAGAGAGAGAGAGGAGAGGAGAGGAGAGGAGAGGAGAGGAGAGGAGAAGGAGAAGGAGAAGGAGAAGGAGAGGGAGAGGGAGAGGAAGCGGGAGTGGGAGAGGGAGTGGGGAGTGGGAGAGGGAGGGGGAGGGGAAGGAGTAGGGGAAGTGACAGGGAACGTGGAGTAGACTATAGTGGATGCGCAAAGTCGAGAGTAATCAACTATACTAAACTGTTTTGACACTAACTTGACCTAAAACTGTCATCTCTCCATCTTGAATGCTGGGATGAAAAGCTATATTAACACTAGAATATGATGTGTCACGAAGAAATACTATGGAAAGGACACAGAACCGTGGTAACCTACTGTCTTTTTCTGCCACTAGGGTACGTGACATAACCTGCAATAGGGCGAAAATCTGGGCCTAGTTAGAGCAAAAAGAGTACAGTGAAGATGATGGTGATTAAGGCTTCTGGCATTATATAGAATGATACAGAATAATGGCCACAGCTCATATTTACATCATTCTCTTATATGCCTCAAATTAAGTAGGATTCAGTTTCATTTCTTTCATGGAAGCTTTTTATCTTGCTAGAATCTTAACCCTGCCCAATCAATATGGTGATCACTGAATGCTTTGTCTTGGAATTAGCCATTATTCCGTTGGGCTGTACATTACAATTATATGGTGGGATCCTCGTTTCCACACACTGTCCTGCTTGTGCGATATAAAATCCATTAGTTTTTGCATGGAATTTTATACACCTGACCTGTACTGTACTGCTTGATGGGTTTTTCTTTTTGGTAGTGTTTTCATACCCCAAGGCTGCCTGTATATTAAGATTTTCCAGTAAGTGAACATCCTCAAGAAAATTTTGACTGGAAGAGAGGACAAGAACAGACAGAAGAGAAAGACAGGGCGAAAGCCAGAAAAGGGTGTGTCTAACCAAAGCCAACCAATCAACTAATTCACCAAGATCGATGCACCAAAAAATTATCCATCCTAGTATGCAGAAAAAGAGAAACAGCAGAGGCGAGAAAACAGGAGAGGAGACAGATGAGAAAGACTGGGCAAGAGGAAGACAATGGTTTATCTCGCCCCCCCCCCAAAAAAAAAAGAAAAAAAAAGAAAAAAAAAGAAACGAACGACCAACCAAGCAACCACGATCGATACACGAAAATATTATTCATCCCAGTATGGAGAGACAGAAAAACAGAAAGAATGAATAACACCAGAGGGAAGAGAAAAGGAAGAGGAGACAGCAGAGCAAGACAAAGGCATATCTCGCCAAAAACCACACCAACCAACCAATCAACCAACCAACCAACCAACCACCCAACCAACCAAACCAAGCAAAGATCGATGCACCCAAAAATTATGCAACCCAGTAAATAGGATGGGCCAGACGCGTGGTAGTCAAGGGGTGATGCAGGGGTCCGAAAGTAGGGAGGACCTCGGCTCTTCGTCAGCAGTTGTCGCCCGGGGCCCTGTGCTGTGATGGCCAAATGAACACCCACGCCGCCTCTAACACGCTCTTAATATCCGACGCATCAAATCGGTTCTTGTCGGACGGAGGGGGACAAAAAAAAAGGAAAACAGAAAAAACGTAAAAACTAAAAATACAGACAAATTCCCCACTCGATTTACAGTTGTGGTCAAAAATATCGACCCACTCTATGGTCAGAAAGAAAAGGTATATAAAAAAAAAAAAATGAGGGAAGAAAGAAGAAACGATCCTGAAAAAATCGACGTACAGCCAAAGACACAAATACGTTCCTTAAATCTGACGAACCGATGGCGGAAAAGTCGAACCAACTGAGACAGGCATTATCTGAGACAAGATTTTCGTTGTGTTTCGTCAGTTGTATATTTTCTTCAGACAGAAATGGGAAGATACTTGTTTCTCTGACAGTACATTTCCAGTAAAAAAAATATATATATGGAAAAAAAATAATTATCGACAGCTGCAGCTAAAATTATCGATCCAATTTTTAGTCAAACGGAAGGGGAAAATATGCCCGGAATTCGATGCACAGCTGCTGTCAAAAATATAGACCCACTTGTGAGCTTGACACAGGGGACAAAAAATAACAAAAATCCGCGCAAAATCCAATGTATTTACAGCTGCGGTCAATAATACTGTGATCAACTTTTTAGACTGAAGGAGGGCACACAAGAAAAAAAAAATCTCCCCGATGATTATATAGTTACGGTCAAAAATATCGATTGACAATTTCGTAGAACAAATGTGGTTTCTAATAAGCTTTTTGGGTTAATGTTGTCTCGTTACGAATTGCAATGAAGAGGATCAATATTTATGTCCGGAACTGTACCACTTTACTCCCTAATGCATCGTATCAAGAGACTCATACATCGGCAGCGAAACACAGCAAGTCTCTCAGAGATTAGGAATATCGGCCAGCAGAGGTAAGGGAAATGCAAACATATGCCTCTCACAGCTCAGGAATATTAGCCAGCATAAGAACGCGAGATGCAAACACCAAGCCTCTCTCAGCTTCGGAATATCAGCCAGCATAGTGAAGCGAGACAGCCGCACAACAAGCTTTTCAAGCTTAGGAATAACAGCCAGCAGAGGAGAGTGAGATGCACATACAAGCCTCTCACAGCTTACGAATAACAGCCAAGGGAGAGAGAGAGAGAGAGAGAGAGAGAGAGAGAGAGAGAGAGAGAGAGAGACTCTCTCAGTTTAGGAATACCAGCCAGCAGAGGAAAGGAAGAAGCTGACACAAGCTTCTCACAGCTTAGGAATACCAGCCAGCAGAGGAAAGAGAAATGCAAACACAAGTCCCTCACAGCTTAGAAATATCAGCCAGCAAAGAAAAAAGAGAAGAGAACTGCAAACACAAGTCTTTCACAGCTTAGAAATATCAGCCAGTAGAGAAAGCGAGATGCGAACACAACAAGCCTCCCTCAGCTTCGAAATATCAGCCAGCAGAGGAAAGATGGAAGAGTTAAAATATTAGATGAAATTTTGTCTCCGATTAAAGTCACAAGAAGCATGGATATCTCTGCACTTGAGAGATATTTTCCTCATACTTCTGCGTGTCTGTGTTACCAAAAAATTCTGACGCAGCTACCAAACTAATCTACTTGAGCACCATTAAATGAGACGATGCTTTTTTTTATTTGATCGTGTTTTTCCTTCAGACGACTTCTAAGATTATGAAGAGATATCAGGATGTGAACGGGTTAATGGACACTTTTTAAACCCTGTCAGTACAAATGATGTCTCTAACAAAATCGTCTGGAAGCAGCAAGAATAAAAAATAAAAGTATCCCCGAATTCAAAGGACCAATGAACATCGTAAGAGAAAGCACTGTTGTATATGGTTAGGGGAAATGAATGCAATGAACAGTGTCAAAACTCTTCGCCTCTTGTCTCATAATCTAAAGCACAGCAGGAGTTCCAATATACCTTTTTTCATGTCTGTACACTATAGGAAAAATATACGACAACATATATGAACGGATTAACTTTAGGGGTAATTTCTCCTTCATAAACAAGACGCTGATTCTATAACATTAAGGAGTATTCATATGCAGAACCTGTCGACCATGACGGACACGGGGCAATAAATTAGTCAGCCCTTCTCCCTTCTTTTTTAGGCGGGCCAATAATTTACAATCAATAACAGTCAATGGGAATATACAAGGGTTAAGTCAATCACCATGAAGCTAGGAGGGAGAGGGTGGGTCCGGGAAGCGATGGGGGAAGGAGCTTTATGTCATGGCTTTAAGAAGTCAAGAGTTTCAACATTTTTTCTTAAGATGTCTGGAGCATTAACGTTTTTTCTGAAGATATCTGGACCTTTATTCACCGTGTTTTCTTAAAACGTCTAGAGCTTCATTCACCATTTATTCTTAGGACGTCTAGAGCTTTATTCACCATTTTTTCTTAAGATGTCTAGAGCTTCATTCACCATTTATTCTTAGGACGTCTAGAGCTTTATTCACCATTTTTTCTTAAGATGTCTGGAGCTTTATTCACCATTCTTTCTTACGACGTCAAGAACTTTATTCACCATTTTCTCTTAAGACGTCCAAGGAGTTATTCACCATTTTTTCTTAAGACGTCTAAGGTTGTATTCACCATTTTTTCTTAAGATGTCTACAGCTTTACTATTTTTTCTTAAGATGTCTAGAGCTTTATTCCCCATTTTTTCTTAAGACGTCTAGAGCTTTATTCACCACTCTTTCTTAAGTCGAGCTTTATTCACTATTTCTTAAGACGTTTTGAGCTTTACTCATCTTTTTTTTTCTTAAGACGTCGAGCTTTATTCACCATTTTTTCTTAAGACATCGAGCTTTATTCACCATTTTTTCTTAAGACGTCGAGCTTTATTTACCATTTTTTCTTAAGACGTCTAGAGCTTTATTCACCATTTTTTCATTCTCTTCTTCTTTTCTTTCCTTTTCTCCCTTGTTTCTTTCTTTTTCTTCCTCTTTTTCCTTTCCTTTTCCTCTTTTCTTCCTTTTTTCCTCTTGCTTTCCTTTCCTCTTCTTCCTCTTCTTTCCTAAACTTCCTTTTTCCTTTCCTAAACTTCCACGATTCTTTTCTTCTTTTTCTTTCCTTTTCTTCCTCTTTCCCTCCTTCTCTCCTCTTTTCTTTTCCATCATTTTTTTCCCCTTGACTCCAATGATGTAGTGTCTATGATATTTTTGTTAATTTCAGAAACTTTTATTCAGTTCACAAGAGAGTTCTGAGGCAAGGGTGGGTCTGGAGGTTGTTGGGGAAGGAGTATTTCGTACTGTCTCTACCTCCTCTTGCTTGAAAAAATATCCCTCAAGCTGAATAAAATCGTCTGACATCACAAGCACGAAGAGATTAGACTTGAAGAACTATTTACGCAATGTTAGGAGTATGTGGGTCACACACAAACAGACAAACAAGACACACAAAACAAGCATACATATACCAAAAAAGCTACACAAAAACATATATACACAAACAAGATACACAAACACAAACAAACATACAAAGACAAACAAACATGATACACACACAAACAAGATATACACAAAAACAAAACACACACACACACACACACACACACACACCACGACCTTCGCAGTCATCCACCCACGCACGGACAGTGCTACAAAACGTCGCTTAGGAGAATTTCTTGGTATTTACTCGCTCATTCCTCTTCAGGTTACGCTACGTCTCTCTCTCTCTCTCTCTCTCTCTCTCTCTCTCTCTCTCTCTCTCACTTTTCTACAAAATGTCCACGCCAGTTTTTGTATACTGCGTAGTGTTACTTTTCACTTTTTCCTGCCCGTTTCGACTGGAGGGTTTGGTGGGTTGGTGGACAGGGGACAGCCTCCTTCTTTACTATCCATGTCTTATTCGAATAGTTTTGTTACTCCTGTAGAAGCTGCCAAGCATGAGATCACTGGCACACTGCAGTGATCCTCTCTTCTTGATGTTCTTATGCGAGTGAGTCAGAAGGAGGCGGGAAAATAAGAAAAATGCTTAATAGTAAGATCCGGATGACACCGGATGTGTGTGTGTGTGTGTGTGTGTGTGTGTGTGTGTGTGTGTGTGTGTGTGTGTGTGTGTGTGTGTGTGTGTGTGTGTGTTGTGTTGTGTGTGTGTGTGTGTGTGTGTGTGTGTGTGTGTGTGTGTGTGTGTGTGTGTGTGTGTGTGTGTGTGTGTGTGTGTGTGTGTGTGTGTGTGTGTGTTGTGTTGTGTTGTGTTGTGTTGTGTGTGTGTGTGTGTTGTGTTGTGTGTGTGTGTGTGTGTGTGTGTGTGTGTGTGTGTGTGTGTGTGTGTGTGTGTGTGTGTGTGTGTGTGTGTGTGTGTGTGTGTGTGTGTGTGTGTGTGTGTGTGTGTGTGTGTGTGTGTGTGTGTGTGTGTGTGCACGCGCGCGCGCGTTGGTGGGATGGAAGGGACTGAGCAGATGGGGACAAGCACAAGCGGGGTTGAGGAGGAATGGGAGTGGGTGGAGAAATAGGAAACAAATGAAACGAGGGAAAAGATTACTCATCCCCGCCTCTACTCTGGTTACGGACAAGGAATCTCTCTCTCTCTCTCTCTCTCTCTCTCTCTCTCTCTCTCGCTCGCTCGCTCGCTCTCTTTCTCTCTCTCTCTCTCGCTCTCTTTCTCTCTCTCTCTCTCTCTCTCTCTCGCTCGCTCGCTCGCTCTCTTTCTCTCTCTCTCTCTCGCTCTCTTTCTCTCTCTCTCTCTCATTCCTGTTGCTGTGAGTTCCTATTAGCCGGATATAACATGTACCGTACGTTGCATGTCACGTTTCGATCTACATACGTCAGTTGACCTACTTTGACCTCCAGAACGTCTTTGTTGTTATACCGGTAGCCATTTTCTTTAATTTTTTCACTTCCTTCTCGAATGGCAAAGGTTAAACATGCCCTCTTGCTTACACCATCACTCAGAAGCTGCTGTAAGTCATTAAAAATAGTCATCTGGGTGTAGCAAGATAAAAATTAATGTCCTCGGCCTGAAGGAATTAGTAACAACCTTGGCACTGATAAAGATGGTTGTTGTTAATCCCGTAAAGAGCGGACACAAACAAATCGCCTCCATGTCGCCCTGTCCGCTGCCCTCCCCCCTCTTTCACGTACTTCTCTACTCTATCCCTACATCTCATCCTCAGTCTCCCCCTCCCACCACCTCACTCACATACTCTCTTAGTTAGTCTGTCATGCTCCATCCTCTTCACATGACCAAACCACATCAATGTATTTCTCCTAACGCTTTCTATCACATTCACATCCATACCACATCGTTCCTTCACTACCTCATTTGTCAGTCTGTCTCTCCTTGTAACTCCACCTGCCCCTCTCAAATAACTCACTTCCACTGCTCTCATTCTTGTGTCCTTCGAACAAGATCCAAGCTTCGCTTCCATACGTTAGAGTGGGGATCACAATACTGGCATGCAGCGATTTTTTTACTTCCATGCTCACCTCTTATTTGTTATCACTGCTTTCAATGAACCAGCAATCTTTCTTTCCTGTTGTACTTCCATCCTTACCCATCACACCACCCGAGTACTTAAATGCACTCATATTTTTTCATTTCTTCGCTATCCAGTCTCACTGTTCATTCAGTGACTTCCTTTCTCTCTAAGATCACAACTTTACTCTTCCCAACATTCACCTTTAGATTCCGTTTCTTACATACTCTTCCAAATTCATTCATCAAACCTTGCGTTCTCCTTCGTCTTCACTTAACAATACGATATTATCTGCATACAACAGAACGGGAGGTTTCTAAACGTTGCCCTCTCTCATTAGGGCCGCTCCAACATCCAATGCCCTACCTTGTATCTCGTATAACAACTCCATCCCTATACAAACACCACAGACTGAATTTTGATCTACACAACCTCTTCCCTTCGTGAAACCTGCTCTCCTCCAACTAATTCCTCTGTTATTTCCCTAACTCTATCAGTAAGTACCCTACCACATTTCTCATTCAGGCAAACAATTTCTCCATGTTAGTATAACTCTCCAGTTCATCCTCAGATAAATATACGTTGTAATAATTATTACCATGTTTTGCAAACTGAGAAGAAACACAAACTTTAATTGTACTTATGGGTCTCTTATGGGGAATATATGAACGGGTGCCTCTTATGCATTCTCTCAGTCAATAAGATTTGCCAGTACCAGGAAGAGGAAATTGCTCTAAAACACGTAACACTTGTGAAACAATACGTCAGAGTTAGGAAATCAGCGCCTAGAAAATGAATCCAACATTGCATCCCCCGTTTAGGTACGTATCAGGGAGGCACGAACTTAAGGACGGCTCAGTGGGACCGGGTGTACAGTAGTTTATATACTGAGGCGCTCGGCCCAGGACAGTTAGTTCACCGACTTCGCTTCCCTACGCTTCTCTGGCCCATCACACCAGCCATCACGACCACCTCCATCATGGCCACTGGTAGGTATTCACAAAACTTAGGGTATTTTTTAGCGTACCTTCTTAACACTTTAAAAACCCTAACATCTTTTCCTTTACAATTTATGTTGCTCACTACACCTTACTGTCCTCGACTGTGTTATATGAATCCTTCTAATATAGCCGTACGCTGCATAAATAACAGACAAAATAATATCAACCAGCCACATCCAAAAATAAATCGCAAAAGAAGAGGTGCTAGCGAGTCTCTTTAAGCGACGAGAATACGGGCCTCTACTTCGGGCTAAAGGCTGTAGCATCTTTTACACGGCGATTTATTTTGCACCTTACACTTTCGTATCCTCTTGTATGTCACCGATGCAAACTACAGTGCCTATAAAAACAGTATATATTGCACGGCACGGAACTGACTGTTCGGGTGTAGGGTGGAAAATTAATCGCTTAGGAGGAGACGATTTTAGCCTCCTGTGTAACTCAAAATACGACCCTTACTCTCGACTGAATAAAATCGTCTGGAGAGAAGTGCAACAGCATAACACTCCCGCCAGTTCATCATCCATCATCGTTTTAATCAGTGAACAACAAATTTAATCTTATTCTTCCTTTTCTTTTTTCGTTCCCATGCACACTTCAAGGCTCCTATACCATACCTTTAGCTGAGTATAACCGTCTGGCGTTAGCTGGAATAATATACTTCTCTCACACCAACTTGGCCCAGATTTTCGTCCTTTTACCGCCTTATTTCACGTAGTACAGTGGCAAGGAAAGGTAATGCTGCTGCTCTGCTCCTTTCCACAGCACCTACTCGTGACTCGCATCGTACTCTAGTGCTAATCGACTACTACAGCTCAGCAATCAATATGGAGATAGCAATTTTTGGCCAAGATGGAGTAAACAGACTATAGAAACTCCCAAGTATATCGCAACTTAAGTCTACTAAGCCAGTCTGCATCGCTCTCAGCACAGGGTCACGTGAACGAAGAACTACATCAAGTGAGTGATTGGACAGGTGCGCGAAACACACACACACACACACACACACACACACACACACACACACACACACACACACACACACACACACACACACAAATGGTTTAATACACGGGACAGTACGAGCTTAATAAATTCCTGTAAAGATACAATTAAGAACACACACACACACACACACACACACACACACACACACACAAATGGTTTAACACACGGGACAGTACGAGGTTAACAAATTCCTGTAAAGATACAATTAAGAACACACACACACACACACACACACACACACACACACACACACACACACACACACACACACATACACCAATGGTTTAATACACGGGAACGTAAAAGCCTGACTCATTCCTGTAAAGAAACAATTAGGTAAGCACAAACACACACACACACACACACACACACACACACACACACACACACACACACACACACACACAAATGGTTTAATACACGGGACAGTGCGAGCTTGACTTATTCCTGTAAAGATACAATTAGGTAAAACACACACACACACACAAACACACAGATGCGGCAGAGAGAGAGAGAGAGAGAGAGTGGTGTGTGTGTGTGTGTGTGTGTGTGTGTGTGTGTGTGTGTGTGTGTGTGTGTGTGTGTGTGTGTGTGTGTGTGCGTGCGTGCGTGCGTGCGTGCGTGCGTGTGTGCGTGCGTGCGTGCGTGTGTGCGTGTGTGCGTGCGTGTGTGCGTGTGTGCGTGCGTGTGTGCGTGCGTTTGTAGGCATGTACTTACCATGCACCACGTCACACATTCTTCCCCTCGTCTTCCCGAATGTCTGGTATGTGGATTTCTGTGAGTCATTCTAGTACATCCGCTTACCTACTTTTACCGCATTCATTCTTGTTATCTGCTGACGATTTTACTCAGCTTTCAGATCGACACGGGTTGAATACAGCCTCAAAAAATATAAAAAAATAAATAAAAACTGCTAGAGTGCTCTCCTACGCTGAAGAAAATCGTCTGGAGGCAAGAATTAAAATGCAAAAAGGGTTCTTGGCCTGAGAGGGGTAAAAATGAACGTCTGTATCAAACGAGAGGTGTTATAATTAGAAGACGTACAACTGTGGACAGCAGTAGTAACAGTCCCCAGGTTCAAATGACACGAGAACCCAGTGGACTGCAGGTTGAATCTTCCCTGTCCATCATCATCTTTTTAGCGGCAAGGAGGAAGCCTAGAGGTGCCTACAGAACCAAGGCCAAGACTACAAGACCTACTCAATCTGGAAAAAAAGTGGGCCATCTCTCGAGAATGAATTGTTTTGCTTATCCACATTTTTTTAACCACAGGCCTGAGAAAACCATATTTATTTCACTGTTATTAATTTCAGACGATCTCATTTACCATGTTCTCAGCAAAAATAATCAGGCATCAGATCATCATTGTTATCAAGTATTATTATTAAAATTATCATCATCATTATCATCACAGGCACCTTTTATCCTACGTAAGGCACGGGAATAATAATAATAATAATAGTAATAATAATAATAATAATAATAATAATAATAAAATAATAATAATAATAATAATAATAATAATAATAATAATAATCCATCATCATCATCACCACCACCGTGCCTTTTATTTCTTCCTGCATATATTTCTCCTTTTTTTTTCATTACAGGCAGGAGCAGGACACCAAGAAACCAAAGAGAACTTGAGGCGTAAGTATAAGTTAATCTTAAGTTATTAGTAAAAATTTAAGTATATTTACCTGTATTTAATGAGTAAAGACTAAAAAGAAAATGGAACGAAAATATTAAGAAGTGATTAGAAAGTATTAAGTAAATATTATGAAAGTAGTAAGTAATAAGAAAGTATTAAGTAAATATTAAGAAAGTAATAAGTTATAAGAATGCATTAAGTAAATATGAAAGTAATACGTAATAAGAAAGTGTTAAGTAAATGTTGAGAAAGTAATAAGTAACAGGGAAAAAAATATCTAGTGACAAGAAGGTAATAAGGAATAAGTAGTTACATTTATCTGAGGCTCCATGGGAGGAATTCAAACTCAGAAAAGTATAAATGCACAAATTCAGTTCATATTATGGCTACTGTAAGTTCAAATTAGTACCAGTTCAAAGTGAGTTCAAACAACGTGATGTGGGTTCAAACTCAGATCAATACGAGTTCAAAGGGAGTTCAAACACGAGTGCCAGTTCAAAGGGAGTTCAAACAGATGAGTGCCAGCTCAAAGGGAGTTCAAACAGATGATTGCCAGTTCAGAGGGGGTTCAAAAAGATGAGTGCCAGTTCAAAGGGAGTTCAAACAGACGAGTGTCGGTTCAGAAGGAGTTCAAACAGACGAGTGCCATTTTAAAGGGAGTTCAAACAGACAAGTGCCAGTTTAAAGGGAGTTCAAACAGATGAGTGCTAGTTCAGAGGGAGTTCAAAAAGATGAAAGCCAGTTCATAGGGAGTTCAAACTATGAATGGCAGTTCAAAGGGATTTCAAACAGATGAGTGCCAGTTCAAAGGGAGTTCAAACTTTGACCAGTAAGAGGTGAAAGGGAGTTCAAACCTGGATTAATGTGTCAGAAGGAAGTTCAAACTTAGATGATTTCTCTATTAGCTTCAGAGGTTAATGACAGGTTTCTCTATTGGCTTCAGGGGTTAATGACAGGCTTCTCTAGTAGCTTCTGGGGTTAATGACAGGTTTCTCTAGTAGCTTCAAGGGTTAATGACAGGTTTCTCTAATAGCTTCAGGGTTAATGACAGGTTTCCCTTCCCATTTCTTTTCAGGGAGCTCCATGAAGTGATAAGGGAAAACCGGAGAACAGGGAGGGAACTGAGGGCAATGGACGGCACTCTGCAAATGCTCAGGAAGGCTAATGAGACACTGGAGTCCCGCATCGGCCTCGCGACGGAACGGAGGGAACACATTGATCGCCAGAGGGATGAACGCCTTAGGAGCGACCGTACCCTGCGGTGGTATCTGCTGGAAATCCTCAGTACCGTCCAGGAAGACGACCCGGCGAGACAGCAGCTCCTTGATGCGCTGAATGAGCTGCCGGAGATAGAGGAACACGAAACACCAGCTTCTTGATGTGCTCAGCTGCAGGAGATAGAGGAACACGGAATGCCGGACAGAGGGACACGGAATGCTGGATGAAGGAACACGGAATGCTGGATAAAGGAACACGGAATGCCGGATAAAGGAATACGGAATGCCAGATAAAGGAACACGGAACACCGGATAAAGGAACACGGAATGCCAGATAGACGGAACACAGAATGCCAGATAAAGGAACACGGAATGCCGAATAGAGGAACATGGAACAGCAAGGGTACACAATGCCACCACGTGTAGGATCCCCTTCTCCTATGCTGAGTAAAATCGTCTGACTGATGCATGACAAAAAATAATAAAAAAATAAAACTAATGAAGATATTCCTTATAAAAAAAAGTTCCAGGATAATTCAGTAGGTTCTCTGTCAAAACGATATTCATATTTACCACATCCACTTCCTGTATCATTACTGTGTTTCGTTTTAAGTAATTTATTTTAGTTGTAATTCTTTTCATTGTTTTTATATCCCCAATCACTGAATTTTTAAAGCTGTGTAAAGATGATTCCTGGCTTATTTAGTTTGAAAATCCTGTGTGTGTGTGTGTGTGTGTGTGTGTGTGTGTACAGGCAGCCTTTTCTATGTAGACTGATATCGTCTGGAAGTATGAAAAACAAGAAGACAGCACTCAGATAGCACATACTGCACCTCCGATAACGCCTACACCAAACAACTCAAAGCACAACCAATCTTTAATAAACTTTTCCTTGTCCCATGACCCACATACCAACAAAATTTTATTGATGTCCATTAATAACTTTTGAGAATAACTTGTGGACAAACAAACACACACACAAACAAGGGTGAATTTAAAACCTCCGCCAACAGAACAAAAACAAGTATCATGAAGGCGTCATTCAAGAGAGAGAGAGAGAGAGAGAGAGAGAGAGAGAGAGACAGACAGACAGACAGAGACAGACAGACAGACAGACAGAGACAGACAGACAGTGTGTGTGTGTGTGTGTGTGTGTGTGTGTGTGTGTGTGTGTGTGTGTGTGTGTGTGTGTGTGTGTGTGTGTGTGTGTGCGCGCGTATGCTTGTGCGTATGCGTGTGCGAGTGCGTGTGTGCGCTCGTGTGTGTGTGTGTGTGTGCATTTCCTGTGAAAAACCAAAAGGAAAACTAGCTTTAAAAAGTAGTACAGTACATCTCCTTTCCAATTTCTAGGAATCTCTTCTTCACGTCATCATTGCCAAAAAGTAGGCTATATAAGAGAAGTCTGCCATCAACAAAGACAGTCGGGCTACAGAGGGGAAAGGAGGAGGAGAAAATCTGTGTTGCTCATTTTCCGAGGTAAGCTGTGTGTTGCTTTTTTTCGAGGTAAACTAGCTCTCGCTCTCTCTCTCTCTCTCTCTCTCTGTCTTCTCGAGGTATGTTGTCTTTCTTTATTCGAGGTAAGCTGTGTGTTCGGAGGAGAGATTGAGAGATGACAGAGGAGCTTGGAAGGGTGTGTGTAGGGATGAAATTGAAAGTGAATAAGAATAAGAGTAAAGTGATAAAGTGTACATGGTTGGTAGCAAGGTTGGTAGATGGTAGGAGAATGGGTGTCATTTTGAATGGTAAGTTGCTTGACGAGGTAGAGTGTTTTAAGTATTTAGGGTCACATGTTGCTGAGGATGGAAGAATAGATTAGAGATGAAGTTTAGAATGAACGAAGTATGAAAAGTGCTGAGAGGATTAAAAATGTGTTTAGATGTCGTTCGCTTAGAATGGAGGTAAAGAGAAGGCTGTGTGAGGGTTTAATGGTACCGACTGCGTTATATGGGGCTGAAACGTGGAATATGGGTGTAGTAGAGAGGAAGATTTTGAATGTGATGGAGATGAGGTGTCTGAGTAAGTGTGGGGTGACGTGTACGGATGGAGTGAGAAATGATTAAGTCAGAAGGAGACCTGGAGTTATGCGGGAGATGGCTGATTACGCTGAGCAGTGTGTTGCGATGGTTTGGGCATATGGAGAGAATGGATGAAGAGGGATTGCTGAAAGAGAAAACTGGATCTGATGTGAGAGGTGTAAGGCCGAGAGGAAGATCACGAATAGGATGGATGGACAGTGTGAAGAGTACATTAGGTGCGGGAGGGATGTCTGTAGAGCAAGGAAGAGTGGCTGTGCATGATAGGGATGACTGGTGAGAAATTGTGAATGATTAAATGGTGATGCAGCCCCGAGGGGATATTCTCCCGCATTTGGCCTGATCAGATGACAGGTCAGGTGCGGGTAAGGGGATGAGTCCATTATAACGTGGCAGAGGTAAACCAGCTCTGCAATCGGGCCCTCCTGCAGATGTCGCTGTTTGCACTTTGCAGTTGACCCTCGTGCGGTTTGTGCTGTGAGGATCTGTCCCTTCTCCCCTTAGGGCTAAGATATGAATATACGAGTGCGTGTGGCTGAGTAAGTGGGGACTGTGTCGTCCTGTCTCGGCTACCCCCCTTTCTCTGGGGGAAGCAGCCTACGAATATAGACATAGACAGAAGCTGTGTGTTTCTCCTTTTCTGCCAGTGGTGCTATTAGTCATGCCATGAAGAACCCCACTGAAGTCAAGCATGACGGAAATACCAGCCACCGTGAAAAATACCAGTGATACATAAAGTTAACTGCCAGAGCGAGGAAGGTTAGGACGGTCGTGGAAAGAACAGATATTAAGAGGAATATTAGTAGTACAGGCCGTTTAAGAAAATGAAAAGTAGATATCGGCCTTTTCAACGGTTAAGGTAATGTTTATTATGGAACGTCACGATGAGGTAGGCCAGGGCAGTCGTGAAGAGGCCGGCCCAACACATACAAAGAACCCACCTTGGCCTGAAGTCGGTCCATGCAACGGTTTAGACCAGGGTTCCTCAGTTACTTTCTTTGAAGGTCCAACTATACTATCTTCCTTTGTGGCAGAGGTCCATAAGCTGGCCGATGACGTTAACGTCATCGAAGTAAATTATTCGCCAATAATCCAATTACCATTTGACGTTCAAGGACTAGGTTTAAAATGCGTGCCAATGTCTTCCTATTATTGTTGTGCTCTACAGACTCACTGGGCGGTAAGTATAGATGTATTTGCTGTATACAGATTCTCTATTATTCTAATGTATGCATATACTGCATATATATTTATCCTTTTGCTGTATGTACTCTGTTAGTAACAATGCATTCGTGTTCTGTTTGTTCTTGAAGGTATATGCTACTGTAGAACAGACTCATACGAAATATTACAGACTAAAATGAATGCAGTAGCAAGCAAAATGTCGTCAGAAATAAAAACTAAAAAAAAAGTATAAAATATATACTGTATTTATGAGACGGCACGCTGATGAAGCATGCCTGGCCTTCCTTACGGTGTTAGTAATAATGATGTTGACTGTTTACTAATCATCTTATACATATTATTATTGGAGAACAAAGACTTGCAAACAAAGAGAGAATAAAATGAACAAAATAACATATAATGTCAAAAATAAAGAAAGAATATCAACATTTATGCAAAATGCCTACGTTTCTTCACGTCGTTTTTACGGTGTTAGTAGTAGTGATGTTGGTTGTTTGCTCATTATATTATACATATAGTATTACAGAACAAACACTTGCGAACAAAGAGGGACTATCATGAATAAAATAGCCCCACCAAAAAAAATTCACAAAGAAAGAAAGAATATAAACATTTTCGCAAACTGCCTATGTTTTTCCACGCGTACGTTTATATAATACTGGTAGTGTTGGTAATCTATGCACATATCCTTAAAGAAAAGTCAATTGCGAACAATCTGATACTAAAATGAATACTGTAGCACCAAAATCAAGGTCAGAAATAAGAAGAGAGCATAAACGTTAGTGTCTACGCGCTGCCTGGCAATCCCCGGTCGACTTTGGGGCGTGTAGCGAGGACGGCCAAAGTGTTAAAATCAAATGGAATAAAACATTTACATTTATTTCAATATAATGGGACTGTGCGGAAAATTAATACCCTGACCAAATTAAAAAAGAAAAGCTTAAAGTAGATATTCTGTTTTCCTGTTAGTAAGATGGTTAAGTAATACAAAAAAGAAATCTTCTCTCCACACTTCCAACTCTCAAAAAGACAAATTGAAACTCTTCTATTGAACACACTACTATCGCCTTCCTTTCATGAGCATAGTCACGTCAGCACTTCCACCACCACTTTAGCACCAAACCGTGTACCAGTGACCAGTCTTCCACTTCTCAGTATCGATCTGTCAACTCATCATTTGAACAGGCAACAGTCTGTGGGTATGTGCAGTGAACCTTTTTAAATACAGAATTCTTGCAACGAGGAATCCTGCTCTCATGTTACCAAATATCAAATCCTCACGTGATCACAAAGAAAATATGTTGTCTAGTAATATGAAACTCTTGCTACTATTAATGATGTTAACACCTAGAATTGCTTGAGGAAACAGTGGCCTCTTTGTTAATCATTAGTATTACTGTCACGAAATGGACAGGTTTGTATTACTCCAGTACCTAAACATAATTTATAATGGTAGCCAGGTAAAGTGAAATTTATTTGAGCCATATTTTGGGCGAAATTCATCCAAGCACGTTAAGTATTGCGACTCTTTAATTTGAGGGGGGTACCGTACTGAATATTCATTGACGGAAGTCGCTGGGGTCCATGCCAAGCTCGTCTGGGGCCGGGTTCAGACACCGGTCGGCCATTTGGGTTCAGACACAGGTCGGCCATTTGAGTACCACTGGTTTAGACAACGAACACCGTTGAGTGTCACAAGGTATGGGCCAGGATGGTCAAGGACATACAAAGGACTCACCCTGGCCAGAGTTCGGTCCTTTCAGCGCTTTAGTTTATACAGACCGTTGACAGCCAGGGCAAGGTAGGCCACGATGGTGGTGAAGAGAAGGGCCCGGGTCATACGACCAGGTCGCCTGCACCGGCACGGGCAGGTGTACGTGAGGGAGGAGAGGGGCATGGTGGCCAGGGGGGTTGAGGTACGGGAGGGCTCGACGCCTCCTCGCTCGTCCCCACCCCTGAAGGGCCACCAACACCGTCTCCGGATGGGGCCGGGGCGGGGGCTTTGGAGGGTTTCTGAAGAGCTGGGGGATGAGGTGACACTGGCATCCTCGTCCACGCCCTCCTTGACTCTACCCCCGAAGGGCCACCACCTTTTCCGGTTGGGGCTGGGGCTCAAGAGATTATCGGGAGAGATGGAGGAAGAGGTGACCTTGCCATCCCCTTCCACGCCCTCCTCGACCCTACCTCCGAGGGGCCACCACCACCTTTTCTGGCTTAGGGCAGGGCTCGATGGAGTCTCGGAGACGATTGTGGAGGATGAGGTGGACTGGGCATCATCCTGTCCACTCCCCTCCCCCTTCCCCCATCGCCACCAGGGAACCTTCTTGGTAAGGTCGTTCTGTTTGGCTGTACTACTACCTTTGGTCATTTTCTTTTTAACTCTTTATTTCACAGCGAAAGAATAATAATAAATTTTTTCATATTAACGGTTGTCTTTGAAACTGTGACTGCCAAAAGGAGATGATGTGTCAAAGGTTACCAATGACACGAGAGGGGTTACACTTACATGCATAAGGCTGGGAAAGTGCGCTGTACAGTGAGATTTGAGCCAGTACTACAAGAATCATTATCATTACCATAGACTACACCAGTAGCAAGACTTGTCAGGCATCATCATCAATCATTGGCATAATTTTCCTTTTCTCCCACCTAAGGACGGGGTGAGGAAGGATCCAGTAAGCAAGAGAGAAGGTACTAACGTGGGAGAACTATCAACAGCTTATCTAAAGAAATGGGCCAAACACTCATTCAAGGCACCAGAATCCTCAGCCCATGTCACAGAGAGGTATATTTCTTCATAGATACGTTCCACATACTCTTCCAAGAAGCATCTGGTCAAAACAGCAGAAAACTGACCCCTCCTAAGGAATGTTACGCAATGTAAGATTGATGCGGTTTAGAGTGCATTTGATCTACCTTGACAATGACCCCTCACACCCTGCGACTCAGCTGGCACCGGGTATATTTCCCTAAAAATACGTTTCACATACGCTTCCAACACGTACCGAAAGTGAATATGGGAGAAAAATACCTGTTCCTTGTGCAAGGCTAATGTGGATTAGAGTGAGTCTCTTCTGACTTAACGAAGGTCATTAACTCCCTTCTCCTCAGCTGGCAGCCAAGCACAGTCGGACTGAAGAGCTGATCTGACTATGAGCCAGGATGAAGTAAAGTGGGGCGACCTGGGACTCTAATTAAGGTGTCTGATGTTTTAAAAAGTTTCTGCTGCAGTGGTTAGCTGATTTTGTTCACAACAGGACAAACCTGAGTTCGACTGTGATACACTCATACCCACAATATAATACTGAAACCATTGCTAAAATACTGATACTAGTGCCCAATACTGAAGAGGGAATAATTAACAGAAGAGATAATATAGGCTATATACCGGTATTACAAGGGTGTGGGGGAAAAAGATCAATAATAATAAAACATGCACAACCAGCACCAATGCCAGAATCAACACTCTACAGTATTTACCTAACTAACTATCTTATCTATCTAAAGCCAGACGCCTTAATCTCGTAAAAGGTGACCACAAAAATCGCCTCCTTGTCGCCCTGTCCCCTGCCATTATGCTACCCTCCTCCCATCTCACCTCTCTCTCTCTCTCTCTCTCTCTCTCTCTCTCTTTCTCATTTATATATATATACGCATAACTACAGTAGTATGACAAAAGGACTAGGGAGCCGATATAACAGGCAGTCTCGAAACTCATACTATACTTTCTTACAATACAGTACGGAACAGTATGAGTAGTATTGAAGTATTTCAGTAGCCAGACACTGTTTCCTACCACATAAACAAGGCTCACATCGAATTTCTAGCGACCATGCATGATTTTTTTCGATTTTTTCACACTGTGGGGGTGGTACAGTTCTATCAGATGAAGACAAACCTATGCTGGGTGAGACGCAAGAAAATAATGCATGTGGACCAGCGGACGCAGTTATGAAGAATCTCCACCAATGTACAGAGTAATCAGATCTTCATTACAATAATTTAATATCACAGACTGTTTTGTTTTTGGTATTTCATCACTATAATATTCATTCTGATTTGACTGAAACGTTTTGTAGCTGCATGGATTAAAAAAAAAAAATGGACATAAATCAATCGACATAAATCAATCTTATACACCAGATAAGCTTTGGTGGCTTTAAGGTACCATTAGCCTGGATTTTGACACTAAGTAATGCATTTATGAGGAAATCCCATATAATTCCCTTTAATATCGTAGGGGCCCGGGGCAAGGCTGTCGTAGTGTCCTCTTTTTCAAGGCAAATGAGCAACCTATGTCTCTTCATCCACCTCCTGGCGATGGAAGGAAGGCTGTTACTCCGTCTGGGGTGTTCTGACCACTAGACCACAGGGCAGATAAGTGAATCTCTACGATACTTGGGCCTAAAAGAAAAGGCGGGGGGAGAAGTAATTATTCACAGCAGATGGATGACTACACCGTCGACCCAGGGAGATACTAGGCTACCACAATGAATGTGATGCGTGGCTACAAATATGACAACTACCCAAACCATCATCACACTTAGGCTGAGGCTCGGACAGTTGCACAGATTTTAACTTATATTTTAGCTTCCTATTTTTCAAAAGTTAGTGTACTAGCAACTGTTAGGAAGCACTTAACTAATTTGTCACTCAGTTTATCCTCCAGTTCATAGAAAGCATCAGGTGAATCATTGCCAGCAGTAATACGGGGATCACTTGAGGAAAACATGGCGTCAGTTTTGCGTACGGTTGTGTAATTATTCGTTTTAGCTGGAAAGAGGCGCCTTCGCGGGGTGGCTCAGTCTGGAGGGTAGGCGCATGAGGATTACCTAAAGGTGTATTCACATTAACGTCTGGGTGTGATGTTATGCTGCTGGTATGAAAGCGAAAAGTCAAGATCAATACCAGTGAAAATGAGTTAAATGAGGAATGTATGTTTGTGTATAGTGCGTAGGGTGGGTAGGATGAGAAGCTATGTGAATCACGACACATGTGGAGTAAGATAGTGGAGATGTGGAGTAAGACAACGGAGATGTGGAGAAAGTCTGCTGCTAACAGGCCTGAACAATGTGCTGAAAAGATATGCTCATACTGGAGAAAATAGATGAAGGTAGGGTGGCGAACAGGGGGACATTTTAGTGATAATCTCTAGTTACAGTTCAGCGGTAAACGACGGAAAGAGTACGGGTCCATATCCTTTCCACAGAGCTTCTTCGTGATTAGCATTATATTCTAGTGTCAATTTTCTGTTATCGATAACGGCAAACGAAGATTCGGCTCTACATCACTTCCAAAGTACTTCTTCGTGACAAGCACCACATTCCTGTATCAATCTCCTGCTATTGCTCAATGGCAGGATATGAGAATACTTCGCCTCTACATCCTTTCCACTGCACTTCTTCGTGACAAGCATCATATCAATCTCTTGTTGCAACTCAATGGCAGAAACAGACAATACAACGGCTCAGTCTCTTTTCCATACCACTTCTTCGTGACTAGCATGATATCAATCTCTTGTTGCAGCTCAATGGCAGAAAAAAAAACAGTACTACAACTCAACCTCTTTTCCAATGCACTTCTTCGTGACTAGCATTATATCAATCTCTTGCTGCGGGAGAAAAAGACAGTACTACAACTCAATCTCTGCACAGTACTCGACAGGTGTTTATCTAAGCCTTGTTATTTTTCTCCCCTTGCAGAGCCCTAGCCAACCCTCAGCATCCACATAAGGCCAGCACCACACCACGCCACCATGGAAGGAAGAAGTGAGTGAGTGAGTGAGTGAGTGAAAGTGAGTGAATGAAAGTGAGTGTGTGAGTGAGGAAGTGAGTGAAAGTGAGTGAGTGAAAGGGAATTAGCGAGCAAAAGAGAATTGGTGAGTGAGTGAGTGAAACAGAAGTAGTGAGTGACTGAGTGAGTGAAAGAACTCGTACCATAAGTAAGTGAATGAGCGAGTTTAGAGCCAGTGAGTGAATGTGTGAATGAGGATGCGTTTTAACCTAATCAGCCCGAAATCATTTACTTTCACTATCATGGCATTTGCTTTTCTTACCCAAACTACCAGCAGACGATTTCATTCAGTTCAAGAAGGGCTTCTAACACTGAAGGGGTTAATGAAGGCTAAATCTAACCCCTCCAGTTCGAAAGGTCTCCCCTAAGCTGAATAAAATCGTCCGTAGGTAGGAAGACTGAAATGTTTAAGAATTCCTCGGACTAAAGTGTTTATCGCTTCCCTACCAGACGATTTCTCTCAGTTTAGACTGGCGTAGTAGTAGTAGTGGTAGTGGTAGTGGTAGCAGTAAGTGTAGTAGTAGTAGTAGTAGTGGTAGTGGTAGCAGTAAGTGTAGTAGTAGTAGTAGTAGTGGTAGTGGTGGTGGTAGCAGTAAGTGTAGTAGTAGCAGTAGTTACAACCCCAGATTAAACTGAACGTGAACCCGGGGGACTGCAGGCTGAAGCTACCCCTCCTCTTGCTGTCCATCATCCTTCTATCAGGGGAAGTGGAATGAGAGTTGAGAGTGGGGAGAGAACTGAGAGTGGGGAGAGAGTTGAGAGTGGGGAAAGAGTTGAGAGTGGGGAGAGAGGTGAGTGGGGAGAGAATGGGTAGAGAGTTGAGAGTTGGGAAAGAGTTTAGAATGGGGAAAGAGTTGAGAATTGGGAGGGTGTGGAGAGACGTTTGTATATCCAGGAAGTGGAGCTTACCGGTTACATCGATGCCACCACGTGAAGGCGTTCCTCTCTCTCCCTGCCGCGGTAAAGGGATTAGGGACGATTTCCATTAACCCACTGTGCCAAGATTATTTTTTTCCTATTCTTTCCATCTCCAGACGATTTTATTCAGCTTCGGATACTTTTTATGTTTATAGGACAGAACTCTAAGTGATAAGCCAAAGTGTCAGCGAACTTTTGCCCATGCTGTACCCTTCTATAAATCCCCTAGGAGAACAAAGATTATTTCTGTGCTTAATAAAATCGTCTGGAAACAGCTAGAACAAAAAAACGACGTATACTGGAATTCAAGGGGTTAAGTTCCCCATATTATGAAAGGTCTTCGCCCAAGCTGAATGAAATCGTCTGAGAGAGAAAGAAAGAGAGAGAGAGAGAGAGAGAGAGAGAGACAGAGACAGACAGACAGACAGACAGACAGACAAACAGACAGAGAGATACGAGTAACTGTACTACTTTCTCTATGACAGGAAATCTAAGAATGAGTCAACCAAAACCGTTCCCCTACGGCCAAGGACACGAACAAACACCGAGCTTTGGACAGGCTGAGGCTCCCAGTTACGCCCACGGACAACCACAGGTGTATGGATACGGACAAGGACAGAATTATGGACACCCAGGAGCTTCTAGTCATTCCAAGCAACAGCTAAAGTGGTAGGTGTCTCCAAATGTGAGGGTGTGGGCGTGGGGTGGTGGTGGCGCGTGTGTGGGTGGTGGTGGTACGTGTGGGGTGGTGGTCGTGGTGGTGTGTGTGGGGGGGGGTGTTTGTGGGGGGGCGGTGGTGTGTTTGTGGGGGGGCGGTGGTGTGTTTGTGGGGGGGCGGTGGTGTGTTTGTGGGGGGGCGGTGGTGTGTTTGTGGGGGGGGCCGTGGTGTGCTTGTGGGGGGGGCGGTGGTGTGTTTGTGGGGGGGGGCGGTGGTGTGCTTGTGGGGGGGGCGGTGGTGTGTGTGTGGGGTGGTGGTGGTGTGTGTGTGTGGGGTGGTGGTGGTGTGTGTGTGGGGGGGAGGGGATGGTGTGTGTTGGGGGTGGTGGTTGTGCGTGTGTGGGTGGTGGTGGTGGTGGTACCGGTACGTGTGGGGTGGGGGTGGTGGTGGTGTGTTTGGGGATAGTGGTGTGTGTGTGTGGGGGGGCGGTGGTGTGTGTGTGTGTGTGTGGGGGGAGATGTTTGGGGGGTGAGTGTGTGGGGGAGTGAGTGTGTGGGGGGGTGAGTGTGTGGGGGGGTGAGTGTGTGGGGGGGTGAGTGTGGGGGGGGTGAGTGTGCATGGAGGGGGAGGTGAGGGTGTGTGGAGTAGAGTAAAAATGTGTGACCTACTGTGACAGTGTTTAACTCCCAAACCCACATACGAAAGACGACATGTAGTTACCAAAAATATTCCGCACCCATTCCCTTGTTCCTAGCAGTTTCCATCTCATTATCATAATTTTCCTTTCCAGGCAGGTTCAGTGTTTGGCTGATGACAATTCACGGCAAATATCTTCTCTGGAGCAGCAGGCAAATGAGGCAAAGGGACTGAAGGCGATGAACGAACGATTAGAGGCTGAAATACGCATGAAACAGCAAGTACAGAGTAATTTACTGACTAGGACGGTCTTCAACCAGGAGCTTCTAGGAACCATGAACCGAGAAATGCGTGGTGTGTACAATGGCATGGACCCCAATGATCCCTGCAAGGAGATCATGGGAAGTTCTTTCTATCAGCATTTCTAAGTAAATAATCTCTTGTTTTAACCCAGTTTCATTTAACACTTCCAACAAATGGGGAGATAAGTTATCTTTTTAAGCTTTCCCAGTATTTTTGTTTTTCTTTTAACAAGATGAACAGAGAGGATAAATAAATTAAATACAGGAAAAACAATGCATGCACCACACTGTAGGTGTCCTTTAATTATAAAAAAAAAATGCACGATATGAACTTGTATGAGATGAAGTTTGGGACGATACTAATCTGGGAAATCAAATTCCAAAGAGAAGAGGTTGAAAAAAAAAAATCTGATAGGCAGAAGTTTTGCTGCATGACAATGTGACAGTTAAGTCATGAGCGCTTCCTGATGCCCGTATAACACAAGGAAAGGCGTGGAGAGGTAGCACAATGGATGCAGTTTCATCGGAGCACTTGCCATAAGAGTATCTATAAAAGAAAGCGAGGAAGGCAACATTCCTTCTTGCTTGTAGTGGAGGCAGTTCATTTGTAATTACTGGGTTTCTGATTATCTTCATAGATTTGTTCTGAATTTTATCCAGCCGTTTTTGTGTAACCTCTCTACATCCACCCCACTAGGGCAAGGAATTTTCGAGCTGAGAGCGCACATGACTCTTGTACGGTAAATAGCTGCTCGTCAGTGAAGATATTATGGACTCTGTAAATAATTCACGTTTTTTGGTACTGTTCTCTTTTTTTGGTATTTTTAGCAAGTGATCTAACGTGACAGGTCCAACTAAGGGGACTGTTAAGCGAAGCACAAAGAATTTCAATAATGCTAGAGACAGAAATATTGGATGCACTGGAAAAATGGTAGGAATCTGGCAAAATCTGTCAATTCATAAACAGGTTAGATTTGGTTTTCATAGCGTTGAATGAGACAATGTTATTTTGTCGCTATTCAGTAACCCTAGTCTTAATTGAAGGAGACTGCTGTACTGTTAGGAGTTTTGGATATCAAGCTTTGCGAATGAGTGGTTAAGTGTGAAGGAACTGTGAAGCGTTGAGTCATCTGCATACAATTGAATGGGATTATGGGTGACAAACAAGGGATTATTAATATGAATGAGGAACCCCTTCTTAGTGTTTCATTTACCTATTTCTTCCTGCGAATAAAGAGGTACTGATTATTAATTATTATGATGATGATGATGATGATGATGATGATGACTTTTTATTATTATTATTATCATCATCATTACAACTACTATTACCGCCATTATCGCTACTATTATTATTATTATTATTATTACTTATTACTCTTATTAATATTATTATATTTTTCAATACACGAACCTACCATATTTTAATTCAACGTTTTCATTCGTCCCCAGACAATTTTAATAAACCTAAAACCTTATCGTGCTGAGTAGATTAACCAGGCTACATCTATCCTATACCAACCCTGCATAAATGTACCCCTTGCAGTGCTAGAGAGAGAGAGAGAGAGAGAGAGAGAGAGAGAGAGAGAGACCGCACGATGATGACGCCAAATTGAAGTCAAGAAAATGGCAGTAGTAGTGATTATGGCGTCATATCGATCTCCAGAATGCGAATATATGTTTAAGAAAGTTGCAAAATAGGGTCAGAATCTGTATCGTTTTATACGTATTCATGTAACCTACCAACAATTAAATTTACTGTACTGTAGCCTGCACTGCATAAACAGATACGGAACTCTATAGAATTCTGGTGCAGAGGTAGCCAAACATCAGCATCTCTCCATAAGCGAACTCCCAAATATTTTTAACATTCATAACTTTGAACTAAAAACCTGGATCATGTATATGTACAAGATTATTACCATAATACCGAAAAAAAATACATGGAAATGTGTATTGTGTATCGTAATTTCAGTTGATGGTTCTGTATTTTGTCAACGAATAGCATCTAAATTCAAGGCAGCTGGCAATAAGTCCATAACGTCACCTTAGCCATGGTTTTGACCTTGACATTGGCGACATTGTGATGGTATAGCAAGCTCCGAGACTTTTACAACCATTTCACATTAATTTTAGGGACCTTTATCGTTTTACGGACCTTTTATCAGAGTTCAGCAATGTTCTAGTACGCTTAATATACTGTATACCTCATCATCCGTATTTTCAAGAGACAGTTGTATTTAATCATATTCCTCAACATCCTCACAACCATACTTGTTTTACTCTAGCCTGCCCTAAAATTGCCATCTCTTGACTATGATCTGTAACAAGAGATTAACGCTAGAATGTAACGCATGCCAAGAAATGCTGTGGAAATGATGTAGTGTCACAGCATTATCTTACTCCGAGCTACGTGAAATGAGCAGCAAAAGGACGTAAATCTGGGCCACGTTAAGGTAGAAGGTCTATAGGTGTAAAAAGGCCATCTCTCCATCTTGAATGTTAAGCTGTAGCAAATGATTACCACTGAAATATGGTATTAATCACGAAGAAGTTCTTTTTGATTCCTATACTCTGTTCACTTCAACTTGGGGTAATCCTGCCATCTTTCCATCTTGAACGTTTAGCTATAACAACAGATCCCACATTATGGTATGCTAATCACGAAGAAGTGCCATGGAAAGGATGTTCACCTGTAGCAGCGTCTTACTCTGCCAATGAGCTACGGAAATTAAATAGGAAAACGAATGAAAATCTGCCTCTAGTAAAAATAAACTTTCTTTTGGCTCCTACGACCCACACTTGGCCGAATAAAATCATGGTGCAGGTTGGGAGAAAAACTAGAGTTGTCCCTGCCATAAGAAGGTTAATAGTGTACAGGGTTCTCTCCTAACCTTTCGTGGCTCCTCAGCTGAATAAAATTGTAGGGTGTCAAGCGCAATAAAATAAAGAAAACGCGAGAATCAGAGGAGTAAGTGAGGGAGATTGCCTTTAAGGAGTGACTGATTTGCATACTCACACATATCATAGACATACATAATACACATCCATATTACACACACACACACACACACACACACACACACACACACACACACAAACCACCACCATCACCAACTACCCACACACAATCACCATTATCATTACACACACCATCGTCGTTATCAAAAACAGACCATCACTATCATCATCGCACAAACATCAACAACAACAACAACATTAAACCCACCTTACCATCACCATCATTATCATCATCATCATCATCATCATCATCATCATCATCATCATCATCACCACCACCACCACCACCACCAACACACACCTTCTTAAACAGACGCCAAAATTAACATAAACTACGTAAGGAAACATATGACGCAAATACTCAGGATATCCGTCATGTCTCCAGACAGATTTAGAAGGAAAATTTACCAGGCGAACTATGCTTTTATTTTTTAACTCTGACTTGGCCTAAAATTCCCATCTCTCCATCCTGAATGTCGAGTTGTAAGGAAAAAATAATGACAAGATTATGATGCTGGTCGCAAAGAAGTGTCATGGAAAGTATGTACTGGGGTAGCACTGTCTGCCACCTCGCTGAGTGAAATAAGCTACAAAAGGATGCAAATCTGGGCCAAGTTAGAGTAAAAATATAACTGACTGACTGACTGACTGACTGGCTAACTAAATAAATAATAAAACAGACGATTAATCCTTTCCATCCGCTGATATATATGCTTGCTACTAGGAAGATAATTATTTTTACTATGCTTACGTGTGGCTTTTGAATTAGTAATTACACAGGGTTGTCCGTAAATAGCGCTCCATTACACACCTGGCGATAACGATTAGCGAAGACGGCGCAGTCTGCTGGTGTGGGTGTAGGCGGGGCAGGAGGAGTAATAAATAAGGCAAGGTAGACACTGATAATGCCTAATAAGCCGTCCCGCACCACAGTAAAAATCGCATATATATGGTATCACCATAAACGCACCTCAAGGCAGAGAAAACTCTAGCGTCTGACGATTTTTTCAACTGGGAGTCAGGAGTGGGTTATAGGAGCCTGGGAGTGGGTTACAGGAGCCTGGAAGTGGGTTACAGGAGCCTGGGAGTGGGTTACAGGAGCCTGGGAGTGTGTTATGGGAGCCTGGGAGTGTGTTATGGGAGCCTGGGAGTGGGTTATGGGAGCCTGGGAGTGGGTTACAGGAGCCTGGGAGTGGGTTATAGGAGCCTGGGAGTGGGTTATGGGAGCCTGGGAGTGGGTTATGGGAGCCTGGGAGTGGGTTATGGGAGCCTGGGAGTGGGTTATGGGAGCCTGGGAGTGGGTTACAGGAGCCTGGGAGTGGGTTACAGGAGCCTGGGAGTGGGTTATGGGAGCCTGGGAGTGGGTTATGGGAGCCTGGGAGTGGGTTATGGGAGCCTGGGAGTGGGTTACAGGAGCCTGGGAGTGGGTTATGGGAGCCTGGGAGTGGGTTACAGGAGCCTGGGAGTGGGTTATGGGAGCCTGGGAGTGGGTTACAGGAGCCTGGGAGTGGGTTACAGGAGCCTGGGAGTGGGTTATGGGAGCCTGGGAGTGGGTTATGGGAGCCTGGGAGTGGGTTATGGGAGCCTGGGAGTGGGTTACAGGAGCCTGGGAGTGGGTTATGGGAGCCTGGGAGTGGGTTATGGGAGCCTGGGAGTGGGTTACAGGAGCCTGGGAGTGGGTTATAGGAGCCTGGGAGTGGGTTATGGGAGCCTGGGAGTGGGTTACAGGAGCCTGGGAGTGGGTTACAGGAGCCTGGGAGTGGGTTATAGGAGCCTGGGAGTGGGTTATGGGAGCCTGGGAGTGGGTTATGGGAGCCTGGGAGTGGGTTATGGGAGCCTGGGAGTGGGTTATGGGAGCCTGGGAGTGGGTTACAGGAGCCTGGGAGTGGGTTATAGGAGCCTGGGAGTGGGTTATAGGAGCCTGGGAGTGGGTTATGGGAGCCTGGGAGTGGGTTATGGGAGCCTAGGAGTGGGTTATAGGAGCCTGGGAGTGGGTTATAGGAGCCTGGGAGTGGGTTATAGGAGCCTGGGAGTGGGTTATAGGAGCCTGGGAGTGGGTTATAGGAGCCTGGGAGTGGGTTATAGGAGCCTGGGAGTGGGTTACAGGAGCCTGGGAGTGGGTTATAGGAGCCTGGGAGTGGGTTATAGGAGCCTGGGAGTGGGTTATAGGAGCCTGGGAGTGGGTTACAGGAGCCTGGGAGTGGGTTACAGGAGCCTGGGAGTGGGTTATAGGAGCCTGGGAGTGGGTTATAGGAGCCTGGGAGTGGGTTACAGGAGCCTGGGAGTGGGTTATAGGAGCCTGGGAGTGGGTTATAGGAGCCTGGGAGTGGGTTATAGGAGCCTGGGAGTGGGTTACAGGAGCCTGGGAGTGGGTTACAGGAGCCTGGGAGTGGGTTACAGGAGCCTGGGAGTGGGTTACAGGAGCCTGGGAGTCGGTTACAGGAGCCTGGGAGTGGGTTATGGGAGCCTGGGAGTGGGTTATGGGAGCCTGGGAGTAGATTATAGAAGCCTGATTATTAAGAGGAAAAACTGATAATTATTTCGAGGGAGGTATTATTTTCCTGGACACAAGGAATATGGACGAAAATACACATACACAAATACACATACAATGCACAAACGCACATACACAAACAGCAAACATACACAATTTCACATGGATGGACATTAAGCGAGCACACACACACACACACACATACACACACACACACACACACACACACACACACACACACACACACACACACACACGCACACAAAACCCGCATCGTCACTCCACTACCCTCCTACTTTTCCTTCTTTGACCACTATAGGCCACCCCTGACTCACTGACCTCGACGTTTTGAGGGTGGGTGTGGGAAGGGATTTGGAGGGTACTGAGCATTAAGTGGTGGTGTGTGTGTGTGTGTGTGTGTGTGTGTGTGTGTGTGTGTGTGTGTGTGTGTGTGTGTGTGTGTGTGTGTGTGTGTGTGTGTGTGTGTGTGTGTGTGTGTGTGAGAGAGAGAGAGAGAGAGAGAGAGAGAGAAAGAGAATCACAGAGTCCGTTTGTGGGAGTCTGTTTTTTGCTTTTGTTTGTTTCCCGCTCTTGCTCTTCCCCTCCTTCACTCTCGCTCTCTCTCTCTCTCTCTCTAACTCAAGATTTTCCTCATCGCTTCCGTCCTCTCTGTCTCGACGTCTGTCTGCCTGTTTGTCTGGCCTGTGTGAGTCTGTGTCCGTTTGGTCTCTGCCTATAGCTGTCTGGTCGCTGTCTGTCTGGTCAATGTCTGTATCTGGTCTCTGTATGTGTCTGTTTTTGACTGTCTGATCGCTGTCTGTGGAGTGTGTGTCGGTCTGGTTGCTCTCTGTGTGTGTCTGTCTTTATGGCCACTTAATAATTATCTCTGTGGTCACTGTCTATGTGTCTGTGTCTGTGAGTGTCCATCTGGTCGTTGTCTATGATTATTGTGTCTGTTTCCTCAATGTCTGCCTGGCTGTCTGTCTGTCTCGTCTGCACGCTGTGTGTGTGTGTGTGTGTGTGTGTGTGTGTGTGTGTGTGTGTGTGTGTGTGTGTGTGTGTGTGTGTGTGTGTGTGTGTGTGTGTGTGATCCTATGTCTAACATCTGAAAATCTGAGAACAATGTTACCTGTACTAGGTAGTTTTCAAATACTAATGCCGTCGCGCAAACACACACACACGGACACGGACAAGCACACGCACACGCACACGCACACGCGCACACACACACACACACGACACTTCACTCTGCTGGGAGTAATATGAGTGTTATTAAACGCCTCCCTCGCCTAAGGAGTCCTGAAGCCCCATCGATCAGTCGCCGATAACACCCCATTAGCTCGACATCTTAGAAGGCGAATCCCGTCCCGACACCGCATTAAGTCTCATTATAATAGTAATTGAATGTTGGCGTAATGACGGTGAGCAGGTCCAATTAGCCTTCATTGATGTCACATAAAGAGCGTCCCAGCCTGCAAACAGCGGATCCGTAATTACCCACCTCACATCGCCATCACGTCCACAAACATGTCCACGTCCAACAGCTTGTCAAAACGCCTTCATCTTCCTCTTCTTCCCTGCGCGAGCTTTTTTCCCTCCGACCCTTCTAGTGAGCGATTTACAGGGAGTGGATGCATAACTCTGCCACCCCAAGGAGAACCAGATAATTCCCCCCGCGGACCTGCTGCTGCTGCTGCTGCTACTGCTATATGGGTAAGGGGGAGTGAATGTGTGTGTGTGTGTGTGTGTGTGTGTGTGTGTGTGTGTGTGTGTGTGTGTGTGTGTGTGTGTGTGTGTGTGTGTGATCTAATGCTGACTGAAAATGACCCACAGCACTTCAGACCTCCGACAGCTGACCCTAAACCTTTCCGCTCGAGGACGTCTTTTATATTTACTTCTCGCACCTCAAAACGACTTTATTCAGATCAAAACCGCATCCCAGGAGTGAAGGGGTTAATGAAGGCTATACCGTAATTTTCTAACCTCTCTAATTCTCTTCCCAGGATAAACAAATTAACCTCATCTAACGATCTAATTCAACTAACAAATTAACCTAACCTAGCATCACCTAACCTAACCTAGCCCTAACAGACTAACAGAACCAAACTTAAGTCTAACCTAGCCTAACTCAGCCTTGCCTACCCTAACCTAGCTCTTAATAGACTAACCGGACCTAATTCAACAAAATCTACACCATCCTGGAGTAGAAAAAGCCCAAATCGACTACAGTTGGGAACTCTGCTGCACAACATTTCACACACACACACACACACACACACACACACACACACACACACACACACACACAAACTTCAGAATCGTCTCTCTCTCTCTCTGCCCCCACAAAAACCCGCCTGATATTAAACCCCTGGCCGTGTATTTACACAATTTCTGATGCAGGGAAATCAAGGGATAAACGACATAGCAGTCACACATCTAGTCGGGGCGGAGGTCTATCTAATACTGGGATTCTAGATTATGGGGGCCCTAGGGATGGGGTGGGGGAGTTAGGCTAGGATTCTCTCTGTGGGGTGGGGGAGTTAGGCTAGGATTCTCTCTCTCTCTCTCTCTCTCTCTCTCTCTCTCTATCTATCTATCTATCTATCTTAGGTTCAGCAACAAGAAAAAAAAAAAGGGCTGAACAGAAGAGAGCGATTGAGAGAGGTGATATGCGTATGGTTCAAATTAACCTCTTCACACCGAGTTCGTAGCTATTTTCTACATTACCCTCGCTATTATAAGGCAATTTTATGCAGTTTAAAAGAAACATATTGCACTGAAGAGGTTAATGATGGATATATGTAAACCCTCCTCCTCCTCCTCCTAATTCTCTATAGTCTGTGTAAACCCTCCTCTTTCTAATTCTTTATATGTAAACCCCCCCCCTCCTTCCAAGACTATCCTAGGGTAAAGAAAACCGTCTGGAGAAAGAAAAAGTACAATATACCTCACCGGACTGAAGGAGTTAACTGCCTTTACATAGGACGATATTTGAGAGGAGTAGGCTGTATGTCTGACCTCCTCTCTACTGTAGTCTCTATCCTCCCACCTTCACAAACACTCATCCGCCTCACCTCCCTCACCCTATCCATTATCAATCATCTGCCTCACTCCCTCATCCTACCCCTTATCCTTTCATCGCTTTCACTCCATCCCTTACCCTCGACATGGAGAGAAACACAGGCAAATAAGGATGCAAAGGAGTGTTGTGGTGGTGTGGATGTGAAAGTGTTGTAGAAATACTTTGAGATGTCTTTCCCATGTGGTGAGGATGGAGAGTGAGACATCAGAAAAACGTGTTTAAGTGAGGAGGAGAAGGAGGAGGAGGAGGAGGAGAAATGATATATGAGAGAGGGGAGTGTGAGTTGAAAGTAGGGCAACCGAATAACACAGGACAGGGCGACGTGGAGACAGTATGTTTGTGGCCACTCCTTACGAGATTAAGGTGTCTGGCAATACATAGACAGACAGATAGATATATAGATAGATAGACAGATAAACAGAGAGATAGGATTGAAGGGGTTAGTTTTTATGCACAGGATTTTACTCTGGTATTTTTTTTTCGGTCATTTCTCTTCCTGTTTCGCTTAAAGGGCAGTGTCTTTCATACGTAAATAAAAGCCTAAATGAGGAGTTACGATGCTAAGGGAACCAACATGACAGGGTTTGCATTCAGCCTTCATCAAAACTTTATAGGGAACGCCAAGTAATGCATATAACCTAAATAAAGGGAAAGTTCAAGTCTAACCCTAAGCTTCCTAATATTAGTTCGTAGGGCCACTGATCTACTCCTATAACTAAAAATAAATACATAAATAAAACAAAAAAATTCTTATCAATTACTTCACTACCTATCTGACGACACACACACACACACACACACACACACACACACACACACACACACACACACACCTCCCTATCGACCCGACAAATAAATATTACATAAGCTACATACAACACCTACCCAACCCTTGCACCTCTGCCTACACACAACCCTTCCATGTCAACTCCCTATCCAACCCCTGCACCTCCCTACACACAACCCGTTCATGCCAACTTCCTATCCAACCCCTGCACCTCTGACTACACACAACCCTTCCATGCCGACTCCCAGTGCACCCCTCCCTACACACAACCCCTCGTTACCAACACCCACCTAACGCCTGCACCTCTTTCTACACAGAATTCCTTCATACCAACTAGCAGCTACCCACCCCACCACACACATCAATCATGCACAACCCCTCCCTAACCCCCTTCCCAACCCTCCCTCACCTCTCCCTACCAGTACCCCTTCACCAAACCCTACCGCCTCCGCACCTCTCCCCCTCAGCCACGGAACCTCATACGTCGCCTCTCCCCGCTACAATATATGTCTCCAGAACGCACAAGCTCCGTGGTTAGGACGTATCAATTCTCCATTTTAGTACTGCCAGCATAGATATTAGCTGTCGAAAAAACGTGAGGGTTGTGGGAGTGACAGAGGGTAAGTCCTGAGTCTCTTATACCAGTTCCACCCTCCACCATTATTATAGCCTTCCATTCGCTTCTTGATACACTTTTTATATCAGCAAAGCACTGGGGGTAGGGTGGGGGAATGAGGGAAGGGGTAGGGTGAGGTAATGAGGGAGGGGGTTGGGTGTGGGGATGAGGGAGGGTGAAGGAGGGATTGAGCGGGGGTAGAGAGAGAGTGGGGAACAGTAGGGAATGGGAGAGTTAGGGGAGAGGGATAAATTGATGGGATAAGAAGGGTCAGCTTAAGGTTAAAGGAGTGGACTGGGTGAGGATAGTATGGGAAAGAGATATGGTGAGAGGGAAAGGAGGGTAAGGGATAGGGTGAAAGGTGTATGGTATTAGTGTATAAGGGTAGACTCAGGGGTAGAGAAACAGGGTGATGATCGGTAGGGTAAGGAATAGGTAGAGGGGTACTGTAGGGATAGTTGATAAGGGTGAGGGGGAAAGGGTGTAGGAGAGTAGGGTGTGGGAAGGAAGGGAGAAGATGGGTAGGGATGGGAAGAAAGTGAACAGGTGTAAGGCTGGGAGGTAGTCTGTCAGGGTAATGGGGAGGGGAAGTAGGGTGTGGGTGAGTAGAGGGTAAGGGATGGAGCGAAAAGGATGCAAGGATAAGGGATACGGTAAGGAAGGGCAGGATAGGGTGGGGGAGGTGAGGCAGATGATTGTGAAGGCAGTAAGGCAGTGAACAGAGAGAAGGTACGGATGTATGAGTAGGGTGAAAGAGTGGGGCATTCAATGGGGAAGGCAGGATCAGGGTAAAATGCGATGCTTTAAGTGGCATAAGGAGTGAGGGGGGATGGTGATGGGGGTAGAGAACAGGGAGAATTAGAAAGCAGGGTATAGGACAGGGTGAAAGGGGTAAGGCAGGAGCAGAATGAACGGGGTGGGATGGCAGGGTGAGAAGGGGTGGAAAAGCAGGGTGAGGAGAGGCAGGGAAGGGTGAAGGAGTAGGATACGGGGGAGAGAACAGGAGACAGGGCGAAGAAGTGAGGAATAAGGTATGATGAGAGTAATATAGGAGCAGCTGAGATAGGATGTACGGTGAGTGCAGAGGCATAACCTAAACTGAAAGGGGAGGGAGCAGGATGAGAGGGTAGGGGATAGAGAGTGGGGGACAGTGGATAGTGTAAGGGGGCAAGGGACAGAGTAAGGGGTCAGGGAATAGGGTGGGATGTTAAGAAATGGGGATGATGTGTGTGATAAGGTACAGGGAGCATATTTTCCTTTCACAACGAAGACATTTTATATTCTATTCTTGCAACCACACGATTTAACTCAACTTTGCAAAT
Organism: Coenobita brevimanus; assembly: GCF_032717465.1. Taxonomy (NCBI): domain Eukaryota; kingdom Metazoa; phylum Arthropoda; class Malacostraca; order Decapoda; family Coenobitidae; genus Coenobita; species Coenobita brevimanus. Next base: position 2,946,238 of record NC_137005.1, on the reverse strand, counting down.
ATAGTTCTCAAACTGGAAAGAATAGATACATACATCCTTCATTAAACCCCCTACACACGGTACCGGTGCTGGAGAGGGACGCCTTCATGTGGTGGTATCGATTTAACTAGGTGGCTTCACTACCCTCTTACACAAATGCCCCTCAGTTACCTTCCTATCCCCCCGAAATGAGGATGGTGGGCTGTGCGAGGAAGACAACTTCAGCCTGCTGTCCACTGGGTTCACATTTCAGATAAACCTGGGACTACTACTACTACTACTACTACGATACCTGACGTCTCTCCTAAGCTGAATAAAATCGTCTGGAGGCAGCAAGAATGAACCAATGAATGACGTCGCCGGCTTCACGGGGTTAAGGCACAGATAGTGAGCATATTAACACTCGGGCTCCTACGCCTCACTCTCACCTGAAAACAACCACCTACAGTAGCATCACCTGAATGAGAATAAAAGAGTAGCCCCGACCATGAGAAGGTTAATGATGACTAACAACACTCTCAGCCTCCTATGACTCACAATCGCTGAATAAAAGCGAGTGGCGATAGATGGAACAGAAAACTAGACGTATCCCAACCATGAGAGAGAGAGAGAGAGAGAGAGAGAGAGAGAGAGAGAGAGAATGGGGACAGGATGGGGCAAGGGAGAGTGGGAGAGAGGAGGGGGGTTTAAAAATGAAGGACTGCCCTGATGAACACTTCTGAACCTGCCTGTATTGGAGATGAGGGGTTCAAGGGTTTTAATGAAGCAATTTACATATCAACGTACAATTAGCTGCAACACACCCATCTTTATCACGGTCCACATGACTTACCATTTTCCGACTAACTGCCGCCCTGTGCCTCAAATTACCCACTCCATCTCTGCATACTTGTTTGTCTTCATGATTACCGTATTAAAAATTACTGCACATTTATACGGAGCTTTCATTATTAGTAGCCTACACCTGATTAAAGATATATTTTACTTCATTTTCTGATTATTTTAAAAGTTATTTTATAGCCCCGTCCCCTCTTCATTAATGGAGTGGAAATTACTTGGAACTTTATTCTTCCTCTGGTTCACGTCCCGAAATAAGAGTAAAGATCTCTGCTTAATCCACCAGGTATTGTACTGACAGCTTAGCATGGTGATTTTACATTCGTGTAATATTTTTATGCAACAAAGAAAGAACCAAAGACTGCAAAAATTGTCCACTCTAGAGACTGATAAACACATGACAATATTCAAGATTCGTTCACTTCCAGATCCGTGGACACAGTGCTTACAAAATACCGGAGGTCAGAGGCAGGGGGAAAGACTAGCGAACAATATTTCACAGATGACCAGTTCTGTTTAAGGAAGACTGAATATACCGCTTAACTATTGCATTAGAGGTGGATAGCAAAGGTGTGTGTGTATGGCCAGACGAGAATGCTATACAAATGACACCCCTGCAGTCCGTACGCTTAATATTACATGTACCTGTGGCTATAAATAAAGGCCTGCAAGTACATGGAAACAAGCTAGTGTTGGTGTGACTGAAACGTAGGGTCCGGCTATATCCAAGGGTAGCTATTATTCTCTGCCACTGCCTGTAAACTAGTATAAGACAGGCTAGCAGTAAGACTCTATTTCATGGGCTCTTTGTGGAAAAAGGCCTAAGGAAGAATACAGAAGTGGGGATGGCATAACAGCTCAGGTATATATTTTCACTTCTTTCCGCATTCTGTGTCTATCTTTTTATCTATCTATCTACCTATCTATCTACCTGTCTATCCATCCATCCATGCAGGCTATCTACCTATCCATCTATCCATCCATCCATCTAACCACTTATATATCAATTTACCTATCCACCTATCAATTTATTTATCCATCAATCCATCCATCAATATCTATCTATATCTATCTAGCTATTGCCTGATGATGCTTCCTGTGAGGGGTGGCCTAAAAGGTAAGACACTTCTTGGCATTTCTGTCCCTGCTCAGCGACAATCTCTTTTCCCAAAACACACTATCTGACCCTCGAGCACCTGAATTCCCACCTCATTCTCGGTCTCCTCCTCCTCCCAATCAGCTCATTCGTCGTCTTCCCTCTGAATTTGGTTAACATCAATACATGAGGAAAAGGAGAAGAAAATATATTAAAAAAAAAGAAAGTTCTAATTCCCTTCACTTGTTTTCTCGTCCGGTGAGGAAGCTTTATAAACACCTCCTCCTCCGCGATTTATTTTGCATGTTACACCTTACCTGTCTCTTGTATCATATTTACTCCCTTGTATTATCGACACAGATTGCCTGAGTATGATAAAAACAATTATGAAAATAGCACATGCAGGAATAAACCGGTAAGTAAGAGGTGTTAGGGAACTTCCTCAGAATACCGACCTAAGAGACGTCATTCCTTAAGTTAAATATCTCTTTAGTATGAGCAAGTCCTTTTTGTTTATATTTTTGACTAACACAGTATATACTAGTACGAGTAGAACAACGGCAGAACAAGAACAGGGAAAGAACAATACCAATGGAGGTCAGAAAATTAGATCATAACAAGAACAAAGGCACAAAACAAATATATATTATTAGGAAGAACAAATTATAGCAAAGAACATATAACAGGGTCCAGGACAGAACACACCGGCAAAATATGAACCAGAACTTATAACGATGAACACCAACAACAGAACACAGAGGCTAACAGGGGCAAGGATATTTAAAGAACAAGGATATAGAACAATAAGGACACAACAATGAACACCAGAAAGAACAGGACATACAAGCTATAAAGGGCAAAGATATATCGAGAGAACAGGGGCACAGAACATAATTACAACCCTCGCAAGAACAATAAATAAAGGGTAAGCACAGAACAGAGAACACACTAATAACAAGGGTAAGGAGAGAACATGCCAGTGTATAGCAAGAACATGAACACTGATACCCGACATGGAAAAAACAAACAGAACATAGGCAACGAAAAAGCAATCAAGAACACAAGCAGAGAACAAATAACAATCAAGGACAAAAAGTTATGGGCAGAACAAACAGGAACAAGAACGGAATTGACTGCAACAAGAACAAAAACAAGGACATAAGAAACAATGACAATAAATAACAGCAGAAAGAACAGAATATAACGGGAAGAACAGAATATAATAGCAAGGATGCAAGAAGAACAAAAATAGGAAAGAAGTACCAATCAGTAACAAACAGAACACATATAACAGCGGCAAGAACAGAACATGAAAACAAAAACACATAAATAACAAGTACGGGAAACACCTGACCGAATCAAAGCCACGAAGAACATAATAACAAGAAGAGAACAAATAACACCAGCAAAAACAAAAACAATGAGCGACTTAACCCCTCCAGCACGAGGATGATTTTTAAATATATTTTTCTGGCTATTTTTCAGACGATTTTTCTCGGCAAGATTTTTCTAACCAGAAGACTTAGATTTAACCTTCATTAACCTCCAAGATTCTTTTTTTTTTTTTTTTCTCCGGCGAACGTCAACCTCGGAATGAGAGAGGAAGACCAAGGATGAGATGGAGGGATGGACAGTTGAGATATATGAGGGAAGGTGTGTGTGTGTTGGGGATAGGGCGACCATATGTGAGAGGATAGGGCGAAGCATAAGTGATGGTATGTTTGTGGCCACCCCTTAGTGTGCGTCCACACGTGTGCTCAAACATATTTTGGCAACACAGCTGGCAACATGTTCGGGAACATGTTTGCAGCAGTATTTGGACAGATGTATGCAAACACGTTTCAGTGCAGCTTCGAACACTGGCAGCAGAGGTGATGGGATAAGTGTGTGCATACGAGGCAGCTGAGACTTCTTCATGATGCTGCCAACATGTTCTGGACGCTGTTGTTCCCAACATATTTGCAGCGTGTTCGTTACTGTGTTGCATACATGTTGCCAGCACTTGTTTGAGCACACGTGTGGACGCGCCCTTACGGGCCTATGGCGCCTGACAAAGGAGAGAGAGAGAGAGAGAGAGAGAGAGAGAGAGAGAGAATACCCTCGAACTGAAATGATTAGCAAAGAGGTCAACCACTTCAATCCAACGACATATTTGTTTATTATTCCCACCACCAGACGATTTTATTCAGCTACGGAAAGACTTTTCGCGCTGAAGGGGTTAGATACAGCCTTCATTTATGGTACCCCTTCACAAAAAGAACTTCCAAAGCGCTGAAGAAAAAATCGTCTGGAAGCAGCAGGAACAAAAAAAAAAAAAAAAAAATGTACCCGTTGTAAAAAGGTTGAGGAATTAAACTGCCATCGTCATCTTTCTCGAGTCTGTCTTTTTTTTTTTTTATTACGGTACCATTTATATCCCAGCTCATTCCTCCTTGAACCCAATTAACTTTGACCCTCTCTCTCTCTCTCCTCCATTATCATCTTTTCCTCTCAATCCCTTCCCATTCCCATTCCCATTCACCATCACAACCACAATTTCCTCCCTCCACCTTTCCCATCCATCTCCACCACCGCCATCCCTCTCCTTCCATCAACACCCCACCACCACCACCACCCTGTACATCCACCAATGCCTTCACCACCACACTCCTTCTCCACTATTCATTAAGTACAGGTAACCACTTCAACTATTCTCCTCCTCCACTACCAACATCTTCAATTTTCTCCACCCCTCCATCTCTCCTCCCCCTCACCCATCCACATCACTCTTCCACTCTCCACACTGTCCATTTCCACATTAACTAGTTCTCTTCACAATCAATATCATTCCTATTTCCTTCATCCATTCCTCTCTCCCTTTTCACTTCCATCATCTTCACCATCATCCCTCTCTAGATCCTTCACCATTCCATCTCGTCTTCACACCAGCCTCCTTCCTCTTCCACCACCTATCTTTCCACATCATCCTTCCTCCTCTTCCACCAAAACTAGCCCTCGACACCACAACTAGCCCTATCCACCTTCTTCATCCTTTCTTTCATCCACACCATCTTTCCTCCACTCCACCACAATTAATTCTTTCCACCTATTAACATCTCCATTTCTATAAGTCTCCCTGCTCTCTCTCTCTCTCTCTCTCTCTCTCTCTCCAACTGCATTTCATCTCGACTCCCTCATCATTGTCTCTACTTCCTTCCCTCCTTCACCACCCCAACTCCAATTCTTCCTTTCCTTAACCATCCGTCCTTCCTTCATATTACTACCTTACCATCCCTCCTCTCCTCACGCATCCACTATCGCCCCTTCCTCAATCACTCCCACCATTCCCCCCCCTCACCCACACCACCACCCTTCCGACCCTCCCCCCCCCACTATTACCATTCCTTGATATCTCGCCATTCTTCTTTCCCCTCACCCTACCCCCAACCCTACCTCTACCATCCCTCGTTCCCTTACTTCACCACCAATACCCCTCCAATAGTCACAGTAACATCCATCATCCCCTCACAACACCCCACTATCCCTTCCTCCCTCATCACTTCATCCCATCCTTCCCTATCACTCTTCCTCCCTCACCATATAACCCTTCAATCTCCATCCCTCCCCTATCACTTCTAATCCTCCCTCTGTCCCTCCCCATCTCTATTCCGTCACATTATCCCCACTTTCCTCTCCATAAAATAATACGATGGTTTGGAGGGTAGGACAGACAGATGGCACATACGGCGGAACAAAAGATAGTTCAAGCAGACAGCGGTCATGCGTGAACGTTTTTGTGTGATTGCTGCGGACAGGTGTTAGTTTGTGGGCGTCAGTGATGCTCGAACCCACCACTCAGTGCGTCCTCCAAATGTGGCTAACCAAGCGAACCACCAAGCGGCCCCCTCCTCTGCACCACCTCACTCCTCGCCTCCGCCATCCCAACTCATAATGCAGACATCCACACTGCCGAGCCCATTTCCTCCCACTCCACACCTCTCACCCGGACAACAGCATGCAGGCCGTCACGTGATATAAACAAACCCCTTCCCGCCCCGCCACATTCGGCTCGGCTCAGCGGCGTCATAACATTCCGCCCCACGCAAGACACAAAGGCCGCGGGACGGAGCCTAGCCCAAGAAATGCCAATAAATTACACAATGACGAACGAGACAAGAGCAGCCCGCCCAAACCTCGTCGGGCGGGAGACGAGGGGGGCGAACCGGACGAACCAATGAGGCTATAAGACAGAGCCCCTCCCTGTCCCCACCCCACCTCGGTTCGTCTTATTACAATCAATAAAGACCCGGCTCTCTTAATTCCCTATATAAATTTTATCGAGCGCTGGTAAAATTCGTCATAAATCCGCCGCTACGACCTCTACAAATACAAATTAATGAGGTATAAATAGCAGGGGTTATGGTCGAGCACGGTCCACCCCGTTGCCAAGGGGGCCCTCATGTCTTGTACATGTCAATCCACTTTTATTTACGACCCAGATTACGAATTTTCGAATCAAATCCTCCCGTGATGGATAAGAGTGGCATGTCGGCCCCATAAAGCAGGCGAAAATAGTGACCGTAAATCCGTCAGAGGTGATAGCCTAATTACAAAGTGCGGAGCCACAAAAAATGACTTATCTTTGGACGCAGCAAACGCGAGGATTGCTGGTAATTAGTTATTGGCGATCAACCTGAGGAAGTCGAGGCTCCTGCTGGTGGTGCTGGGAAGGGCAATGCTTTACTGACAGGGCTATACATATTAGGTCTAATCTCTATCATTTGTAGACGCACCAGTCCGCCCGCGCCAATCTCTCCCCTGGCCAGCTATACGGAGCCTCACCTACCATTTGTTCCCTCCGCTTACCTCTATTTTACTACAGATATATTGTCCTGGGCTCGCTCTGGTCACTGTGCTGGGTTTCTTGGTCTCTGATACCTTGATCTTAACTTCCCCTTCCCGTTTATAATAAATTTCTGCACATCGGCTTCTCTGCCTAATTTCTGTGCTTTACGGATGATGCTTTGGTCATTGTTGTGTTTCATATTTTATCGTACACTCGATTTTAACTTTATTTTTGATACCTAATTTCCTTTTCTACTTTTGACTTTTCCTTACTTGCTCCCTCGACTTAATTCTACTGTACTGGATATTTTTATTGGTTACTGTTGTTTTTTGGTCTCTTGTTCTCTCGCTCTTACTTCCCTTTCTGCCTTCATTCTTCTTCCATCACTTGCCTCTATACTCACCTCTATAGTACAAATTTATATGCCCTGGTCCATTTTTTTTGGGAGAGGGGGGGAGTACCGCGGGCTTCATTTGAGTTTCCCTTTCTACTTTTGATTTACATGTTTCACTAATTTCCTTCACCGATTTATCCTTACCTCCTGGCTTTCAGTTTCCGCTTTTGAATTATTGTTTCATTCTATTAATTTCCTCCCAATGTTTACCTTTACCTTTTGACTTTCCCTTTCTGCTATTGACGTATTTTCATTCCAGTATTTTCCAGCAGCTACTTATCATCACCTTTACTGCAAATATGGGCTACCGTATGTGCTTTTGTCACATATGATTCGTTGCTCTCTCCCTTGCTCTCTCCCTCCATCCTGACTTTCTCCACAACTATGGTAGCCTTATCCACACCACTACACCCCTTCCCACCTCGAATCCACTATCATTCTTCTCCACACCATCCTCCCTTCTCTTCCAATACAGCTAACCTTCTCCACCACCGTCATCACCCTTCTCCCTCTCCATCATTTCTTCCCTCCTCTCCCTTTCTATCCCTTCTTTTCAACACCATCCTCTCTTCTTTTCCACCACATCTAGCCCTCTCTACCACTACCATCCCTCCCTCTATCCATCATCATTCCTTCCCTCTTTGTCTTCCTTCTTCCTGAACTACATCAGCCCTCTCCACCACAAACATCCTTTCAACCTCTTCCAGCATCATTGTTCTCTCCACTCACTTCCCTCCCTCCTCCTCTCCCTCCCTCCACCCCACCACACCTCACCCATCAAAACCATCCCTCCTCCCCATCCATCATCATTCTTCCAGATTCTACAAACAATCCTTCTTCCTCTACAGCATCTAGCCCTCTTTACCAGTATCTTCCTCCCTCCTCTTCCACCACAGGCCTATCTAGCCTTCTCCACCACCACCACCACCACCACCACAATCTGTCCATCCACCATCATATCTCCACACTGTCCTTCCTCTACGTCCACCACAGCTAACACGTATCACAATAAAGTACGGTAAAGAGATATATAACGATGTACACAAAGTCAAGTTAACAGTCTGCTGAAATTATATGGAACTGAAAGACTGAGGAACAGGAACTTATGTTCTAAACAATGAGAAATATCTAAAAATATAAACACACTCATCAATAAAAAGTTAAAAAACACAAACTTTTAAAAAAAACATTGACATTGAAACAGTAACTAATCCTCTTCAACCATCATCACCATATCCATCAGCATTATTTGTTCCAATTTCTATCGTACGTTTTGTTTCCTTGACTTACCTTTAATTCACTGGAGATTTTACGTTCGCCTGCCTCGCTGTGGTCACTGCTGCTGCTCCTTGGTTCCTGTTCCTTCGATCTTTTTTCACTAACTTCCAGTTTTTCTTTACTTTTAAATTTCACTGACTTCTTTCCATGTCCTTGTTTACGTATTTCACTAACAAACTTTTTTTTTTCACTGGTCTATAGTTGTTTCTGTCTCTTTACTGACTTCTGTTTAATTTTCACTGCAATATACTTCACTCAAACTAGTTATCACATTCTCTGTATTTCTAAAGCATTTCCACGTTCACTGTGTCAACTGAAGTTCTCCTTTTACGATCGTTTTACACTTTCTTTTACACTTATTTTACGCATATACCACTTCATCCAGTGCTAGTAACAGGGTAAGTCTCGTCACTGTCATATTTAGCATCATTTTCGCTGCCGCCTTGGTCACGAATCTTCAGTTTCCCTCTCTGCTTATTTACTGTTTTCATCTTTTTCTCCTGATGTTCTATAATCCAATTACTGCGAAGCGTTATACATTTTTACTGATTTTTACATTGTCAATTAATTCACTATTATTTCTAGTAATGAGACACTTTTTTAATGTAAAATTTTGAAAAGTTATGCTTTTCTTATACACTCAGATTATACATATCAGATCACTGTTACTGTTATTGCTGGGGTACCACACTTCTGCAGATTATAATACTGAACAATGTTATGTATTTTCATCATACACTGAGTTTATACTTGCTAGATTCACTACTACAGCCAGCAATCAGGCACTATGTCACTGTCTTGCTTTCCTTCATTTATTTATTTATTTTGTTACCACCACCACTACCCTAAACATCATCAACTTTCATTTAACCATCCCACGGTCTTAACATCACTTTTATTCATCACCATTTTCTGTTCTCTTACTTCCTCATCATGTCATGTCATTTTAATTTGTGTCTCAGTTACACTATCATTTCACTAACTTCTTCCTCATCTGACTGTCCTCCCAACACAGTTTCCATGTAACTTTAACTTAGCTGTTCTTATTGTTTCAGCATCTTTTCTTCCGTCTTTCTTCCTTAGCACTTCCACTGTAAAAGCATCGATCTTATTTCCTCGGTTGAGTTGCTTCACAATGTAACTTCGCCCGTATTTTCGTTCCATGTAAGTTTTCATATTTACACCATCACAGTTTCACTTCAGTTTTTATCTTAATTCCTAGGTATCATATATTCACTAACTCTGCCTTAACTTCCTCCGTAGCTGTAACTGTTTCACTAATTCTCTATCTTACTTCCTGTTTCACTGTTTCATTAGTTCTATTTCCACAGCATTATTATCTGACTAATTATCCATCTTCGCTGCGTTTCACTTTCATAATCTCGACCTTGCATCCTTCACTCAGTTTTTGTTTTTCTTATCACTGTTTTATCATTATTTTTCCAGATTTCCCCTCAGTACTACATTACTATCGTTCCATCATTATACTTTTTTCTTTTCTCAGTATTATATCATTACTACGAGTATGCCACCTTCATCAATAAATGTCTTTTCTCAGAACTATTTTACGAATGCTTAACCATCATTAACCTTCCATCTTAGCATTATAGTTTCACCACGCTCAGTTTTCTATCTTCATTTCTTAGTATTAGCTACTTAACTAATTTCATCATTATTAATACGGTACTGTTTTTTATCTGCGTGGTATACAGCTAATTTCACCTTTTTATCAGTCCTACTCTCATTATTCTATTACCGGTACTATTTCACTTTCACTACTGTTAATCTTATTTTCTGGGTAAAGTGCTTATTATTCTTGCACTATCACTTAATTTTCTATCTTCTGTTTTAACCAACTTTCTTTTGTTTAATTTTACTGTTTCACTATCAATTTTCTATGTTCTCTTTCCGGTATTATATTACAACTGTTTCACGATCATTAATTTTATCATCTTTTCACAGTTAAACTTTTTTTTTTCTCGTTTTACTTATTTTCTTTCCTCTTATACTGTCACACTTCTGTATCATTTATTTTCTGTTTTTCCTCCGTATTACATTTTATGGTAGCTATGTGGGGATGTCATCGAATTACTAAGCCATTAATTTTCCGTCTTCTTTTCTCAGCATCCAGGATTAAGGCGTCTGGCTGCCTCTTCTCAACATCAAACTAATTATCTTTCAGTATCTTCAAAAGGAAATTAACACTGAATTACGGGCACTGAGGAATCATTAATCTTCTCTCATCTTTTCTCAGTAATCACATTCACTATCTCTCAGTAACTTCAAAGCAGACAGACACTGATTTAATTAAACAAGCAGAGCATCTCCTCCTCACGCTGTCCAAACTGCGCTGGCCCGGGGACGAGAGATTCTAAAGTTCGCCTCAAAGTTCAGTTTCTGGGTCGGCAGTCAATCTCGCACGGTTCGAGGTCTCGGTCGGCCCTGTGATGCGGCGGGCTTTGTATCTGATGCTGGTGTTTCCTGCGTGTATCATCCTATCCTTATCCTCATCCTTATCCTCATCCTCATCCTCATCTTCATCCTCATCCACTAACATATATGGCGTTTGTAGGATCCTGAAACAGAAAAAAGAAAATGTATGAGTAGAAGAAACTGGAGGGATCAACGCAACATTGTTTGCGTGGTGAATATCTAGTTACGGGTTGGAAATCTCGGCGCTGTGACAGACAAGTTTTGATTTTTTTTTTTTTTTTCGCACGAGAGTGGGTTACAGTAATCATCATCATTATCACCATCATCATTATCATCAACACCACCATCATCATTATCGTATTCCCCGTACTATATTAGGTATAAGTAGGATCTTGAAGTGGAGAAAAAGTGCAAAAAGTGGGAGAAACTGCACTGCGAGCGAACGAGACAGCAACACTCTCACGGTTCCGTTCAGAGGTTCGTCGAACACCCCCTCCTCCCTCCCAGTTCCAACACCCTCTCGTACGGTAAGTAAAATCCTCCCGCTGTTCGAAGATTGATACAAAGAGGACGTCACAGTAATGAGATGGTTTAAATTTGTAGATAAAATCTGAGATAAACCTAGCGCATGACGGAGGATAGCGAACATCTGCGTAATAACCCCGTGTCTGTTTATTCTCCTCCCTCAAGCGGTTGCCAGTTCTTACCATCTCACGGCTCCTAACCAGATGGGATTCTCGAACATATTTACGACCAACTCCCTGTGGTAACTCACATTTTATTTGTAGGAAGACCGAGAGATATGGCAAGGTTCTGCGCTCTCCTGCCCTTGTCCTACCTAAGGGAAGAAATTACAGTTATGGCAGGGAGTTGATAGCAATTGTGTTTGTGGACTTGGTGCAGACCGCCACCTTCTTCCATGTTGAATCTCGCCACAGGGAAGTGTTAGAATATGTCCAAACCGGACCTCGGTTGGCCGAGGCAGTATGACGGACGGAGGCCCTAAGACGACCCAAAGATGGAGGATAAAACTATGAACAAGCAATCTAATACATGATTTTAAATTACGTCACTGGAATCAATGTCTCAACCTTAGTATAGTTTATGAATACTTCCCGATGGTTAGTCTCCTCTTCCCAGTCCTCACCTCGCCTCGCATCCACCAGCCTTCAGCGTGGCGGGATGAAGCCAACATTATAATCATTTATTTGATACTTATCGGGCTTCATTACTTACCTGCACCGCCTCAGCTGCTCACCCAGGGCTTATGGATGTGCGTGGTGCAAGGACAAAGACCCGCCCTCACCAATACCCTCCAGAATATCCCTCCCTTCCCTTATCTCCCATTTCATCTCTCTCCTTCCCTCACCTCCATCCTCACCATCATCCCTGTCTTACCTCCGATTCATTCAACCCCCCTTTTACTCCCACAACCTCTCCCATCTTCACTCACCCAGACTACCCCTTCTTCCTTTCCTGGTTACCACCACCACCATCATCCCCTCCTCCCCCTTTACTCTCTCACCACCACAGCCACCACGCTCCCCACCCCCTCCCCCACTCCACCCTCAACCCACCCCCACAACCCCTCCCTCCTTGACCCTCACCACCACCCCTCCCTCCTTCATCCACCCACCATCACTCCCTCCCTCAACCCATCTCCCAAATCTCTTACACTCTTAAGTTCTTCACTGGGGGATAGAAGTACTGATCTAGGACATCAAACCCTTCAGGATGATCACGTTTTATTTATTATTATTATTATTATTATTATTTTAAAGTGTGTGGATATAACTCTCCTTTTGCTTATGAGCGAAATGTTTTTGTGGTCATGCGGAACTAAATTATCATAGCATCCTCAGCCGAAACTAGGGCTGTTACTGTCACATGTACCGCAGGCATCAGAAATATAATTGTTACTATTATTTCCATCCCTTTGGCAGGAATTCGAGTCGAGATGATTACTGCCATGGCGACGATGACAACAATAATGGTGATGATGATGATAATGATGATGGTGACGAAGATGACGATGATAAAAAAAAAAAATCTGGTTTGTCAGTGAAATGTTGGGCGCCTCCTCCTACCATAAAACAAAGGGTTTATTACAAGGCTCTTCTGCGAAACTCGGGAGCCGCAAGTTTATCGGGGATCAGTCTGCTTCAGCCCATCACGACACCCAAATGACACACGAGAGCCAAATTTCCTCTCTGCCCAGTTATCGATTCCTATCAGGCAAGGCATATTAAGGCCCTCAAACACTACCCGGGATTGTGCTGGCGATCAAAACAGACGTTAGATGAGGGAGAGGCCTGAAGTTAGGGATGGGAAGCATGAAGTTAGGGGTGACTGATATGAAGTTACGGGGTGGGACGCATGGAGTTTGGCCACATTAGGGAACACTAAGTCAAAAGCTGGATGTGTATCTGGACGGGTCATCTGTGGTATTTATAAGCTCTCCTAATTTTGGCAGAGTATAAGACTGTCTGTACATACGTTTATATATACTGAGAATCACCTAGCACTTTACCATCAAATTTAGATATAATATTAAAGAGACAAGATAAGAAAAACAAAATTATCTTGTTAACTCTTGTGAATATTGTACATCTGTAAAACAGTTAAGATTCTGTAATAGTTACATCTGATCAATTTCTTATCCTGCCAGATGTCGGGGGGGTGTAAAACCAGGAACTGCAGGGGCAAGTAAAACCAGGAACTGCAGGACCAAGTAAAATCAGGAACTGCAGGAGCCAGTAAAAATAAAGGACAATGAGCTAGCCTAATATTCCTCTGCTTTAACCCCCTCAATCGACTGACATTTCTCACTTCAAGCTACGACCAAGCGGCTTTATTTAACTTTACTATGAGCCCTAGTACTTGAAGGGTTACTGATGGCTTTAGCTAACCCCTGGCGTTCCGAAAATCTCTCATAAGCTGAATGAAATCGTCTGGAAAAGGCAAGAGGAGGCAAAATAGGTCATCGGAGTCAAGACATTAGCTTTACACTCAGGAAATTATCCGTCACTTTCTTCCCTTAATACATCACATCGAGGAGTATTATCTATGGCAAGGGAAACATATCAAGGTACGTATTCTGAGCAATTAAGGAAGTTCCCTAACACCTTACCCTAGTCGATTTACTATGATTATTACACCTTCTGGCCTCTTCTGTGTTACGTAAATCCTTCCAACACTGCCACAGTCTGCATAAAAAACGTGCAAAAGGCTATTAACCACTCGTATCGAAAAATAAATCGCTAAGGAAGATGTGTTTGGGAGCCTCCTTGTCCTACTGGGATATTGACCAAACTCTCTCTCGCCTTTGGAATATTAGCCAGCAGAGGATGAAGCAAAAACAGGTGAAATATGATGCCAATTTTTGTCCCCACCTGTACGGAACAAGGACACGCACCTCAGACTTATAATGGCCGTATTCTTAACCCCTTCCCTCCGAGGACGTCTCCTAGATTTCACTCTCGCTACCATCAGACGATTGTATTCATCTGTAAAACCCTGGTACTGGAGGGGTTAAGAAATATCCCAGACTACCTCCACCCTCCAGCCAGAAAAGTCTCTCCAAAGCCGAATCTAGAATCTGTAGGTAGTTAGAATAAGAACGCTAAAAAGACGTCATCGTACTGAACGGAATAGAAGGCTTGGATTTTTTCGCCTACAGACTGCACGGGTATCATTACGGCGATCTAGTTTTTTCTAAGGTCAAAAATTCCCCTAGAACGCACTTTTTTTTTTTTTTTGCTTTCACCCGAGGGAACTGATCCAATCCCCATACTGCAATACTAAGATGTGGTTGTATAAGTTTTAGATAAGTCTCCTTGGTTACTAGTCAAATCAACCCTCCATCGACTGAGCTGAGAGGGGAGCTTCGTCAGGTTTGAACAGTCGATTTACCTGAAGGTCCCTAATATTTGAACTACTGTGTAACCAGGAACAAAGAGGAAACAAACTGCGTCCACCAGTCTGACCGCCATGAGAATCGAACTTGAATTCTGCTTCTTTCTGACTTCCAATACAGGGGAGGGAAAAATTATGAGAGAGAGAGAGAGAGAGAGAGAGAGAGAGAGAGAGAGAGAAACAAACTCTGGTGGCCGCAGTTTTAATGATTTAATATGTCACGTCTCGGTCCCCACCAGGTGCCGTCCACCCACAAACTCACCTCCCACCCCCTTACCCCCTCACCCCCTCTACCTCCTTCACCCTTCATCCCTCACCCCATATACCCCACACCCTCCCTTCCTCTATATCACACCCCATTACCCACTTTCACCCTTTGAATCAGGCGCAGACGAGGAGCCTACACGTGGTGGCACTGTATACCGTGGAAGGAGCAGCTGCGGCGTCCACCTCGGAGACAAAGTTCCTCATAATTCCCTGCGCCTCGCCGTGGGAAGGACCCTGATGCGACCCTCCCAAGTTGCTGTCAGCCACAAAGGGGCGCCGGCTCCCTACACAGACTGGGCTAAGCAACAACAACAAGAATAACAAGAACAACAACACGAACAAGAACAACAACAACAGCCCCATGAATCCGGATTTTTATTTGCTTATCCTTGTTATCTCCGGACGATTTTATTCAGCCTAAGAGAGAAGTGGGGAGGGGATTAATGGAGGATTTTATTTATTTTTTTACTTTTTTTTTTTTACTTTCAATCCCCTCCCCCCAAAAAAAAATCCAGACCCTATGGAAATCGTCTGGAGGGAGCTTGAAAAAAATCCGTCATCGGTGTGAAAGGCCAAACCCACTCTGCCTCAGGACGTGACATTGTCGGTGCTGCCAGACGATTTTATTCAGCTTAGGGGAGGCTTTTTCGAATATTAACCCCTTCAGTATATCGATATGTTCATCAAATTCTTCCTACCACTATCTTACTTAGCTTTGGATTATTATTATTATTCTAGTGGTGGGTGGGGGCGCTCACCATCCACTCACTCGATGTAGTGCTGCTGTTGGGTGTCTGCCCTTTCCTCTCCTCCATCCTTCTTTCCTTCCATCCTCTTCTGTCTTTCTTTCCTTCATTCTTTCCTTGTCCTTCTGCCTACGGGTGACCTTACACTCCCTCTTCTGTCTTTCTTTCCTTCATTCTTTCCTTTTCCTTCTGCCTGTGGGTGACTCTGCACTGAGTGACAAGCCAAATGGTTTCCTGAACACCAGAAAACCATTTACTACGCTGGGTGGTAACCATATAACCAAATTTTGGCGCCTGGTGGTTTAGTGGGTAATTATTACACTCCAATCGGATTGAGATGGTGAAGGTTTATATCCAAGGCGTGGTTGGGGTTGATTGCTCATGTAATGCCACTCAGGGATGAGTGAGACTGGTCACTCTCATCTTAAGTGTCGGGACGAACTGCCTAGCCCCGGGCTCCTACGCTCCTCATGGGGCAATGTAGGATTGGATGATGGATGGATGAATTATTATTATTATTATCATTATTATTATTAATTATTATTATTACTACTAATACTACAACTATTATTATTATTATTATTATTATTACTACTACTATTATTATTACTATTATTATTATTATTACTATTATTATTATTATTATTATTATCATTATTATTCTGAGATGGAGACGTTAGATTTTGATTCGTATTCTCGTCAGTTCAGAAAGCTCCCTAGCACCTTTTCCTTAGCGATTTATTCCTGGGTACGGCTGGTTAATATCAACTGGTATGTTCTTTATGTTGATTGTGGTGGTTTTGAATGACTTGGTCTGTCACAGAATATGACAGTAAGGGGTAATCAGCAAAATAAATCACTTAGGAAGAGGTGTTGGGGAGCTTTCATGACCGTCGTACGAGATGTATAAGTTTATTAAAATCGTCTGCAAGTAACAAACATACAGTAAGTCGTCCTCGTGCTGAAGAGGTTATAAAACATCCTTTATTTGCTTCTTATACTTTATTTTGACCTGTTATACTTTATTTTGACCTGTTATACTTTATTTTTGACCTGTTATACTTTATTTTGACCTGTTATACTTTACTTTTGCCAGTTATACTTTATTTTGACCTGTTATACTTATTTTGACCTGTTATACTTTACTTTGACCTGTTATACTTTATTCAGACCTGCTATACTTTATTTCTAACTTGCACTTTCTTTTTCCGTTATACTTTCCTTTCCGTTATACTTTATTTTCCTCTGTTGTATATTGTTTTTCCCTGTTAACTTTATTCCTGTAATTTATACACTGTTTTTCCTGTTGGACTTTCTCCATGTTATACAGTGTTTTACTCTTTCCGTTATACCGGTACTTTTCTTTCCCTGTTATACTTTATTTTTCCGTTGTTCTCTTCTTTCCGTTATACTCCGTTTTCCCTGTTATAATTTATTTTTCCCTGTTAGGCTTAATTTTTTCCTTGTTATACTTTAGTTTTCCGTTATACTCTTCTTTCCGTTACACCAATCTTTCCTTGTTATACTTTATTTTTCCCTGTGATAATTTATTTTTCCCTGTTATACTTCGTTTTTCCCTGTTATACTTTAGTTTTCCCTGTTATACTTTAGTTTTTAATTGTTCTCTTCTTTCCGTTATACTCCGTTTTCCCTGTTATACTTTATTTTTCCCTGTTATGCTTTATTTTTGCCCGTTATAAAGTCATCAGGGAGGGAGGGCGTCTCACGGAAGGTACAAATTGTTTCCATACCTTACCGGAGATTTCTAATAAAAACACGTCGGCTTTTCCGGGCCCGGTTCTCCGTCTTCATTTTGAGGGCTTAATGACGTCATTAATAAGAAAACAAAAGCACATCAAGTCTGACCGCCACCTTCGAGGGGTTCAAATTTTCAAAATGTTTCCGCGGTTTTTCAGAACTCTACCGCCACTTTAAACGTCATTCCTGGCTTAATAATTTGTAGTTATTGCTAAAGTAATATAAAGTAGCAAACTGAGCGTAAAATATGGACGAACAGATAAGGAATTTTCACTAAACGTGAGCCGAAACCATAGGGGTGGACGAAACAATGTGGAGCTGTGAGGGGGCCAGGGAGTGTAGCCGCGGATGCTCACGCTCCTTCAATATGACGGACACTTATCACTGTCCTGCTGAGACGAGACTCCCCGACGATCCTCACCTCCCCCAGACCCCTTCATTTCTCACCCCGCCCACCTATCCTCCCCGACTATCCTCTTCTCCCCAAATCTCCCACCTATTTCCCACCCACCGCAAAACCCCGTGGCTCACCTCCCCCACCGCCCTTCATTTCTCACCCCGCCCACAAATCCTCCCACCTCCCCGACTATCCTCTTCTCCCCAGATTCCCCACCTACTTCTCACCCATCGCAAAGCCCCATGTCTCACCTCCCTAACCCCACTCGCCTATCCTCCCCACTAGCCACCATTTTCTCCGTTCAGACACTCCCACGCAGAAAATAAACAATGAAGCAATACGTATTCTTCACCGCGATCTCTCCAGTGATAGTGTTATTAATCAAACTCAGTCTCCGTAACACTTCCTCTATTGCGAGTTATTCTGCACATTAAATCTTAGAGTCGGCTTGCGTGCTGTTGATGGAAAATGTTACAACTGAAACTTTTTTAATAACATGCTCGAGAGTGTTGTCTTATAATATGCATAACAAATCGCCAAGAAAAGTGTGCTACGAGGCTTCCTACACCGCTTACAAGGATAGAAACGTCACCCATTATAATTCCATGTCTAAATTTTAATATCTTCCACCATACAGAAGTAACACAAGATGCCAAGTTAATGAGAGGGCAAAGTCGTCTTGTTCTTGTTCTTCTTCTAGGAGAACACTTTGAAATAGCACTCAAACCCATTAATCCCTTCAATCCGATGACGTATAGCTGTCGTTCTTGCTGCCTCCAGACGATTTTATTCAGCTGAGGGGGAGAACTCTTGGGATGAAAGGGTGTATTAAGGCCGTAATAAACCCCTTCGGTTCAAAAAGCCTGAGCTGAATAAAATCGTCTGGAGCAGCAAACAACCCATTAATATTCTACTTCGCGTTAAATGATCTGGTTAATATCGACATGGTGCTGCAGAGGGACGCCTTCCCGCGGTGACACCGACATAGCAAGGGCATTCACTGTTCAATAGTACAAACGTCCCTCTATTACTTCCCACTCTCCGAAAGGAGGATGGTGGTCTACCGGAGAAAAGCCAACTTCAGCCCGCAGTCCACCGGGATCACAATACAGAGGAACCTGGGGCTACAACAACAACAACAACAACTACTACTACTACTACTTCTATTAGTAGTAGTAGTAGTAGTAGTTGTTGTATTAATAATAATAATAATAATAATAATAATAACAATAATAATAATAATAATAATAATAATAATAATAACAATAATAATAATAATAATAATAATAATAATAATAATAACAATAATAATAATAATAATAATAAAAATAATAATAATAAATCGATATGGACAGGATAAACAGCATATGCGAGAATATACACATGCCAAACAGAATAAATCAGTAAGGAGCAGGTGTTTCAAAGTTTTCTTGACCTACGAGAACACGACTCTTCAGGCCACTTAAGAGTATCATCCTTCCTGGTATCCTAAGTGGTATGGGAGGCCTCTTAACACCTTTTCCACGGCGATTTATTTTAGCATACTACATCTCAACATGATCTTGCAATGTATTAATATCGAGCTTTGAATATCGACATAGTTTACATCAATTGCAAACTACACGGTACTGGGGTGTAATGTGTAAAATAAATCGCTTAGGAAAAGGTGTTAGGAAATATACTAGAGCCATTTAAAATATAATCCCTGCAGTGGGTTTCTGAGTTCCTTGGCCCGTATTTTCGTCGGCTAAGGAAGCTCCCTAACACATTTTCCTATGCGATTTATTTTGCTTGTTACATCTTATTGTCCTCTTGTGATACATAAATCCTTTAAACATTGTCATACTCTGCATAAATAACGTACAAAGCGATACTAACCCGCAATATCCAAGACTAAATCGCTAAGGAAGAGGTGATAAGGAGCCAGAAAATACGAGACCATGTTTCCCGTCCCAAGCAATTATTAGCCAAACGCCCATCCGCCTTCCTTATACAGTCGTAACTAAGGGAAGGAGAGAGAGAGAGAGAGAGAGCATATGAGGTCACTGACAAAGGAAACAAACATTTTCCCAGAATAAGACACAAAACGTCTCTCCACAGGATTCATAGTTTCAGGAATTCTTTTTCTTCTTCATTTTTTTTTCCTTTACAGCCAGGTACACTAGCTCCAGGAAGTATGGTGCAGAATATGTGTTAAATACTATGACACGCGGAACAAAGAATACTGGAAATTGCGATTGTGTTCTCGTCCACGCAGGCATACCAAACGATAGATGGCTGCCAGATCAGATACCACCTGTGTCCCTCCGTGTATGGAATGGCCGTACATGACATAATACATACTAGTACTAACGGGCTATCCTTGTCACATTCCGGATGGCACTGGACCCACATCTGGACCTAGTGTACTGGAGGGATTTCTCAAGATCCTGAATCCGGATACACAAACGCACTTACGACCAGTGCCCTGTCGTAACTCAGATTATGATTTGGTGGCTGTACAATCATCCCCTTTGTCCTGTTCTAACTTCATACATATATCTTACGTTAGGACACGAATAATACAGCGGGTTACAACTCTTTAATGCAGGAAGATGAAGGAATAAAGCGTAAAATCTTTCCATATCCAGTTCCTCATAAAAAAAAAATAAAAATCTAAGCTGCGAAGGATAACTGAAGGACTGATGGTAAATATATATATAAGAATCCCACCCCTGGCATCAAATTTATAAACTGGCGTAAGATTAAGTTCTCAAAATGACTGTAGACACATTTCATTAGAACCTACTGTGAGGTGTAACTGTGAAAAAAGTGCTTGCGTACACATTTTTCTTCAATATAAATTACCATATGAATGAGCTGTGAATAAAAGTGCCTGCATAAACGTATTTCTTCAACATTAATTACCATATGATTAAATTATGTATAAAAGTGCGTGCATAAACGTTTTTCTTCTATATAAGCTACCACCTGGCTAAGCTGTGTATGGAATTGCTTGAATATAAGATTCTTGATTCACACAACTACCAATCAGTTTACAATCACATTAAATTGCCAGAGTGAAAAAATACGGAAACAAATGGAGGAATATTGGTTAACTATCTCAGGAAATTTGTTTGTCCTTTATACTTGACGGGATGGTTTGTAAATACGAACACTTCACAATTAGACGAGGGATAATAAGGTGAAAATATACGGAAAACAAAACAAGCTGAAATATTACTTTACTATTTTAGAAACTTGTTTGTCCTTTATATTAGGCAGGATGTAAATACCAACCAAGGTCGGCGCTGTTGCCAATTTAGCGTTTTATCCCCGCTAGATATTAACCTCCATCTAGCTTTTTTTTTATTTATTTATTTTTTTTTTTTTTGACTGGATGCTTTGCAATACCATCCAATGTCGGCGCTGTTGCCAATTTAGCGTTTATTTTCCCTACAGCTAGATATTAGCCTCCATCGAGGGGCATTTTTTTACGTCTTCGGCAAGAAATCTAGCCGTTTTCTTGAGACTTCTGCAAAAGCTTTAGCGATGTTCCTCTGGTAAAAGGAGCTTCTCTGCCGATTTCCTGGAGATTTTTACACACAGCGGTATTCTAGCTGTTATTTATGGCAAGTTTAGCATGTTTATAGTTTTCCATTTGGCAGGCCTAGATACCTACGGAAAATGTATCAATTAACCTGCTGAACATTAAAAGATTTTCATTCTTTTGCATCAGTAGCTAAGTGGCAAAAAAAAAAAATAATAATAATAATAATCATACGGCTAAAAAAATAACAATAATAATAGTAATAATAATAATAATAATAATAATAATACGGCTCCTTGACCTTTCAGCAGCACTTCTTCGTGACTTTAGCACCTTATTCTAGTCTTAAACTCATCATGCCTAAACATTCAAGGTCGAGATGGCCATTTTACGCCTAACCAAAGTGAAGAGTATTGTCCCAGACGATTTTGATTAACTTAGATTTTTTTACAGAATTGGAGGGACTAGATATAACCTTATTTGACCCCCTTAGTCGCTGAATAAAACCGCTGTGTAAAATCGTCCGGTGGTAGATTAACAAAAAACAAACGTCATGGAGTGAAAGGGTTAAAATTAATTCATGATAAGGTACAGTTGCCATCAAAGGTCCTGTCGCCTCGCCTCGCCTCTCCTCTCTCTCTCTCTCTCTCTCTCTCTCTCTCTCTCTCTCTCTCTCCATGGACTCGGAAAAATAGATTCTCATGACACTGATCTGTAGTTAAATAGCCATCAGTGTCAATTGCTGATGATTAACCATGAGAGAGAGAGAGAGAGAGAGAGAAAGTAAAGGCGACAAGACTTTTCAGGCCGAGGGTACAGTGAGTTTCTTGAGTTACGAAAAACGATCTGGCTTGCCACTCAGCGTAGAGTCCCTTAAAGGTACCATATCAGGTGAGTGGATGGTTGTAGAGTCATTTGAAGGTACCATATCAAGTGAATGGATGGTGGACATAGGTATCTACACCCCCTTCACCTGCCACCTACGTGAATGTTTGTACTGTATATACCACACACACACACACACACACACACACACACTCTAGCTACATTACTGAAATTTCTCGGCTGTAATCTCATTGTCGTTGTTTTCCTTCTATGAATTTTTCCATCCTGTACGACGCATTGTAAAATATCACTTGGCTTCTATTTGCCACTCTTGCTTGGCTCCGGAATGGTGGGGCTTGTACTGAATGGTAAATAATAGTAGTAGTAGTAGTAGTAGTAGTAGTAGTAGTAATAATGATAATAATAATAATAGTAATAATAATAATAATAATAATTTGGGAAGCTTCTTAATACCTATTCCTTAGCGATTTATCGTACTTAATATACCTTAATATCATCCTGTATATTACTGATGCACACTACATCGATATAAAAACGATAAGGTTAACATAGGAGAGAATATTAAGGTGCAATGGTTTACATACAGGAGAACGTTAAGGTACAATAAACAAAACAAGTCGCTAAGGAAGTGGTGTTACGAAGTCTCCTGTACCACTCTGCTTCGTGTTGAGGCGGTGACGTGGCCAGACAGAGTGGCGCCGCGTGGGTGATAATTATGGTGCTCTGGCCTTTTGTTGCTGAGAGGCGGTGGGGTGACTGAATGGCAATGTTAAACGTTCCCTGATGAAGGAGAAGAAGGCTCAGAGTTATGCGTATCGACTGCACAGGCTCATTAAGGCAGAAGCAATTGATCAAGGTACTCAGTTTTAATACGCTTCTCCAGTATCTGCTAAGTGATTTAATGCTTTCCTCAACCTATAAGGGAATGCGGGGTAAATCGTGTATCCGGATCAGGGAAGGTGACTGCCCCTGACCTGCATAGTCTTTGGTCACACTTGGGTAAGGTGTAGGACTCGTTAGCCACCCAAAAGGTAACAGGTGTGAGGTTACCATCGTCCAGGGAGGTACTACCATGAGACTGATGTGAGACGAACACCCAGTAGCTGGCCTTGCACAACACCCCAAAGCGAAGAATTACTCACATTTAACAAGCAAAGTCAGGGCTGAGATTGCTATAACAGCCATAAAAACTTCTACACACAGCTCACCCTCTTTGGGGCTATGACACCCCCATTTTCCCTGCATCTCGCCATGTGGAAAGACCCTATTCCGATCTTGGCGAGGCGCTGTCTGCCACACGAAGCGGCGGCTGTCTGATAGTGGTCGCAAAGCCAGACAGAACTGGGTAGAGCAACAGCAACGAAAATTCAGCCTACTGCGTTGTGTGGAGGTAGTGACGCTGCGTTTTTTATTTTTTTTACGTTTTCTTGTGCGTAATACCATCTAACAACTGGCTACTGAGGCACAATACTGCAAAATAAATCGGCAAAAAAAGGGGTTTTACGCCATCTTTAAAACGACTCAGATTACCACCCACCACTAGACTGTCTGGCGCCGAGTGTTTGAACTCAAGAACTGTACCTAGAACGTCCTTGGTCTTTGAGCTGCGTTTGTTTATGTTTTTGTCGTAACTCTCACAGCTATCAGACTCTTGAAGATGAAACCTGAGTGAATAATAATAATAATAATAATAATAATAATAAAAATAATAATAATAACAATCATTTTTAACACTATCATTCAAGAACAGAACTGGCAGAGGGAGTACAGAAATGGGGAGAGGGGAGAGGGACACGGGTAGGGGGGGCTGGAATTTCCGTGGGGGATGTTGAGGGGCAGGAGACCAGACCCTTGTGCAAATGGGTGCCGTAGGGGTAATGGTGTAATGATGTTTTGTTTTTTCCTAAAAGTTTCCTTCAGTAATATGAGTAAGACTAAGATCAGCCCGCGTTACAATGATATCCCTCTGTGACGCCAAAACACACACACACACACACACACACACACACAAGGAAAGAGGTGATACAGCCTCCATGTCAACAAGAATACGTTTTAAAATATTCTTACCAACACACCGTACGGGGCAAAAAAGTCCAAGTCTTACACGTTCTTCCTAGACACATAAATTCAGTGACAATGAATTATGAACACACTACACCCAATTCCAGAGTGTTCAACTTCATTTTTTTTTTTTTTTACGTAAATACACTTAATGACGTCACCAAAGCAAACGAAATAGTTTATGGTCACGATTTTATAAGCCCTTTCCTTCCTTCTGACTCTTTCCAAATGTCATGTAGGGTTAAAAAATACAGTTTAATAATAATAATAATAATAATAATGAGAAGAATAAACAGTACTTATTATTATAATAATAATAATAATAATAATAATAATAATAACAAAAATAACAATAAAACAACAATAAATAATAATAATAATAATAATAATAACAACAACAACAATAAACTAAATATAACAACGCTGTGAGGAAGGAAAAACTCGCGATAATTCGTGCAACGAAATCGACGCAAGACTCGTCATACTGCATCTCCCTCATCAGACTGGGATGGTGTGGCAATCTTCTTTTTTTTTTTTTTTTTCGCTCCTTGAGGAAAAACTCGTCATTTTCAGTCTATTCTTCCTGCTACCAAATACTCTGGGCTCATGAGAACACCCTCGTGGGAAAGGGAATGACGAAGAGTGTGTGTGTGTGTGTGTGTGTGTGTGTGTGTGTGTGTGTGTGTGTGTGTGTGTGTGTGTGTGTGTGTGTGTGTGTCCAGAGAAGGAACCAAAGCCTTAAGCCCGCAAAGTTGTTCCTTCCTAGAAAGAAAGAAAACACAAGATCTGTTCATTTCGAGATGCCTGGACACACTGCTTTTAAAGGACATCAGTCATAACCCCATCCCGTTGGAAAAGTCTCTCCTAACCAGAATACTCGTAAAACTGACGGTGGCAAGAATATAACAGTGTAAGTAACATGACATCAAGCTAAGCGGGTTAAATGGTAAGGCAAACGTACGTAACATAAACATAACTGAACCAACCCAGACCCAGACAATGCAGCAACTGGTTTTCTTAAGTATACACAACCATGAGGCTTGTGACTCAGTACCTAAAGCAACCAAACCGACCTTCAACATTGTGTGTTAATGGAATCCTGACTTACAAACCAAACTATACGAGTTGTTAATAGCTACTTAACTGTAATCTAGCACACTGTTTTTCAGAAGCAGAGGTAACCATGTGGCAGGTTACACTGTGTGGTCAACTGCTGGTGTCACAACATTAAGTGCATGATTAACAGACGCCCCTCACATTTGTTATAAATCTTTCTCTCTCTCTCCCTCTCTCTCTCTCTCACACACACACACACACACACACACACACACACACATACAGACACAGACACACATCTATCTATCTATCTATCTATAAAATATTCGCACTTATGACACATTTAATAGACTAAGTTAGGTCACGTTACCCTCTACCCTCCCTCAAACTGCTATGGCAAATACTACAGAGCGGTGACCCTATGTTCCATTTAACCCCGCCTAAAATTGCCATCTCTGCCTCCTGAATGCTGAGCCGTAATATGCGATGAACACTAGAATATGGTGCTAGTCACGAAAAAATGCTATGGAATGGATGTACAGCTTTAGTGTTTTCTCATTCTACTCCTGAACTACACAAGGGCGAAAATCACAGCCAAATTAATGTCGGCGAATTACAGCTTCTCTTCCTTCCGTAATCGATTCTGCAACACAGAATCCAATGCAATAGGTTCGTCTCTCGAATCCAACGTAATACTCTCTTCTCTAGACTCCAAACAAATAAACCCTTCTCCTCAATCCAACGCAATACTTTTCTCTGGAATCCAACAAAATAATACTCGTTAGAATCCACCGTCATACGTTCTTCTGATCCTGAACAAAGACGTCATTGCGACCTTTGTGATTATTCTCACTGTGCTATAGATAACCAACTTCACCTGTATCCCTTTCATTATGGGACGCTCTTTCCCTAGGCTGTTCAAGGTAATCTGGCGTGCAGTAGGAAAAAAACAGAAATCTTTAATAATGAATGGGTTAACTTTTAGACCACGAGTGGCTTGATAACGGCGTGTGCAATCATCTGACATTATTAACCAGTGTAAAAGAAAAATAGTATGGCCTTAGTCAGTGTAAAATAGTAAGTCGTCCTTCGAGGTTTTAGCGTTACCTGAGACAGCTTTTAGGCATCCCAGGGCGAGAAGTTTTTCCTAAGCTGTAAAAAATCTCTCCTGTAGGAAGAGATAAGCAGAAACGTCGTCATCGTACTAAATGGGATCATATTCTACCCTGAAACAAAGCTCCTAGAAATACATATCTCACAGAAGACAGGAAAGCCAATAACAAAATTAAGAATATCAACATTCTCTAGTGAAGGCAGGATAGTACCCACATAGCTACAGTACACCGATATACCTCTGCGCTACTTAACATGATGATTGCTGAACATACAAAAAAACATGATCCCATAATTTGTGTTTATATTAAGTTTGACTTCTGACCCCACAAACCCCTTTAAAAAGATAAAAAAGGTGAAACAAATATCTGGGAGTATTTTCCTGAAGAACAATTATACCAAGCATGAAGTAAATTTGCGAGGAAAAGAAGGAATGGCAGGAAACTGAAAAGCTTTGGTAAGTGAGGAGAAAAGAAGATGAGAAAGACAATGAGCAAATATGCACAGCAGTATGGAGACCTAAATATGTCCGATTTATAATACGCAAATTTTGAGGTTTTAATGCCATCTATTCGGCTGCACTCAATCCTGTTCCCGTTTCCACACTACCTAACTTTCACACAGAACCAGCATCCCTGAGCTCTACCCCCACGTCACTCTACAGCCTCCGCCACCTGACACGCAGACTTTTAAATGTATATCCGACACAGCTGCGAAATTCTATCCATATGGGGTGGCATTTTTCCCCCCTGGGCCCTGGAACCCTCGCTGGCCATGACAACTAAGGTTTATGTATCAGGAAACGTGACTCAAACGCCCGCTAAGTGACATCCATTTGTTTTGACACGAGCTATTAACAAATAAACAAGGGCGAGAGGCTGACATCTTCCTCCCTGTTCTTTTTCCTCCCTTTTACGCCTCTCTCTCTCTCTCTCTCTCTCTCTCTCTCTCTGTCGGACTCCACCCTCTTCACTCGTGCACTTTTCTTTCCATATCTACCCTCTCTCTCTCTCTCTCTCTCTCTCTCTCTCTCTCAAACTCGTTCAACTTTTCCCCTAGCGCCCCGAGTATCTCTTCTTATTGCTTGTGCTGTGTTCGAATCTTGCAAGACTTCGTTGGTAGACTGAACAACAAAAATTTTAGCGAATACCTCAGACCCGCTAGACGAACATTCTCTCTCTCTCTGCTTGACAATCCACCCACATCACTTCCACACCTTTCTTTCCATGCCTAACCCTTCCTCCACTCCACATACAGAATCTCTCTCTCTCACTCACTCTCTCTCTCTCTCTCTCTCTCTCTCTCTCTCTCTCTCTCTCTCTCTCTCTCATTCTATCTATCTATCTACCTATTTATTCATTTATTTACTCATTCTTCGTCTTTCCCGCACACACATGCCAGAGAAGTGGTCAGTCTCTATCTTTTTCCCTTCACCTTACTTTTAGCTTTTACCTTTCCTCGTGTTTTCCAGGAATATTTACAGGGAAAGACCATCACCTACAAGGAAAGAATATGGGAAAAATCGTCGGGCAGGACAAGGGCACCGCGGCGTTGCATTTATGAAGAATCCTAACCAACTTACACCATAAACAAGAGTCCATAAGTTGCCCATTATAAGGTAACATTCTGAGGTGAGTAGGGGGAGAAGACCAAGGATGAGATGGAGGGATAGAGTGGAGACAGAGAGGAAAGGGGCGGGGGGAGTTGTAGGAATGGTAGGCAAATGGCAGAGGACAGGGCGATGTGGAGGCGATTTGTCTGTGGCCACCCCTTACAGGATTAATGCGTCTGGGAATAGGTAGATAGACAGGTAGATAATCTTGTTTTTCCAATTTCGAAACTTTAATATTAACTCCACTTTGTCTATAAAGTGCCTGGTGGCTGCCTGAATAAGGGTAGTCGTATGTTCATTCAATCTTAAACATAACTTAGCATTAGGAAAGTTTATAAATACCGTCCCTAGTGAACGAAGGTAAAGAGTAAACACAGCGAAACTAGAGGGGAACATAGCGAAACTAGACGGAACACAGCGAAACTAGAGGGAACGCAGCGAAACTAGAAGGAACACAGCGAAACTAGAAGGAACACGGCGAAACTAGACGGAACACAGCGAAACTAGAGGGGACACAGCGAAACTAGAGGGAACACAGTGAAACTAGAGGGGAACACAGAGAAACAAGAGGGAATCCAGCGAAACTAGAAGGAACACAGCGAAACTAGAGAGAAACCAGCGAAACTAGAGGGAACACAGCGAAACTACAGGGGAGCACAGCGAAACTACAGGGGAACATAGCGAAACTACAGGGGAACATAGCGAAACTAGAGTGAATCAGCGAAACTAGAGAGAGCGACCACAACCTTGCGAGAATCTGATGGGAGAGGTGGTGGTGGCAGTGGTTGGGGTGGGACTGACGAAAGTAGAGCCGACGTCGAACATAAAGGCCACTTAGAGCCACATACATCAAGTGCTAAGTGTTCCAAGCTATCGTTTCCTCTCTCTCTCTCTCTCTCTCTCTCTCTCTCTCTCAGTTTATATCTACAGTACAGACGCGGGTAAAGCCTCCCACTTGTACACCTTCACTGCCACTTTTATTCCCCGCCAATTCTGAGGGGCGAGTCACAAACACATTTACCATCGATTTACTGTCGTAACTTAAGTCTGTGTTTGTTTTTAAGGAAGAACTCTCGTAACTAAGACATGATTTAAAGGAAGAACTCTTGTAACTATGATGTTTTTAAAAGGAAGAACTCTTGTAACTAAGATTTTTTAAAGGAAGAACTCTTGTAACTACGGTTTCTTATTAAAAAAGTTGAACACTCGTAACTAATACATGTTTTAAAGGAAAAACTCTTGTAATCAAGATTTGTGTTGAACTCTTGTAACTAAGATTTTTTACGGGAAGATGTCTCGCAACTAAGATTTGTTTTACAGGAAAAAAATCGTGTAACTAAGATTTATTTTACCGGAAGAAATCTTGTAGCTATGGTTTGTTTTTAGAGGAAGAACTACTGTAACAAAGAATTTTTACCGGAACACGTCTTGTGACTAAGATACGTTTTTACAGGGAAGAATTCTTGTTATTAAGATTTCTTTATAGGAAGATGTCTCGCAACTAAGATTTTTACAGAAGAACTCTTGTAACTACAACTTTAAAGGAAAAACTCTTGTAACTAAGCTTTTTACAGGAAGAACTCTCGTAAGCAGGATTTTTTTTTTTTTTTTTTTTTTTTTTTTACAGAAAGAGCTCTTGTATCTACGAAAATTTTACACGAACCCATAAGATTTCTTTTCGTGGGAAGAACAGAGTACATGGTAAGACTCTACACTCTACTTTCGTTCTCCTTCCTGCAGGTATAAATCAGAGTTTCGATTGGGTATTGATCTTAAGCCTTTGTGAATCTGGGGTCATACTTATAAAGTTTCCTAAGTTTAAGTAGCGTAAAAAAGTGCTTGTTTATACATTTATCTTCACCCACACGGCCACCTAAATCGGTGCATCAAAGTACTTGTTAAATAAAAATAAATAAATAAACAAATAAAAAAATATATATATATAAACATGATCTGTGAGAATAAAATGAAATTGCTAAGGAAACTGATTATTCTGGAGTTGGTTAGGACCCTTTATAAATGTGACCCTTTGTTAACTGCTACGGGGACTTCATTATTCTGTAAATCTGTTCGAATCCTTTGTAAAAACGACTCCAAAACTGGTAGGAATCCTTTACAAATACACGGGTTGGCCCTTGGTTGAGGAATTTTTTGTTAATACACTATACTGGTTCGAATCCTTCATAACAGACCCTAAACTGGTTCCAATCCTTCATAAATTCCCCTAAACTGGTTCCAATCCTTCATTAAAACAACTCGTGCACTGGTTCGAATCTTAAAAAAAAAAAAAAAAAAGTTCGACTTTCTAAAAAAAAGCACGCCTTCAAATTTCATCTAATATTTGAAAAATGTATCCTCCAAACAGGTTCGAATCCTTCATACATCTGATTCTAAAATGGGCTCGATTCCTTCATAAATACGATTCCGAAAAGGGTTCGAATCCTTTATAAATACAGCGCGTGGTCCCTGGTTGTTGAGGGAGTTTTGATGAGGAGCGGCCTTGACGGGAGGCGCGGCGGCCATCCTCGACACTCACCAGGCACACCAATTGGTCTTGACGGAGCAACAGGTCACATATTCACTGCCTTCCAGATTACAGTGGGGGTGCACGCTCGTCCACCCCCACCCCTCTCGCTCTCCTCTCTCTCTCTCTCTCTCTCAAGCCTAGCCACGCACCCTCTACTGCTCACCCCTCCCCTTCTGCCACTTCACGTCTACTCCTCTCAACAAAGCCAAGCCACCCATCCCATCCCCTCTCTACCACTTCACGTCTACCCCTTCCTACCACGTTACTCCCCCCTCTTCTACTGCACCATCCCTTCCCTCCCGAACGCTCCACGTCTACTCCCCCCTCTCTGTCACTCCACGTCTACCTCTCTTTCTACCACACCATGCCTCCCTCCCTCCCTCCCTCCATACCACTGCACCTCTACCCTTCTCTACCAAGCTAAGCCATCCCCCCCCCTCTCCTACACACCCTGCCGGACACTTACGCCATTTTGGATCTAGTCTACTCCGGGAAGTGGGGCTTGCGTTGGGTATACCTTAATTTTAATGTGAATCTAAGGGTGGGCTGGGTAAGGATGATTCTTGCAAAGGTATAGTCCTATTTGAAGATTTTTATATAGGAAGATTCGATGTAATGGTGATGAGTAGAGGTATACTTGTAGGTCCAGCATGACGGCAGTGAATAGGTCGATAGGGAGAGGGTGAGGGCAAGGGGTAAGGGTTAAGGCAGAGGTGAGGGTGAGGGGAAATTGGAGGTGAGGGTGAAGTACAGCACAGGTGAGGGTGAGGAAGAAGGGCAGAGGTGTGAGTGAGGGTGAGAGGTATGGTATATAGGTGAGGATGAAAGACAGAGGTTAGGGGGAGGGGGAGGGTAGACATGCGAGTCAGGGTGAGAGGCAGGGTAAAGAGGTGAGGGTGAGGGATAAAGATAAGGGTGGCAAAGGAAAAGGTAAGGGTGGGGGACAGAGTAAAGAAATCATTACAAGGGTGAGGATGAGGGGTAAGGGAGAGAAGTGAGAGTATGGGTACGGGTGAATAGTAGAGCAGAGAAATGAGGGAGGGGGTGAGGGAGAGGGGTAAGGTAGAGAGTAAGGGTGAGGGCGATGAGTGAAGTAGAGAAGTGAGGTGAAGGTTGAGGGGTAAAGTTCAGAGTAAGGGTGAGGGTGAGGGGTTAGGCAGCGGGGTAAGGGAGAGGGGTAAGGGTGAGGGGTAAGGCAGCGGGGTAAGAGAGAGGGGTGAGGGTGAGGGTAAGGGAGGGACGTGGAGCTCCGGGTGCAGTAATGACTCCGTGCTTGTGTTACTCACTTTTATAGGGTCGGGGTGGCGCTGGCTATGCTCCTGGTTGGCTGCTGTTTCCCCGCCTGCCAAACTGAATTTCCCTCCGTGTCTATGCTTCTTCTCCCATTGCCATTTTTACTTCGTTCAATTTTGAGCTTGGCATATTGCTCTCTCGGTAAAGGAATGTGTTTCTGTGTACTTGCAGCCTGTCTGTGTAGATGTGAAGTGTATTTGTGTGTACGGTATATTTGGTAGGCACCTTGGATTTGTTTCTAGGCTTCTTCAATCTCTTTGTGTAGGCTTTCTGGTTATGCACAGCTTTTCTTTGTACACCGTGTCTGTTTGTGTACACCTTCGGCCCGTTTATGTACACCTTCTACCCCTTTGTGTACACCATCGGCCAATTTGTGTGCACCTTTAGCCTGTGTGTGTACACCTTCAGCCCGTATGTGTACACCATCAGCCTGTTTGTGTACACCTTCGGCCCGTTTGTGTACACCTTCAGCCTGCTTCTCTGTCTCTGTTAACTCCTTCATTCCGATTACGTGTGTGTGTGTGTGTGTGTGTGTGTGTGTGTGTGTGTGTGTGTGTGTGTGTGTGTGTGTGCGTGCGTGCGTGCGTGCGTGCGTGTGCGTGCGTGCTTGTGCGTGCGTGCTTGTGCGTGTGTGTGTGTGTGTGTGTGTGTGTGTGTGTGTGTGTGTGTGTGTGTGTGTGTGTGTGTGTGTGATTCTTGCTACCTCCAGACGATTTTATTCAACTTACGAAATCCCCCCCCCCCCGTAGGAAAAGAATAAACGAAGATTGTGGCTATTTCCCAAAGCTCGAAAAGCGTCAGTCTCAAGCTGATAAAATCGTCTGGTGGCAACAAGTACATAATTTACAAAGGGGTACAATGGCAGAAAGTGGCTGACTCACACCCAGGCTCCCTATAACTCAATCGCGCGTGAATGAAATCGTCTGCGGTTGTACGGAACGGAATACTAGAGTTGTTCCCATCATGAAAGGGTTAAGGGCAAGAATATTAAAACTCGGGCTCCAATGCCTCTGAAGGAAAATAGTGTGGCGGTAACTGGAAGACTACACGCGTCACCCTAAACGTAAGAGAGCTGAGGGTACGAAGTGTCACGTTGAAAATAACTCGTGTTCTCTCAAGCACTTCTTCCCTAGAGATCTGTTCTGTATATAACGCTGGGTGGTAACCATATAACTAAATAACGGGGTGATGTGGTGCCTGCTATGATGCTCCTGTTAACTGGGAGAAGAAACATATGCGACGACCACCTGGAAACCAAACCTTCACATTCTTCCGCGTGTTAGGTTCACTGCACGGGACGATCATGCTAAGGCCTAGTCGGTGGAGTATCTTGCGCCTATTGACGATTTTATTCAGCTTTGGCGAGGCCTGCGGTAGTGAAGGGGCCAGTGAAGCCTATATCAATCGCCTCCAGTTCGAAAAAATAAGAAAAATCGTCGAGAGAGAGAGAGAGAGAGAGAGAGAGAGAGAGAGAGAGAGAGAGAATTGGATTTATTAAACTGTATCAAATCGTCCGTTCGGTAGCCTGAATAAAAGGAAACATTACACGTCATCATAAGGGAGATATTAATGTACAAGCTGCATACACAAACTATTAAAAAATTAAGTTCCAGGGAGCCTCCACGGCCCACGATATTACGGGCTATAGGAGTACGATTTTATTTTTTTTAGTGTACCTCGCAACCACCACCCCTTTTCCTCAGTCTTTCTATTCATCTTTCTTCATTTTTTCTTAAGTTTACCTCAGCACCATCACCCGTTTTCCTCAACCTTCCTATTAATTTTTTCTTCTTCATTTTTACTTAAGTTTGCCTCAGCACCATCACCCGTTTTCCTCAACCTTCCTATTAATTTTTTCTTCTTCATTTTTACTTAAGTTTGCCTCGACACCATCATCCGTTTTCCTCCATCTTGACCTTCGTTTTCTTTGTTTTCCTCTTCCTTATTTTTGGCTTCAGCTTTGCCTCATCGTATTCAGTCTTTCAATTTCTTTTCTCCCTTCTCATTTTATATCATTTTCATTTTCATTTTTTCTTTTACGTGAGTTTGCTTCGGCGTCCTCAACTATTTGAATCCGTTTGGATTTGGACGGGTCAGGGAACAACTGATTAAATTTGGGGGCGGATCCGGATCCTATGTATTCCACACAATATCTCCACGGATCCGGATCCGAATCCTTTTTAATGGCAATGGCACTGACGGAGGTATGCGCTCTCTGCGTCCTTTCTAGTTCATATGTTTTCCTTTCTCTCCCTTTTCTTTTTTCTCCCTCTTTTCTCCTTCCATTCCTCTTTCCCTCCTCCTCCTCCTCCTTCTTCTTCTTCTTCTTCTTCTTCTTCCTCCTCCTCCTCCTCCTCCTCCTCCTTCTTCTTCTTCTTCTTCTTCCTCCTCCTCCTCCTCCTCCTTTATGTTCCCTTAACGGTTTCAGCCTTTAACATGTCTTCACTTTCCATATTTTGCTTTCCTCTTTCTTGTCTGCTCATTTCCTTGTTATAGCTAATATTTTCTTTCCCCTCGTCTCTTTTCCTGTCCTCATTTATCCAAAGTTACTAGGCCTTTACACCAGTTCGTGTAGAGGCCTAGTACATCCAGTCCTTCGTTTTTGTGCTCCTTTCGTTTCTTCCTCTTTTCTTAAGTTCTTTTCACTCCTGCTATTCTTTTCTTGCCTTTGTCTCTTCTGTTCCCTTCTTTTCTGCCCGGTGCATTTCCTTCTCTCTTCTTCCTTTATTCTTTTTCCTTATTCTAACTCAGCTCCTACAGTCGTTCGTATTTGTTTCCTTTTCTCTTACGTTCTTTCTTGTCTTCCATTCCGGCAAATGTGTTTCCCCCCGCAGTGGTGACGAGCCTGCCTGTCGCTCCCCTTCGCCCTCACCCTACGTCAGTGCCATGATCAATAGTCCTTTTACAATGTCTCCAAACAGTGCTAAATCCAAACGAGAACTGATCGATACTTACTACATGGGTTAAGTACAATTGTTACATTGTTCTTCAATATTTTCTCGAAACATGTCTGACTCCCCAAATCTGTTTCACTTTTGTTGTGTAGCTACTACCTGATGCCGCATTTTTTTTCTTTTTTTAGATGACCCCGCTGCAGAAGAACCTCCAAGGATTTATGTCCCTATTCAATAACAACCCCTCTTCCCACGACTCATAACCCTCCCTTATCCAGTCTTTATACTGTGCTGTCCACACTCACACTCTGTAACAACTGCAATGTCTCGTATTGTCGCTCACTACGTCTTCACTCAAATAACCCTTTCCCCCAAATATCCTCTCCTTGTCTCACCCATACACAATAATTTTTCACAAATTTCTAATCCACACACCCTGGCCACACTGTTGAACCCTCACTCAATCCTTCTCATCCCATCTCCTTCACTCGACCTTTCCATTCTCATCTTCCTCCTCTTACTTCATCTTTTCTTTCCACCATCTTCAATCATCACTCTTGCACCCTAAACGCTCACTTAAATACTCATGCACTCTAATTCTTACAACTCTCCCTCTTCATCCTCACCTCCACTCACTCAACCTTTCATTCTCACTTCATCACTCCCTGGCTTCACACGCCATCACTCCACACTCTCAATTTATTGCCATCCTTACTTCCTCACCCTCCTTACCCTACCCTCATCCCATCATTTCTCTCCTAAACCTCCATCCCTACGTGCTCACCCTAACACCCCCTACCCCTACACCCTCACACCCACATCCACACCCTCATTCCAACACTCCTTCACCCCACCCTAACGCCCAACATTCCCTTACACACCTTCACTCCCTCGCACCCACATTCTCACCTCACTCTCTCACACCCACACCTTCACTCCATCACACCCTCACCCCACCCTCTCCCTCTCCCCACCCTTACCCCAACACTCCCTCACCCCACCCTCTCCCTCACCCCATCCAACTATCTAATGCAATCTCCCTTAAGCTCTCATCCCGTCAGCTCAACCTTTCACCCTCCCTATAATCCAATCCACCCTCCCTCCTCTCTCTCTCTCCCTCTCCACCCTACCTTCTGAGGCCGCCCCCAACCAGCCCCCCACACCCTCCTACCACACCACCTCCACCACACTCCCACCGTACCACTACAACCACACCCTGCTACTTTTTTCTTGTTATCCACTTATATTTCCTTAACTTTATATTCTTAGACTTCAGTTTCCCAACACAGTTTTCATCCACTGTTAAAGCGAGCCCTCTCTCCTTCATCATATAAACTACAACTTCATTCTCATCCTTACTCCATCCTCCTCCTCCTCATCATCATCATCATCATCATCATCTTACCAACCGATAATCTCTTCCTCTCACTTCTGCTCTCACCTCATCACCAAATTCTCACCCCCTCACACAGCTTAGTCTCTTCCCTCCCCCATCATTTCTCTGTCCATCTTCCCCCTCATCACCCAAACCCTGCAAGAATAAAACAAAATGACGATTCCCCTCACTAACCCCTCACCATCCTCAATTTCCCTTAGCGTGTCCTTGTACCTGCAACACAATCACTACAAAGATCTCGAAATGAACATGTCTTGAATCATCTGTTTAATCTTCAGTGGTATGTTGGAGAGGGACGCCTTCACGTGGTGGCACCATTATAGCCAGTCACCTCCACTGCATGATTATAAAAAAGTCGATCAGCCCCCTCCCTATCCCCTGAATGGAGGAAAGTGGACCGAAGGAGAGGGACAACTTTACCTTACACTCCTGCAGTATATCGGGTTCACGTTTCAGTTGAACTTGGGGAGTACTACTATTACTACTACTACTACTACTAATCTTTTTCAGTACGATGACGCCTACTTTACCTATTTCTAGTTGTAATCATACAGTTTTACCTACGGAGAAATCTCGAGGCAAAAGGCTTAATGGAGTTTCAATTCCATTCCCTTACTCTGTTCACCTTAACCTGGCTCAGCGTTTCGTCCTTCTGCAACATATTTCTCGCAACTATGAGAATCCCACGGCTCTACATCCTTTCCATAGCACTTCTTCCTGACTAGCACCATATTCTGATGTTTTAATACCATGTTAAAAATCAGTATTCAAGAAGGAATGATGTAAATTTTAGGCAAAGTTAGAGTAAAACGAGTATAGCAGACGCCAATCTTAAGTTGAATATAAATCGTCTTGTAACTAAAGAGGATAAAGTACCGTATTATAAGACATCATCGTACTGAAATGCTAACATCTCGTGGCAAAGAGGTTAATGGAGCTTGTAACTAATGCCATCACCAGCAGACGTCTCTCTTAAATTGAATAAAGTCGTATGGTGAGAGAGAGAATACATGTCAAAAGTTTCCCCGTCCTGAAAAGATTAAATTTTACTAGGAGTGACGATTTATGCAGATTAAGTGAGACTGTGGTTCTGCCTTAAAAAATGGTACGTAATCATCATCATCATCATTATTATTATCACCATCATCATCAGTCATCAATCATCATCAATAACCATCATCATACCATCATTGTTATCATCACCATCATTATCAGTCATTATCAGTCATCATCAATAATCATCATATCATCACCATCACCATCATCATCAATCATCATCATCAGTCATCAATCATCATCATAATCATCATCATAATTATCTTTTTCTTGACCTTCTCCAGCTAAGGACAGTGTGGAGATGATAAATAAATAAACAGTCTCATCCTTACTGATATACTTGAATATAACTAAATTGCTTCACATCCCCGTCTTCCACCTCCACAGACATCTTTAACCTCAGACATCCACATCCCTTCACATTCCTCCTCATCCCATTACCCCTTCCATTATCCTTCCACCTCTCCCTCCTTCCCATTCCACTTTATCCTCCTCCTCCTCCTTCCTATCCCCCCACTTTCTACCACCTCTCCCCTCTCATCTCCCTCTACCTCGTCCCTCCATATCCCTCCCCACTTCTTTACTACACCTACTCACGTCCCTCCATTTCCCTCCCATATCCTTCCGTCTACTAGCCCAGGTTCTTCCACATCCTCTATCCCTCCAAAAAAAAAAGAAAAGTAAGTCCTTCCGTATACTACCCTCCTCCACATCCATCCCTTCCCTCCTCACTCTTATTTATGTTCCCCACGTCCCTTCCCTTCCACCCTCACTTCCCCACAATTTACCACTCCCCTTCACTTTTCTCACTATCCTCTTCACACCCCTTCCTTCACTCCACCTGATATATCCACACCTCTCCCATCCCTTCCTTCCAGCACCACCCTCCCACCTCCACTCCACCACACCCCTCAATGTCCTTCCACATAACCTTTCTTCACTCCTTAATCCCTTCCACATCTATTCCACCCTCTCATCCCCTTTCACATGCCTCCACTTCCCTCTCTTTCCCACTCATTCCTTTCCCCTCTGTATGTTCCTCCTTCCCCTCTCACACACTTTGCTATCCTTACTTTCACCTCGTAGTATTAGATATCATAGTCTTTGTCTTCTCTATAACAAACAGCCTCGAAAGGACCATTAGGTATATTGGTGTTTGCTGTCCTCTTTACTCCTCCTCCTCCTCTTTCCTCCTCCTCCTCCTCCTCCACCAAATCCATTCATCAAC
Source organism: Coenobita brevimanus (assembly GCF_032717465.1). NCBI lineage: Eukaryota > Metazoa > Arthropoda > Malacostraca > Decapoda > Coenobitidae > Coenobita > Coenobita brevimanus. The sequence continues at coordinate 2,907,702 of NC_137005.1, read as the reverse complement.
ATCCCTCCCTCCTATCCCTTTCCATAAACACCTCCCTTTCTCCCCTACTACACACTCCCATTCCCACCCTCCTCTACCACACTCTCCCCTTCCCACCCTCCCCTACCACCTTCCGATCCCTCTCCCCGGTACCACACTCTCCCCTTCCCCCACCCCCACCACAATCTCTGCTTCTCATTCTCCCCTCCCACCCTCTCCATCCTTCCCTTCCCATCCCTCTCTCCTCCCACTCTCCCATCCCTCCTCCCTTCCCCCCCTGACACTAACGCAGGGTGACGTGTGGGGGAAGGGGAAGGGAGAGGGGTAGGTGATGAGTTGGGGGGTCGGGTGGGGGTGGTGAGGGAAGATGTCGGCCGATGTCGGGTCGGGGTTGAGCAGACCTCGTCACTGTCCTGCCGCGTTTGTTTGCCGGACCTTTCTACTGGGGAGGCGGAGGTGAGAGGGGGAGCAAATGGGGCTGTGGATGTGGGAAGGGAGGGGAGAGGAGGGGATGGGGAGGGAAAAAGAGAGGGAAAAAGAGGGGAAGGGGGAGGGAGAGGAAGGAAGGGAGAGGAGGGGAGGGGAGGGGAGGGAGGGGAGAGGGAGGGATAGGGAGGGAGAGAAGTGAGAGGAGAGGGAGGATAAGAGGAGAGGGGGATGAATGGGGTTGTCGATGGAGAGGGAAGAAGTGAATGGATGAAATACGGGGGTTAGAGGAGAGATGGGAGAGGGAGAAGGTGGGAGGAAAGGGGGAAGGGAGGATGCTAGCAAGAGATAAAGGGGGAGGAAGATAATAACAGGTAAGGGAGGAGGGAGGGAGGAAGATTGGAAGGGGTGAGGGATGAGGGAGGGAGAAAGATAGTAACAGGTGAGGGCAGAAGCGAGGAGGGAGGAAGACAGTATGAGGGCAGAAGGGAGGAGGGAGGGAGAAAGACAGTATGAGGTGAGGAAAGAGGGAGGGAGGAAGATGGCAAGAGGTGAGGGAGGTGGGAGGGGGGAGGGAGGAAAATAGCAAGAGGTGAGGGAGAATAAATGAGGGTGTGGGTATGGAAGGGTGAAAGAAGGATGAGGGGAAATGGGAAGGAAAGAAGGATGAGGGGAAATAGGGAGGAAAGAAGGATGAGGGGAAATGGGGAGGAAAGAAGGATGAGGGGAAATGGGGAGGAAAGAAGGATGAGGGGAAATGGGGAGGAAAGAAGGATGAGGGGAAATGGGGAGGAAAGAAGGATGAGGGGAAATGGGGAGGAAAGAAGGATGAGGGGGTTTGGGGTGGAAAGAAAGATAAGGGGAAATGGGGAGGAAAGAAAGATGAGAGGAAATGAGGAGGAAAGAAGGATGAGGGGAAATGGGGAGGAAAGAAGGATGATGGGGAAATGGGGAGGAAAGAAGGATGATGGGGAATGGGAAGGAAAGAAGGATGAGGGGAAATGGGAAGGAAAGGGAGAGGGGGGCTGAGAGATTTAGGGGAACAGTACTTATGAAGGGGAAGGGAATGGGAAATAAAAGTGTGTGTGTGTGTGTGTGTGTGTGTGTGTGTGTGTGTGTGTGTGTGTGTGTGTGTGTGTGTGTGTGTGTGTGTGTGTGTGTGTGTGTGTTATGGCAGAGAAGACAGCAAGGCTAAGGAGTGGAAATGGTATTATAGTGATTGAACGAATGAATGAATGAATGAATGAACGAAGGATGGAAGGAAAGAAAGGAAGGAAGGAAGGAAGGAAAGGAAGGAAGGAAGGAAGGAAGGCAGAAGGGATGGAAGGAAGGAAGGAATGATCGAAAGAAGGCTAGAAGGAAAAGAGAGAGAGAGAGAGAGAGAGAGAGAGAGAGAGAGAGAGAGAGAGAGCATCAAGGGAGGGGTGTAATGAGGCATGAGAGGAGAAGGAGGGGAAGACCGGAAACACAGACACTCCCTTTATGTGTACAAGCAGACCACACACTTTTTTTTTTTAATTTACGTTTGTTTTTGTTATATGACAATTTTATTCGGCATAATAGGACCCCAAATATATAATAAACCCCGGCAGTCAGAATAATATCAGTTAACACCTTTCACTAATGTAAAGTTCTTTGCAGTTTAATTCTTGCTACCCTGAGACAAATCTATCTGGCTTAGGAGAGACGTTTTGCATTCAAGGAGTTAGGTAAGGCCTTCATTACCTCCTTTCGATGCTAAAGGTCCCTCTTAAGTTTAATGCAATCGTCTGGTAGCAGCTGGAATAACAAAAGAAAAATACGTCACCGGATGAAAGGGGCGATGAGGAGTAACATCGCAAATGGTGAGGTCTCCATACCCGCCGCCAACCAACGTGTCGCCCACGCCCCGCCCCTTCTTGCCCACCTCATGTTAAGTGGGTGGGGAGAGGCGGGGCTTAAAAGACAAGAGGCATGACAGCGGCTATAGTTTCTTCTTGCTACTACACGACGATTTTATTCAGCTTGGGAGAGCATCTTTACTTTTTCCCTTGTATTTACGTCTTCAAACCGATAACGTCACGTGTGTGTGTGTGTGTGTGTGTGTGTGTGTGTGTGTGTGTGTGTGTGTGTGTGTGTGTGTGTGTGTTGCATGGCAGAAGGGTCAAACTTCTTTTCACTGCCATTACGTGTTTCATTAACTATGCCAAAAATGACCATAGGGATTCACCTTCCTCTTCACGATCTCAGTATTTACAATATATCCATGTACAGCAACGGGCATAAAAACACATCCACTTTATTTCAGCACATAACGAAATGGTGAACGATGACATTCGGAATCCAGTAATGAGATCTTTGGAGTCCATGAACCTCTTGTAAATATTACGTTCGAGTTTCATAATATTTCACCTAAAATGCGTCAGATTTCCGCTCGTCTAACTCTGCCCCCTATCAGCTCCTCACATCGTTGGCTGTACTCAGGCCTCTTGGAACTCTAGAAAGGGGAGGCGTTACCGGGGCTTGTTGGACACTTTATCTCATCTCACCCACTTACCACTTACCACAGACCCCACCATCTACCTCCTCTCAGCCACTTAACCCCTCCATCTACTTCCTCTCAGCCACTTAACCCCTCCATCTACTTCCTCTCAGCCACTTAACCCCTCCATCTACATCCTCTCAGCCACTTAACCCCTCCATCTACTTCCTCTCAGCCACTTAACCCCTCCATCTACTTCCTCTCAGCCACTTAACCCCTCCATCTACTTCCTCTCAGCCACTTAACCCCTCCATCTACTTCCTCTCAGCCACTTAACCCCTCCATCTACTTCCTCTCAGCCACTTAACCCCTCCATCTACTTCCTCTCAGCCACTTAACCCCTCCATCTAATTATTCTCAGCCACTTAACCCCTCCATCTACTTCCTCTCAGCCACTTAACCCTGCCACCTACTTCATCTCAGCCACTTAACCCCTCCATCTACTTCCTCTCAGCCACTTAACCCCTCCATCTACTTCCTCTCAGCCACTTAACCCCTCCATCTACTTCCTCTCAGCCACTTAACCCCTCCATCTACTTCCTCTCAGCCACTTAACCCCTCCAGCTACCTCCTCTCAGCCACTTAACCCTGCCATCTACCTCCTCTGTCTTTGAACCTCATCACCAACCCTACCATGTACTTCCTCTAGCCACTGACAATCTTAATATGTTCTTGGGCAAACCACTCAAGTTAGAGAATATTATCTTCCAGGTGTACACTTCCTTGGTACACCTACACCTGGACCCATGGAGGCACCCTAACACCTCTCCCTAAGCAATTTAGTCTACTCCTTACTATCCTCTTTTGTGTTATTAAAATCATTCAAATATCATCATACCCAGCATAAATATTATAGAAACTTATATTAACCAGTCGTATACTGATATAAATCGCTTAGGAAGAGGTGTTAGGGAGCTTCCAACACCGATGAGAATACGGACCCTGAAGTACTAAGCTTTGGTCGCTATACTGTACAACACAAATGGAGAAATTTGAGAAAGAATAGTGAATACCGTCAGAATGATACTCAGTGAAGAATAAATAATACAAGTATAGTTTTGACGTATTAAAGAACAAACTACGAAGGTATCTCATTCATGATTACTGAACAACATTCTCAAAGACATGATAATATTTTAAGCAGTTCACCATAGACCGGTCGAATTACTAGGATGGCAGTATTTTTCTTTATGTAAGGATGGAGGAACCAAATGCCATAAGCTCGCAAGATTGTTACCTCCAAGAAAAAACAAAAACATGATAACAGAGAGCCAAATTCAAGATATGTTCATTTCGATATACATAATTACTGGTAAATTCCAGTCAAATAAAGCAAGGCATTTCTTCTTCAAAAGTGTAAACACAGGGAACACACACTGCCTAGACCATGATAAGCTGCGATACATAAGATCACCTTGATAAACATTTCGCTTCTTAACATGTTCGCAGCCGGAGTAATACAATTTCTGAATATGGGTCTTTTATACTGACTTGGAGCAATTTTTTATTTCATTTTGTAGTTTATTTCAGGTAAGTCATTGGTAGCTACAGGCAACGTTGTGCCTCTACATTCTTTCTGTAGCATTTCTTCGTCACTAGCATCAAGTTCAAGTATTAATTTAGTAGTATAACTTAGCATTCAAGCTGGAGAGATGGAAGTTATAGGCCAAGTTAGGGTAAAAGTAGTTTTTTCCCTCGCATATTACGAAGAATACACCACGGGAAAAACAGTAAATTAATGTAGCTTTTCCCTTACAAATATAGCTTTTCATTCACTCTTTTCTATGAAATTTCCATGACAATTTCTCTGTGCAATATGGTGGTCCTTCACACTTTTTCACTGCGGCTTCGGCTAGAGGGATTGGTAAGTGGGGGGACCTTCTTGCTTTATTATTTTATCTTCGACTCACAGAATTTGCAATGATTATAGTCTTCTCTGTAACAGCCTCGGAAAGAACAGTTAGTTTGTTGCAGCCTGCTTTCTGTTGTAACCTACTTTACAGTCTTTTCCCTCGCTTCATTCCTCCTCCTCTCTTCCTCCAAGCATCTTTTAGTTTCTCCTTTTTCCCTTTCTGTTCTTTTTCCTGCTCTCGCCTTCCTCCGCCACCTCCTTTTCTCCCTTTCCCTTTCCTTCCTCATACCTGTTACTCCCCCCACAGTATCATCTCCCCCACTACATTCCCTTTCTTTCTTTCTCTCAGTTCATCTTCCTTTCACTCCATTCTTCAATCTCCCTTCCTTCCACCTATCCTATTTTAACCCTCCTCCCTTCAATCCTTTCTAGTGTTCTCTCCTTCATTCCTTCCATTCTCCCCTACCCTCGTTCCTTCTACCTCTCCCCTGTTAAAACACCTTCCCTCACTCCCTTCTCCTGTTCCCTCTTTCATTCCTTCCTTTCTCCTCTCCTCTCCCTCACTCCTTCCATTCTCCTCTTCCTCCCTCCTCCACCCCCCCAGCATCTTGACATACTGCAAATGCAAACCCCCGCCTCTCCCCACGGTCCCTTCCACCTCCGGTCCCCAAGTCTCAAGTTTTGACTAAGACGACGCAGCTACGCGATAAACATACACCCCCACCCAAATCCCCCCCTTCACCCACTCATATCTCCTCTCCTTCCCCCCTCTCACTCACACACCTCACCAACCCACCCCCATCCCCCACTCCCTCCCTCCTCATCCACCCAAACCTCCTCCTTCTATCCTCCTCCTCCCTCCCCTCACCGATATCTTTCTCTCCACCCCCACATTTCCCCCCTCACCCACTAACACCTTCTCTCCTTCCCTCTCACCCACCTTTCCTCTCCCTCTCTCCACACTCTCCTCATTCCTCCACACCCACTGACACCCCATCTTCCTCCCTTCAACCCCACACCTTTCCACCCGCCCCCACACGCACCCAGTCCCCTCCCCTTCATCCTGTTTCATCCCTCAACTTCCCTCCTCTTCTCGCTTCTCTCCTTCCCCACATCTACTCCTTCCTCATACACTTCTTTAGCTTCTTCCTTATCTTAACCAGACTTCTTCCACCCATCCCCTCCTTACTCCCCACCCCCACTCCTCCAAGGAATGAAAAGTATTGCTGTTGTTGTTGTTGTTGTTGTTGTTGTTGTTGTTCTCCAGGCTCATCTGAAACGTGAACACAGTGGACTGCGGACTTAAGCTGCCTTTTTCCTGCAGTCCACCATCCTCCTTTCGCGGGACAGGAAGGTTATATAATATCCTTGCTGCAACCAGGCGATTTTCATCAGCTTAGGAGAACACTCTACTAGGGGTTATGAATGGTTATCTAACTCCTCCTGAAAGAAAAATCTCCTCTGAACTACGTAAATGAAATACCAAACAATGCTCGACAAACTGAAGAGACGTCATTTTACAGAAGACATTAACTTTCAGCTTCTACATGTAAAGCTAATTTGCCAGATTCTCCCCAAAGTTATAGATCTATATATATGGATAAACTTGTGTTATCTTTTAAACATTTCTGATTTACAACGAGGACTGGTTGAGAGGGACGCCTTCACGTGGTGGCTTTGGTATAACAGGACGACTCAACTGCCTGGTGATAGAAACGTCCCTCAACTTTTCTTCCCCGAAAGGTGGATGGTGGACTGCAGGAGATGGTCAAGTAAAGCCTGGAGTCCACTAAGTTCATGTTTCAGATGATCCTGGGACCAAAACAACTACAACAACAACAACAACAACAACAACTACTACTACTACTACTACAATGGCGACCGTCTTGCTGCTAATCCTTCTCCACCCTAAACAAATCATCCTCAAAATTTTAGACGGAGAACTGTCTGCATTCTGATTACCGCTATTTCCTATTCTCCACTTTATACTACTAAATGTATGGGCAAAGTGGAGATTATAGGTCTGAGATGGGCTTCAAAATTATCACACACACACACACACACACACACACACACACACACACACACACACACACACACACACAGATGTATGGATAAAGTTATGATAATTTTTCGAACATACCCCTGACATTATGGAAACGGTCCTGATTCTGATTCCGACGAATGAATATTAGTTGTGATATTGTTAGATGCGGGAGAATCGTTTGAAAAGGCCCAGTCAGTCAGCCACACCCTAAAGATTTTCACACGCAAGGTTCTCTAGCAAAGCCCAGTATAGTCATTCACTTTTGAAGCCCCATATGGCCTCACATCTGTGTCTAGTATTTTTGGACTTACTTAGGTATATTTCTTGACTTATATACTCTTAAAATGAGAAACTACCTATTTTTTTAATCACCTTTAATCACCCCTCACCCTCGTTTGTCGTCCTATCACCCCTCACCCCCACACGACCCCATCCGACCCGTGCCCAGACACACACACATACATAAACAAAAATTCCAGATGAAGTCTGACAGAAAGAAGAAGCGATTCATATCCACGGGGAAGGGAGAAGGCCGGGGAGGTGCGGGGGTGAGGTGGGGGTTGATAAAAGGTGGGCGGGAGGGGGGAGGGGAGTGTCGCCAGTTTCCCGGATATAAGTGACTAATTCCGGGTGACGTACGGGCGACTTATCCGGACGCAGTTGGGCTCCGGTGCGACAATTTTTACGCGCGACTTTTGAACTGATGCGCCATACGGGTCGAACGAACTTTTCAGAATGGGCGATTATTCATGTTATTTTCCAGTGGAGGAGGCGGTGTAAAGTTTCTGGCTTCAAAAACCATGTGATTAGTGTCCCTCCTCCCACGAGTTAAGTTTAGGGAACGAGAGGGAAAAAAGAAAAGTGCCGCGAGAGATCATATGTCTCCGTAAATAGTTGTTTTTGAAATCCCCCCCGAGAAAGAGACAGTGCTGGAGGGAGGAGCGGGGGAGATGGTGTGGGACTAGGAGGGGGGCGATGATGTGTGGGAGTAGGAGGGGGAAGAGTGTGGGTGGTGTGGGAGGGGTGAGCTTGGTGTCCGAAGACGTGGGTGGATGCCTAAAGAGGGGGTGGGAAGGAAAGAGGGAAGGAGTGTGTGTATGGATGGAGTGTGTGTATGGATGGGATTTGTGTATGGATGGGGTGTGTGTAGGGATGGGATGTGTGTTGGGATGTTGTGTGTGTATGAATGGGTTAGTGTGTAAGGATGAGACACAGAGGGCGTGTGTGTTTGGGGGAAGGGAAGAATGTGTATTTGTGTATGTATGGTTGTAAGGTAAGGAGGAGGGAGAGTCTTGATGTATGAACGATGTGGGTAGATGTGTACGGAGGTGAGAGTTGAGAAAAAAAAGTGGGGGAGATGTGTGAGAATGGATGGGGGAGGAAGGGGAGATTAGGATGGAGAAGGGAAGTTGGGGGAGAGGTGTGTATGTATGGGGGAGGGAGGGGAGTGTTCAGGGATAGTATGGGGTGGTGGTTGGAGATGGGGAGGGGCCGCCTAAGTGTTGGACGGGCGTGGGTGGGGGGAGGGAGGGTGTACGTGGGAGCGGAGGGCGTAGTGTATGTAGATGAGGATGAGGAGGGAGAGAGTATGGATGGGAGGAGGTGCGGGGGGTCTGAAGGGTTTGGATGACGTTAGGGCAGAAGGAGGGAGAGTCTATGATTGAGGAAAGAGGAGAAGCTGAAGGGTGTGGTGGGTGCTGCTTGGAGAAGTGTGGATGGGGGAGGGGATGGGGGCAATGTGTAGGGATAGGGGGCAAGGGGGAGTGTGTATGGATGGGAAAGGATTGGGAAATGTGTATGGAGAGAATTAAGGTACAGGGAAGGGAGTGTCTAGGTATCTGAAGGTCATGGGTGGTTAACTGGAGCGGTGAGGGTGAAGGAGAAAAAGTATGAGTGGATGGGGTATTGGGGAGGTGGGGGAGAGCGTGCAAAGGTGAGAGTGGATCAGGGATGGGGGTGGTGAAGGTCTTGGTGTTGATGGGGGAGTGGGTGAATACTTTGAGAGGTAAGGGCGGTAGAGAATGGTGGAGGGAAGTGTATGTGGTTGGGGAGGGGTGGGGAATGTATGAATAGGGGCTGTCAGGGAGCGCGGTGGGCTGGGGGCAACGAATTGTCGGAGATACGTGAATGGTTACTTGAAGAGGTGAGGGTGGGGAACCGAAAGGAGGGAATGTGTGAGGATGGGGGGAAAGGGGAGTGTGTAAGGATGGGGGAAGGGGGAGTGTGTAAGGATAGGGGGAAGGGGGAGTGTATATGGATGAGGGAAGGGGGAGTGTGTAAGGATGGGGGAAGGGGAAGTGTGTAAGGATGGGGGGAAAGGGGAGTGTGTAAGGATGGGGGAAGGGGGAGTGTGTAAGGATGGGGGAAGGGGGAGTGTGTAAGGATAGGGGGAAGGGGGAGTGTGTAAGGATGGGGGAAGGGGGAGTGTGTAAGGATGGGGGAAGGGGGAGTGTGTAAGGATAGGGGGAAAGGAGGAGTGTGTAAGGATGGGTGAAAGGAGGAGTGTGTAAGGATGGGGGAAGGGGGAGTGTGTAAGGATGGGGGAAGGGGGAATGTGTAAGGATGGGGGAAAGGAGGATTGTGTAACGATGGGAGAAGGGGAAGTGTGTAAGGATGAGGAGAGGAGGGAGTGTGTAAGGATGAGGAGAAGAGGGAGTGTGTATGGATGGAAGAGGGAGTGTGGGGGAGGGGGTGGAGTGACAATGAAGGAAAACCGGGGCTGCCTAGATGTCTGAAGGGCGTTAAGGTCAAAAATTAAATAAGCAGAAAATATCTCATGAACGCCTTATCCCATTTCGACCAAACTTGGGAAATAAATTGTGTGAATGGCTGGGAAGGAGAGAATCGAGTATGGTGAAGAACAATGGAAGATCAAAGACACGGCCCAAGGTCAAAGTTTGGGAGCGGCCGTCCTCTTTAAGCACCGTCTCTACATGTAATTGGTGTGTGTGTGTGTGTGTGTGTGTGTGTGTGTGTGTGTGTGTGTGTGTGTGTGTGTGTGTGTGTGTGTGTGTGTGTGTGTGTGTGTGTGTGTGTGTAATGTAGCTATTACGCGTTAGAGGAATGAACTGCTGACAAAGACATGATCAATTTTGGCTGGAAGTGGGTATAGTATGCGGATATAAATTTCTTACACAGCTTCAAAGGACCGTTTAAAACCTCCACAAACACATCATAAACAACCTCTCTAATACCACTACAACAGCCCCATTAATACCACTACAACAGTCGTAAAGTGTATAACTCCACTCTATTTTAGCACAAACGGTTCGGGGTTAGCGTCCAAGTGGTGACATGGGAGGTTGAATGCGCCAGCTGCTAGTATAAAGACTGCTTGGCTTCAGGGAACGGAGTGAATACAGTTCGTTCATCTTAACTTGGCCTAGATTTTCGTCCTTTTGAAGCTTGTTTCACGTAGCTCAGTGGCAGACTACGACAATCCCACGGCTCTACATCCTTTCCATAGCACATCTTCGTGACTAGCATCATGTTCTAGTGTTAATCTTCTGTTACAGTTCAGCAATGAAGATGGTGATATGGCGGTTTTAGGGTAAGCTGAAGTATGGTATGTGTCCACCGAGGAATACAGGAAAAAGGGCATCTCAGGTCGTCACATCCATTCTCAGATCCAGTCAAACTAATTAAGGACCTTACTGACGATTACAGACCTTGTATATCCATCCCTGTCTTTCCTCATGTAAATATAATCGTTGTGAGATAAAGCAATTCACAGGCCATCATCGTACTGAGGAGGTTAATTTTATCAATAAGGATGGATTCCCACAATAGTCCAAAGTTATATGACAAATCTCACAGCTTTGCCCACAGCAGATTTTGAGTAGAATACGTTAAAAGAATCCTCGAAAAAAAAAAAATGAATATTCCAATAAGGCGGCCATAACCACTGAACCTCTAACCTCATTCATGTCATACGCTCTCCAGGACTTCTTACAGATCCATATCATATACATAAACAGATATCTTGGTAATTCTGAGAGTATGAAGAATGAGAAAAAAAAACGAGGGGATGACGATGACGATGACGATGATGATAATGAGAATGAGGAGAAGAAAGATAAGAATGTAAAGAATGATAAAAGAAAAATACATACTGAAAGAAGAAGCATGAGAAAGTATGAAACAAGAAACAGAAATGAAATACATAGGAAAAAAATAAAAATAAAAACAAGATAAAGAAAAGGAGGAGGAGGAGGAGGAGGAGGAGGAGGAGGAGGATCCCTATCAATGCATGATAACTTCCTTACGCTGAACAACATCGCTTGACTGTACCATCAATTTGATATACTGTACGAGTAAGCCACAAAAATTAACAGAAGGCTCCTAAGATTCTAACCACCAGACGTCTCCTTCTGGGGAGAGAGAGAGAGAGAGAGAGAGAGAGAAAATGTCTACTGGTGGCGAGAAAGAAAAAAGTAATCGTGCTGAAGGGGTTACTGAAGATTGTTGCTAACCTTTCAGTAGTGATGGTGATCGTGGTAATGGTAATGGTGAGAGTGGTAGTGGTGGCAAGTGGTAGGGGTGAAGACGGCAGTGGTGATAGTGGTATTGGATGCAGTGACGATGGAGGAGTGATGGTGGTAGTGGTGATAATCTTGGTGTTGATGGTGGTAGTGGTGATGATCCTGGTGGTAATGTTGGTGGTGATGGTGATGATGGCTAAGATGAAAAAAAAAAAGGGGGGGGGACTAACACGAATTAGACATAAGAAAATATCATCACACTGGACGTGTTTGGGGTTGCTGGAGACTGGTAGTGGCTGTTTATCTAACGCACTGATTACCCCACATAATATATGCTGAATAAAATCTTCCGGCACACCAGTAACACTAAAACTGAGGGTCGCATTTTACGTGGCTTGTAAAATTTCGTAACCTCTTCATACGCAATTTATTTTCCACATAACTCTTAAATATCCTCTTGTAGGTTACTGATGCAATCTATGTCGAAAACGACAGAAAGAACATACAAGTGAATGATAAGGTGTGATATGTAAAATGAAACGATGAATAGATTCTACGAAGCCTCTTACGCAAGCTAAAATTGAACCCACAGTCCTCGCGCAGCAAAGGTTTTTGCTGCATCCACATTGGTGGCCAAATCCAGTGTATGTTCCAGACTGTGCCACGCACACACTCACTCACTCAAATAAATTATATTAAAGTGACAAAATATGGCAAGTTGGAACCGTCGGGTTTTATAAGAGTCACATTTCCATCGATTTTGGTCGCGCCCAGAGGGTCGTGTCTGGTGTGTGTCTGAGATGCGTTTGAGGTATTTCTGGAGTGTTTATGTGGGGTGCCTGAGGATTATATCCAAAGACAAAGGACACCTTCTGGTATGTGTTGGAGTGGTGAACAGGGTTGGGGTGAGTGTGGCTATCAAATGTGTGTTTTGTTTTATTATCGGAAACAGTTGCTAATTTCTTCACCGTCAAATGTCTCCTCTGAACTGAGTGAATTCTGGTGCTGCATAAGAGATGTGTAGCCATGAACAAGAGCTCCCCGACAATCCTCTGCCAGCGGTGTGTCTTGTTTTCCATGTTTCATTCTTACCCCCAAAAAAAGAGTGTATCCTTCCTTCTCATGGTTGTTCCTTGTGTGCTTCCTATCGCTATCGCAAAAAATAATTTCTTGTAACGCCTTCCATTGACACAAGCGGCAGAGAAGTGTACGTCATCATATAATAGGAAAATGAAGATTTTTCATTCTTTCACTAGCGACCGCCAAAATACTGTACTTTATCTCCTCTTTCCCCCAACGCGCGCACACGCAAGCACGCACGCACTCACCTCCCCCCCCCCACACACACGCCGAATAACTGCCACAAAAAAGACGTCATCCCAATGAAGATGACACTGGTGACATTGGAGATTATTTTTACAGCCAAAAACACATCTAGGAGCCAGGTTGTCCGACAGTAACTCACTAAGGATTTTTGTAAACACGGTGCTCAGTTCCCGTAGAATTAATCGCTCCTGCAAATAATACTTTCGTACTTGTTAACCACTTCACTACCTCTACGGTGAGTACATCTTAAGGCGCAGCTGCAAGAATAAGATGAAAAAATAAGCCATGGCAATCAAAGGGATATTGGGGACTTTCTAATACTGACGATATTTCACTCCTTCGCTTCCTCATACTTCACCTTAGTTTATTAAAATCATCTGAGGCAGCAAGAGCAAGAAAAATAGGCTCCTTCATGTTACAGGAATTATCGGAATCTAACAGTGCTACATAAAGTTACTCAGATGACCTAAGTTACGGGCAATCAGTGTAACCGCAATACCAAAGAGAACATTCTAAAGTATTTATCTTGAAAACTACTGGTATTATTGTACAAGGTCAGTATCTTGAAAACTATGGATATTACTGAACGGGATCGAGGGTGGTGGCAGCGCTCCCTTCCCGAATCCCACAGTGCATTTCTTCCGATACCTACAACCTAATTAACCAGGTGAATATGCGGTACCCAAACACAAAGTCATCCGTTTTTATTTTATTTTGTTTTGTTTGTTTGTTTGTTTGTTTTTGAGAACTGGGCCGGGGGTGAGGTTTCGTCCCTTTCCTCGAAACCCCGGGCGTAGTTCTGCGATACCGCTTATTTTCGGTTTTGTTTATAGAATTGCAAACTTTCGCCTGTTATCAAGAAAACTGCGATTAATTTACTGAAGAAGTGTCGGGGTAACGGGAACAGCCTGTGCGTTGTTCATACTGTGCTCGTGGCTTTCCGCAGAGTCATATCTATACCTATGCAAATAAACAACATCACCAAACGTACCTTAAGCTGGAATAATAATAATAATAATAATAATAATAATAATAATAAAAATAATAATAATAATAATAATAATAATAATAATAATAATACTCTGGCAGCCCGGCATGAATGAGATATAAAAACTGCTGGTGGCATGGCAGCGTTTTAAAGACTGCATGACTAACTTCTCCACTACCCAGTGTCTCCCCCAAGGTGAATAAACTAGTCTGGCGTAGTAACAAAAATGAAAAAATCGTCCGGCACGGTAACAAAAATTAAAAAATAAAAGCCATCGCAGGTAAGAGGGTAAGGAGGTTCCCTAACACCTCTTCCCTAGAGATTTAGTTTTGAGATATGGCTGGTTAATATCCTTTTGTACGTTATCTATGATGAGTATGGCAATATTAGAAGGATTTATGTAACACAGAAGCGGACAGTAAAGTGTAATAAGCAAAATAAACTGCTTAGGAAAAGGTGTTAGGGAGCTTTCTTAACTGACGAGAATACAGCTCTAAGAAGCAGGATAGGAGATAATAAAAATTCTTCACTGCCCAACACTGAGTACCTTCGTCTAGCAGAGAAGTAGTATTAAGCCACAGAATGAAATCACAGAGGTAAAGATGCCATGTAAAAAAGGCAAGGAAGTGAGGATGATGAAGGTGATGCTGGCTTACAGAAACCTAAGGTGATATTCTAGTACAGTTAGGAAGCTTAGTAACACCTCTTCCTAACCGAGTTATTTCTGATTCTGCGCCGTTACGATATTCTTGTGTGTTATTCAGGCAATCAATGTCGAATATTGAAAAGGCATAAGAGGCAAACCACGGGATATTAATGAGTAGTTTGGACAATAAATCGTTAAGGAAGAAGTGTTAAGGAGCCTCCATACCCTATGAGAATACGGGCTCTAATCTAAACCCTTTCATACCCCGACACCTTTACTCTAAATGAAATCATCTAACACTGTACCAAGAATAACAAAAAAAGCTGTTATTGTAGTAAAGACTGGATTAGTAAGAGGGGATGTGCACGTGATGAGGGTTTGCTTTGTTTTGTGGCACGTCTTGATGTGAACCCGGTGGACTGCAGACTGACCTTCCCCTGCAGTCCACCCATCCTCCATTTGGGGGATGGGAAAAGGAGTTGAGGGATGTTTATATAACGTGGCAGTGGAGTCGCCCGCCCATATTCAGTGCCACCACATGAAGGCATCCCTCTCAAGCACCGGGTGAAACATTTTAAAGTGATCTGTATCTAACCCACCCATCCACGTCCCAATCCCTCCCCCTACGCTGCTTAAAATTGTCCGGCACAGCAGTAAGACTGAAACATAAAAAGACTGAGTGGCGATCAAGAGGGCGAGTAGTTAAGTTGGTGTGGGTGGAGAGGGTGGAACATTTGATAGAATCTTTAACTAACCCCTCCCCTACCCAGGATCTTCCCCTCAGTAAAATCGTCTGGTACAACAGTAAGAATAATGTATAAAAAGACTGCGTGAAGAGGGCGCATAGGCGAAGAGGTATGGACGATAACAGTGAAACAGTTTAACGGAATCTAACCCCTTCAGTATTCAGCGTCTCCCTCTCCTCTCAATAAAATCGTTCGAGGAAGAAGCAAGAAAAAGATATAAAAAGACGGCGTGTCGGTGAAGAGGGCGAGTAAGTGAGGAGGTGTGGGTGATGAGGGTGAAACATGGCTGCCGATTGTCGGGAGTTCCGTACCTCAGCGCACAATGGTCCATTTTCTTTTTAATGGTGGATGGAGGGATGACTGCGCCAGGCGTCCGTCAGCGCGCTTCTCAAAACTCTGGACGCTAAAACCCGGGCCGAGGCCATTGAAAAAAGACTCCGAAGGTTTCTAGGCATATTCGCATTACTTTTCCAACATTAGTCCGCTTGATACATAACAGCCCCAAACGCTGACAAAAAATTGCAGGCTTAGGTTAATCCCGTGAATGACCTCTAAAGCTCCCAGGGTAGAATGTATTATTCATTGAAATTCAGTAGTTTTGAAATACGTAATGTCCCCGGCCATTACTCCAGGGCGGCGGCAGAAGTGTAATGGTACTATAACATTAACTCACCCGCCTTAAACAGTGGCGGGCCAAGAGGTGATCTCCTAAAAAGATCATGAGGATGGTCTGATGAAAGTTACTGTGACTACCAGCTTAGTGCCGAGTTACGGTAATGGTGACACTCTCTCTCCCTCCCTCCCTCCCCTCGCCCCCTCTCTCTCCCCCTGGCTCTTTCCCTCCTTGCCTCCCTCCCTCCCTTCCATCCTACCTCTCTCCCTCCCTCCCTCCCTTTCCCTCCTTGCTCCTACCCTATGGCTCTTTCCCTCCCTCCCTCCCTCTTCCTCCCTCTCGTCTGCACACTTTCCTTCCCTCCCTCCTTCTATCCCTCTATCCAGCTCCCTGGCCCTTCCCTGCCTCTTTCTCCTTACTGCTTCTCTCCCTCCCTCCCTCTCCTATCCCCTGCCTCTTTCACTCTCTCTCCCTCTCACTCTCTAACCTTAACTCTCCCTCCCTCCCCAGTCCCTCCCTGCCTCCCTCCTCTGCCCTTTGCCTCCTTCCTATTCTCCCTCTCTCCCTTCTTCCCTCCCTCGCTCCCTCTCTCTCCCTCCACGTTCCTATCCCCTTGTCTCTCTTCCTTCTTTCTCACCCTCGTGTCTGTCTTTTCCTTCCTTTCTCCCTCTTGCCTGCACCTTTTCTTCCCATCATCTTCATCATCATCATCATCATCATCATCATCTCTCTCTCTCTCTCTCTCATCTCATTCCTTTCCAACCTCCCTCCTTCCTTCTCCTCCTCTTCTATTCTGTCCCCCTTCCAACCTCCCTACCTCCGTCAATCCGTCCTCTACCCTGTTTCTTACCCTTCTCACCTTCCTCCCTCATTCCCTCCCTCTCCCTCCCCCCCTCCATCCCTCTCTCCAACCTCTACTCATTGTCTCGTTCTCTCTCTTCATCCCTCCCCTCATTCTCTCTCTCTCTCTCTCCCTCCTCCCCTCACCCCCTGCCTACCCTACCTCACTCTATCCCTCCAGCTCCTACCTAGGTATTTTTTCCTCTCTCCCTCTCTTCCTCCATTTTCTCAACCTGCCTCCCTCCCTCCTTTCTCTCTCTCTCTCTCTCCCATCCCTGTCCCCTGCCTCTCCCTCCCTCTCCCCCATCCCTTACCCATTTCCCTCCCTCTCTCCCAACCCTTACCCACTTCCCTCCCTCCCTCCTGCTCCTATCTTGTCCCTGGCACCTATCTCCCGCCCAGCCTCCCTCCCTACCTCTCTCTCCCTGCCTTCCTCCCTTCCTCCCAACCTCTTTCTCTTCCTACCTCGCACCCCTGCCCCTTGCCTCTCCCCCTCCTTTCGTTCCACACCTTCTCCCTGACTCTCTCCCTCCCTCCTCTCTCCTTCCACTGCCCTCTTCCTCTCTTCCTTCCTCCTCTCTCCCTCCACTGCCCTCTTTCTCTCTCTCTCCTTCCCTCCATTCCTCTTTTCCTTCATGGCTATTTCCCTCCCTCCTGTTTCATTCCCTCCCTGTCATCTGCCTCTCTTTCTTACCATTCCATGTACCCTGCCTGGCTCACTTAACCTGCCCCTCTCTCTCTCTCTCTCTCTCTCTCTCTCTCTCTCTCTCTCTCTCTTCTGTGTGTGTGTGTGTGTGTGTGTGTATGTGTGTGTGTGTGTGTGTGTATCTATTTGGTTTGTAATCTGTGTATACATATATACGTGTGCGTTTTATGAGTGCACATAATTATCGATACCTGTGCGCGGTGCGTGAAGCTGAAAGACTAAACTTCAGAACACCTTGCACTTGCTGCCCGTCTCTCTCTCTCTCTCTCTCTCTCTCTCTCTCCTTCGTCGTCGTCGTCGTCGTCGTCGTCGTGATAGAGAGAGAGAGAGAGAGAGAGAGAGGACACTTAACTAACTTTCAAGAATAATTCTCAGGTTACGGATATTTGACTATGAATATTACCCTCTCAGCACGATGATGCCTCTCTACTTTATTCTAGCCACCACCAAGCTATTTTATTCAGCTAACACACACATACACACACACACACACACACACACACACACACACACACACACACACACACACACACACACACACACACACACACACACACACACACACAGGACGTCTCCCTTAACCTCTGTGGCATAAGATATACTATTTATAAGATGTAATATTTCTGTTATTTAAATGACCTTAAAAGAAATCCCACGTACTTCAGAGGCTACATATGGAGAAGTTAATAAACGCTTGGAAAAGAGGTCTTGAAGATGATGATGATGATGATGATGATGATGATGATGATGATGATGATGATGATGATGTTGATGATGATGACGATGACGATAACGACGACGACGACTAAAGTTTAACGCCCGTAGTCTCGAAACTGAGGGCAGGGGTTACCCTTCCCGCACCCCACTGGAAGTGGAAGCTCACACCTTCAACGTGAGTGGCAATCCCGAAAGCTGGAGAGCGCACCCCTTCGTGTGGGTAGGCGCGGCAAACGGTTTGGTAACACTGCTAATTTTAAAATTCAAAGTCATAAAACAAAAACAATAAATATGACAGTTTCTAAGATTCATACACAGTATAATCTATTAATGTTTGCAATTCTTACCTCATCTATTATTAAAGACTGGCATTTGTTCTTAAATCCTGCATTCAGGATTTGGAGAACCTGCACCGTAGGAAAAATTCGGTGTCAGACATGGCTTCAAAGGGGTTCATGCGGTCAGTAATAACCCTACGAATACGCCTTGGCTGATCATACCGATTTTGACTATAATTCTGCCCCAAATGCTTGTTTTTGCCATTGTTCCCACCCAGAACCCTGAAATCCCACCTTCCAAGACACAGGAGGGGGGGGGGGTTAATTTGAAAACCAATCACGAACACCGAAAATAAAATCCAAATTCGTTCAAGTCACACCAAAATACACCAGAAAAATATACTGCCAAGCCAAAACAAAATAGTGCGGACTTGCAAAAGCTCACCGAACGCAAATGTTTAGGTAGTACTCGGCCATTCTTTACTGCAGGAATTATTTCACGTACTAATCAAACTAATTATAAAAGTATCAAGCATCATATCTGATAAACAGCTTGGTTGAAATACTGAGAAATAAAAAAGAAGTGAATACAGTATCTCACCTTTGTTTTTCGTCTCGTCGTAAATTAACCATCTCCAGAGAAGCGGTGAAGTCTTTTAAAACGATAAAATTATAAAACGCTTATTTATTTTCTTTACACAATGTTTTTATGTATAAAATTCCCATCATACACACCATAGGGTCCTTCAAATTCTACGCAGTTTTCTTTGCACAAGGCTGCTATAATATGACGAAGGGGCATGCGAAGGGGTGCTATGAGACTCCCCGTGGATTCCAGTACTCCGCTGAGGTAATACTCTCCCGTTCACCGGGGAACGCTCTCCCTTTCGTGCGTCAAGACCACCAAAAGATGCGGATACGGCAAGGTGAACGCCCGCCCACAGTTTAAGACTACGGCTGTAAGCTTCTTCACTACGATGACACATGCTATAATAGGCTACATCCATGCCAAAACCAGACGATTCTATTCCCATTAAAAAAAAAAAAAAATCGGAATTACTGTTAAATAATAGTCATAACCAATTCACTACCAATCTCTTCCTAAGCTAAATAAAGTATAGAAGTAGCAGGGCTGAAGGGATTGGGACTCTTTGTACTGAAAGGATTAGAGAGTGGGCAGGATGGGCTGGTATGCGGGTGGGTGGCTGAGCGAGATAGGGAGAGTATACCCTGTGAATATGGACACTGTACGTCGCTGTTAGAATATTCGCTTAAGGGCAGAAATGGGAGGGATAAGTGGAATGGGATGAGTAGAATGGGCTGGGATGGAAAAGGGATGAGTAAGATGGGATAGGATGGAAGAGGAATCAGTAGGATGGGGTAGGATGGAAGAGGGATGAGATGGATGGCCTGGGATGGAAAAGGGATGAGATGGATGGATTGGGATGGAAGGCGGATGAGTGGGATGGACTGGGATGGAAGAGGAATGAATAAGATGGACTAGGATGGAAGAGGAATGAATAGGATGGACTGGGATGGAAGAGGAATGAATAGGATGGACTAGGATGGAAGAGGAATGAATAGGATGGACTGGGATGGAAGAGGAATGAATAGGAAGGCCTGGGATGGAAGAGGAATGAATAGGATGGGCAGGGATGTAAGAGGAATGGGCTGGGTGGATGAAGGTGAGTGGTGGAGAATACTGCGAAAAGCACTGCACTGTATGTACTGTGAAGACTAGTGTTAAACAGGGTGTCCACTGAAACGTAAGCCGAATTTCAGTACGATATTCTTGGGCTAATTCTGAGTACTAAACGCTATATCATTCAAAGGCGGAGAGGAATGAGTGAAGTGGGTGGAAAGGAGCAGGACGAGTGGGTGGAAAGGGTTAGGAAGGTGATGTGGCGTTGGGTGGAAAGGAGCAGGAGTGGGTGCAAAGGGTTAGGAAGGTGGTGTGACGTTGGGTAGAAAGGAGGAGGAGGAGTGGGTGGAAAGGGTTAGGAAGGTGATGTGAAGTTGGGTGGAAAGGAGCAGGAGTGGGTGGAACGGGTTAGGAAGGTGATGTGACGTTGGATGGAAAGGAGCAGGAGGAATGGGTGGAAAGTTAGGAAGGTGGTGTGACGTTGGGTGGAAAGGAGCAGGAGTGGGTGGAATGGGTTAGGAGGTGATGTGATGTTGGGTGGAAAGGAGCAGGAGGAGTGGGTGGAAAGGGTTAGGAAGGTGGTGTGATGTTGGGTGGAAAGGAGCAGGAGTGGGTGGAACGGGTCAGGAAGGTGGTGTGATGTGGGTGGAAAGGAGCAGGTTTGGGTGGAACGGGTCAGAAAGGTTTTGGGTAACAGATAGTGAGGTGGGAGGTAAAATGGTGTGAAAATGAGTGTTAGTGAAAAGCCCTTAGTCTTATATGGGGAGGCAAGAAATCGGCGCAGTGGGTGGACACAGCACGTGGTATGGGCTAAGATGATGATCGGCTGTGGGGCAATGAAGGACGAGTATACCCTGTGAAGACGAGAGCTGTATGAGGGACGGTGTTGGCGGTTGAAACATGATTCTCTTTCAAGTCCTAATGGAGAGGGGAACGGGGGAAAAAAAAGGTGGGTGAGTAAAAGAAATATGTGGGACGGTCGGGGGTTAATGAGGGTGATGAAAAAGAGTGAAACATTACATCCCCCAGTATGGAATTGGTAATATTAGAATTCACAACTTTCTCCAGGACTGAGAACAATATTAACAGCAACAAGAAAATATCTATGCGTCTCTCTTTTACAGGGAATTTGTGTAACCAGTGATATCATGAAATCCCTTAGGAATTCGTGAAATTAGTTTAAACTAGGATGGGTTAATTAAGGTTGGGTTAATCTAGGCTACAGTTAGATTAGGCTGAGATAATCAAGATTAAGTTTAGGTTAGGTTAGGTTAGGTTAGTCAGGATAGGTTAATTTATTTGAGGGCTTATAACTTAGCATTCACATAAATAATCCTAACCTAACCTATTCTTACTAACTTAGCCTAACCTAACCTAAACTTGGCTTATCCCAGCCTAACCTAACCGCAGCCTAAATTAACATAACCTTAATCAACCCATCCTAATTTAAACACATTTCACGAATTCCCTAGGGATTTCATGAAATCACTGGTTACACAAAAAATTTTCCCTGGAATGTGTATCTCACGTCTCTTGAAACAGACAACAATCGTCATCGTAGTGAATTATTTACACTGACAACTGAAAAAAAAATGTAATCACCAAGATATTTTAACAGACAGCATCAAATAAAAAAATAATAATGCATACGAATGTCTAGCTAAGAGTGATAAGTGCATGCATTAATGAGACGGTGTAAGGAAATGGTGTAGCCAGTCAGGTGCCTGCATGATACAGGAGTTATAGGACACCCCATATCTCTAAAATTGCAAAGAGTGGAGAAGCCATTCCTCCACGTTGACAGCACGAAATATAGGAGCGGAAGGAGAGGCGCTGCGGGTCCTTAAATATTTCAGTGTTCCCCCGACGCGGCCAAGATTTACGGAGGGTGATGGCGGGGCTCTCCATCAGGCGGCCTGTGTCCCGTGCGCTGGTCACCTGACGAAGAGCTTCCCCTGACGGAGGACGTCCCTCACCCGGCACGGAAGGACAGCGGCATGAAGACCACATAAAGCTCACACACACCCGGTCTGCCGCGCCCCATCGTCTGTCTTCCCGTCGCTTCTGTCTCCGCCTTCCTCTCGCTCTTGCCTCCTCACCCCCCCTCCCTCCTCCCAGCTATGGTCCTTTCTCTTTCCCTTTGGGAGATTTTACTTTTGTATATACAAAGCAATTTTTACTGTACTAATCTTTGTACAACACGGCTGTCACTCTTCAACATACAACTGCTATAAACAATATATAATGAACGGCTTTGCAAACCGAACACGAAAATTCTTTGTCAAGCGGAAGTGTTGGCGTTTGTGATTATCTATCAGTCAATCGATCAATCTATCTATCTAGCTAGCTAGCTATCTTAGAGATAGATACAATACAGGTATACTTATTTCGTACCGTACTGTAATACATGTGTGTGTGTGTGTGTGTATCCGTTTATGTAATCATCTTTTGTATACTAAGTGGGTGAGTACATGTGTGTGAGCAAGAGGAAGGTGTACTCTCTACATTAGGCCATACTGGTGGTGGTGCGGGCCAAGTCACCCCACACTTCTCTCACCGCAAATTTCTGATTGGATACTTGTTAATGACGTCACGGCCAATTTAGAGGGAACTGGACGACCCGCGCCAGGCAATCTGGCCACGGAGTCTTCAAAGAGCCAATATCCACATCACGTGACCTTAGATATAGATTAACCTCCGATATATATTAAATCCTGATACATATACCACACTCCCGTCCATATATATATTAACTCGTGTTGATGCATTTGCGTATGAGTAAATGCCAGAGACTCATTTAGCAGTCCTCGCCTTGATTTAGATTTGGCAACAACTCATCCTTAAATATTGATACTCTGGTTTTTACACCTTAATATCCCCTTGTATGGCAGTGGTGGAAACTATGTCGGTATTAAATAAGATGTGAATAACCCTTCTTTCTCTCCTACACCCTCCCTCCCTCCACACTCTTTTTTCTTTCATATCCTCTTCTTGCTTTTCCATACCCTACACTCCTTCTCCTTCCTCTCTCCCTAATTTCTCTCCTCCTTTCCTTCCTCCATCTCTTCCTCAACACTTCTTCTTTCACATTCTTTTCTTGGTTTTCCATATCCTACACTCTTTCTCCTCCCTCCCTTCCTAATACTTTATCTCTCCTTCCTTCCTTCCTCCCTCCTTTTCTTCCTCTACACTTCCTCCTCCTAGCAATTCTCCCCTCCACCGTTCCCATTTACTACCCTACCTTCCATACACCTCCCCACTCCAGTTCTCCTTTTCATTTTCATTACATTTTATTCCTTCTCATCTCCTTCATTTCCTTTCTTTCTCATTTTTCACAATGCGTTCGTCTCTTGTCACATTTCTCTACTTCTCACATTACTATCCTTCCTTCCACATTCCTTTCACATCTACTCTTCTCGTGTTCTTTTCCTTTCATTCCTCCTCCTGTGTAATTATCTTCATTTCCTTCCTCGCATCTTTCAGCTTGCTTTATCGTTCCCTTTCCTGTCCTTTCCTCCTCTTTCACTCTCTTACGTTCTTTCTTTAATCTAGAATCCATCTTCCCTTCCACAATTTACTTTTCATATCCTTTCCGCAATTCCCCTTCCCCAACTCTCTCTCTCTCTCTCTCTCTCTCTCTCTCCCCATCCGTAACCAAGTGAAAGGCAATATTTAACGGCAATATCGTGCAGCAAATGAATCGCAAGCTCATAACGATAATACTAATAACAATAATAATAATAATACCGGTGTGGTGGGGATCGCTATTCAGGGGAGACGTGTCAGTGATCAAATGTTCTGCCATAACGCATCAGGTGAGTGTTATGTGCTTTATCTGGGGTTGAGGAACTGTGGTAGAAGCAAGCTATTTGCCACTTGTTCATATTAATGGTGGATATATATATATATATATATATATATATATATATATATATATATATATATATATATATATAGATAGATAGATAGACAGATAGATAGATAGATAGATAGATAGATAGATAGACAGACAGACAGACAGATAGATAGATTGATATAAACGAAAAATACTAAAACTAACAATAGACCATGATAGAGAAATAAAAAGACGCATTACAACTGGATGGAAATTATCGATAAACACAGAGACATCATGGAAAGTAGCCTGCCAGTATGTATAAAACGAAAAGTATATAATGAATGTATAATCCCAGCTATGACGCACGCTTGTATGACCTGGAAAAAGAAAAAAACGATGGAAAATCAACTAATCCGTTCTCAATGGGCAATGGAAACGTGAATGTTGGGAATCTTTATGAGACTGGAAAAGATCAACTTGGGTGAGAAAGCAGACTAAAGTCAATGACATTATAGATGTTATAAAAGAACAGAAATGGAAGTGGGCAGACCATGTAGCATGAATAAGGGATAACCGATGGAGCAAAAGACTGACTGACTGGACTCTAAGAGATTGTAAGCGCAGAAGAAAATGGTCAGATGGAGGTGGAGAGGTGAGACAGAGAAATTTGCAGGCAAAACGTGGCAGAGATTGGCTCAGTCAGGGAATTCGTGGAGATGGTTGGAAGGTACCTTTGTTCAGCAGTGGACATGCAATGGCTGATGATGATGATAATGATGATGATGACGATAATGATGACTATTTATATATATATATATATATATATATATATATATATATATATATATATATATATATATATATATATATATATATATGACCACGAGGTTTGTTCGGAAAGTATCCGACCGTAGGCTCTTAAAAGAATAAATAAGTTAATCTGTTGAGCTATGACACTAATCCCTCTCAAAGTAGGCCCCTTCTGACTTGACACACGTAGCCCAGCGTTCGTTCCACTGCCTGAAACATTTTTCAAAGTCGGTTTTCGGTATCTCCTGCAGGTGCTTCGTCGCATTCTTCATGAGCTCTTCTCTTGGACGAACGTTGCACAAGACATGATGGAATGTGCAAATCGCGATCCAGACTTTCTGAAGACAGTTTTCAATGAAGATGAGACGGGTGTAAGGGTACGACCCAGAAACCAAAGCACAGTCGTCCCAGTGGAAGTATGCAAGGTCGCCTCGGCCGAAAAAAGCACGACAGGTCCGCTGCAAGGTGAAATACACTCGCAAGTTGGCTTTTTTTTTTTTTTTTCCGATTACCGTGGTGTTGTGCATCACGAAAACTCACCAGGTCAGACAGTCAACAAACATTACTACCTCAACGTTATTCGTCGGCTTTGTGACGCAGTTCAGGAGAAGAGACCAGACCTTTGGAAAGCGGCAAGTTGGAAGCTGCACCATGACAACGCCCCTGCCCATTCTTCTCAACTGATTCACGAATTTTTGGCCAAGCACAACATCCTGCCTGTCCGGCAGGCTTCCAACTCACAAGGCATGGCTCCGTGCGACTTTTGGTTATTCCCCAAGCTCAGAACTCCGCTGAAGGGTTCCCGATTTGAGACGAGAGAAGACATCATGACGAATGCGACAAAGCACCTGCAGGAGATACCGGAAACCGACTCTGAAAAATGTTTCTCGCAGTGGAAAGAACAGTGGGCTATAAGTGTCAAGGCAGATGGGGCCTACTCTGAGAGGGATTAGTGTCCTAGCTGAACGGGATAGTTATTTATTTTTTGTACAGCCTAAGGTTAGATACTTTCTGAACAGACCTCGTGTGTGTGTGTGTGTATATATATATATATATATATATATATATATATATATATGACTATTCTCTTTTACATTGCTTTCATTATTTTATCTACTGTCGTAAACATAATTTGTTTTATCGCTACTCTCTCTCTTTTTTTTTTATCATGTTTGGGTATTTAGTTTACAGTGAGTTCCTGTCATGTGGTAGGCTGCTAGTCGTCACGTGATTCAAAGTACAAAATACTTTTCTGCCAGAGATACGGTACACCCCCCCTGATATCCGGCTTTTTTTTTCTTTTTTTTTTTAAATACTTGGTTCGCTGACGGCTGTATTAATAAATGTAAGTGCAGCTACGTGGAAACAAGCACTTAATTACAGGTGGTCATTAGTGGGAGACGTAATTACTTCCACCAAAGTAGATATGTTTATGGCTTGGAGTGTTTATTTGTTTATGTTTATTTCTTTCTCTGTGCTCATCATTATGGAAAGATTAATGTACGGGACTGCACCAAATCTGGAAGAATGAGGACCAAAAGGGAAACAAGTTAATAAATTTTAGCCGAAAAAGATCCAAGGTCAAAAGAGGGGATGATACCACCCTGACGGAGGTATGCACCCTCTCAATGCTCTTGCTGTTAGATATGGTGAGCGTTCAACACACAGTAAGTAAAAGTCAGGAATAATACAGAAGGGTCAGACATCATCATCATCCGGACCTCCTTTCCCACCCAAGGGCAGGGTGAGGAGTAGCAATGTCCAGACAGCACAAACTTGCCCAATCCAATAGGCCACGCTTCCATTCACTCATCATTCATGCCCCCGGAATCCTGGCTCTACCGGATACACCAAAAACATTCACAACATTCTGCAGCTTCACAAAAACGTATCCGATCGAGTCAATCCGGACGCTGCCATGCTCACAAGGGGTGCCAAAATCCCTGATCATGCACTTCTCCTCACAACATTCATCCAACCAGCTCGATCTCTTGTCAGTTCCCTAGCCTCACCGACTTCCAAACCTCTCTTCCTCAAACACTCTTCCACCACATCTCTCCACCTTCTCCTTGGCCTACCTCGCCTCCTCCCTCCCGTGTTTTATAATTTGCACATGCCTTAAAAATTATCATACACAATCGGGGCCTTCTCCAGACCTTTATACATTTATGTTTTCTTTATATACGGTCCTTCCAGGGAAGTAAAGGGTTAAGGGGAAGTATTCATTACCCCTTCAGCCTGAGAACGTCATTTCCCTCAGTCTTGCTATTCTCTGACGATTTTATTCAGCTTGGGGGATACTTTTCGAACGGGAGGGGTTAGATGCAGCCTTACTAACGCCTTTACCAATTCCGGACTCGACAGCTAAAAATCGTCTGAAACATCTTCCTGCCCATTGTTTCAATAGTAAGTCCTGAACTGATTGTCCAAAGCTTATTTTCAGTGATACAATGTTAAAATTTATTCCAGGATTTAGTTACAACACTGCAGCTCTACTTATTATCCTTTTCAATTATACGGCTCTAATTTCTCCACGGCTCCTTCAATACTAAGACTCTAACTTGTGGACCATTTTCAATAACACGGCTCTAACCTGTTATTCACGGCTCGCTAATTTACCATCCACGGTTGTTTCAATAATACATCTCTAACTTGTTATCCACGGATCTCAAAATTATTAATCACGGTAGTTTCAATGATACCGCTCCATCTTATTATCTACAACTGTTTCAATAATGCAGCTCACTCTTATTATAGAGGGCTCTCTGACTTTACACCCACGGTTCAGTTTCAATCATACGGCTCAATTTCAGCCATATGGGTCTAACTCATCATCCACGGAGGGAGAGAGGCTTGGAGGGAGAGAGGCTTGGAGGGAGAGGTGCAGTCCTTTGTGGGTTTTTGGCCATGTATAAATCAAGAGCCGGACCGCACCCCCCGTCGACCCTCACTTGTTTCACCGTCCGACTGCAATGTCCTGTTCTCCGGGTTGCCACAGACCGCAAGCCCAAGCCAAGCCAAGACCCACACATTCACACTCAAGCCATGACCCTCATATGCACTCACTTACACTCTTCTTTCTCTCACTTACATCTCATATCATTACAGTCTTCTCCCACTGCTTAAACTCACACAGACACATACTTCTGTATAACCCTCTCTCTCTCTCTCTCTCTCTCTCTCTCTCTCTCTCTCTCTCTCCGTACTCTACGTATGAATATATATATATATATATATATATATATATATATATATATATATATATATATATATATATATATATATATATTAGACCTGTTTGTCTGTGTTCGTCTAACTTATCATCCGTCTCTGTCCCTCCCAGCCACTTTCCAACACCCTTCCTTACTTCCTTCCCGTCCTTCCCGTGTATAATCACAGGCAGGATGGCAGTGGCGAGATATCCTTGACCCCAGGCCCTGCGGAACATCACTTGAGAGCGCCAACGACATCCCGGCAAAGTATTAACATTAAAGGCAGTGGATGAGACGGTCGCCCACCCCCCGTCACAGATTTATACAACGACCTCAGGAGTCTACGTACAGGCGACCACACTTTTACTCCACTTCTATTAACCAAGCTATTGCAACTTCCTTAATCCCATAATACTCTGGGATTTCATTATCATAAACTCCTCTCAAATACTCAACTTTTATCCAGGGGGCATCAGAGCGTAGAAATACATTCGCAAAGTCTCGGGGAAAACGACAGAAAACGACGGAGTATTTGTAGGGTGTTCCACAAGCGAGGGTGGGGTGTGGGTGTGAGGCCTGGGTGGACCACTGGCACGCCTGGCCCTTATTAATGGGTATTTATGGGGTGATAAAGTAGCCGGGCAGCGATATGAGACGACCTGACACCACTTCCTCTGCCACGCCCCTACCCACGACGTCGCCTCCACCACAGGGTCGCATTATGGGAGATCTCCGTAGCTCCTCTTCATCTGCGATTTATTTTGCACCTTTTTGTCCTGGTGTACCTTACTGAGGCAAATTATATCGATACTTGAAGCTATGAACAAAATAATAAATATAACATCAAGGAGTCATCTGTCCAATAAATCGCTTAGAAAAAGGTGTTACGATGCCTCCCAGACCACGACTCAGGCACAGGAAAAGACCGGGGAGGCAATGGGGGAATCCCTGACCCTATTATTTTTCTGAATAGGGGAAACTTCATGTCCACTTGTCCTGGTGTGTGTGTGTGTGTGTGTGTGTGTGTGTGTGTGTGTGTGTGTGTGTGTGTGTGTGTGTGTGTGTGTGTGTGTGTGTGTGTGTGTGTGTGTGTGTGTGTGTGAGAGAGAGAGAGAGAGAGAGAGAGAGAGAGAGAGAGAGAAGAGGGGGAAGTAGTGGGGGTCGGGGGAGGGGTCGTGGTGGTGGGGAAAACAGGCAGGGAACATGCGGTAGGTTGAGGTGGGGAGAGGTGGAGGGGGAGAGGAGGTTGGGGAGGTGGGGGAGGCCGTGGAAGCTTAGGTCTTGGGGAATAGTGAGGGGATAATATTCAGCAAGGAGAGGTGTGCAGCGGGGCAGCCTGAGAGTCGGCCCGCTGTAATGATGGTTCCTGAATATGTGAGAGGCTGAAGGACACTCACTGCAATGTCACCCTAATCGACACACAGGAATGACCTAACACCTTTTCCTTGGCGATTTATTTTGCTTCTTACTGCATTATCACACTAATCTACACACAGGAATGACCTAACATCTTTTCCTCACTAACATCTTTTCCTAAGCGATTTATTTTGCTTATTACTGCAATATAACACTAATCGACATCAAGCAATGACCTAAAACCTTTTGCTAAGTGATTTATTTTGCTTATTAATGCAATGTAACACTACTCGACACCCATAAATAACCAAAAAACCTCTTCCTACGCGATTTATTTTGCTTATTACTGCAATGTGACTGTAATCGAAACCAAGTAATGACCTAACACCTTTTCCTTAACGATTTAGTTTGCTTATTACTCCTAACTGTTCTATTCTGTGTTACATAAATCCTTCCAGTATGGCCATACTTCGCATAAATAACATACACCGTAACACCTTTTTCAGACTGATGCACTTTGCTTATTATACATTTCCGTCCTCCTCTCCGTTGCTTCAATCATTCTAACATCGCCACATTCTGCACAGGTAGGGTAGAAAGTTGTATCAAATAGCGGGATCCAAAAATAAATCGCTAACGAAGAGGTGTTAGTATGCTTCCTAATCGTAAGAGAATACCACTCCTAGGCCCGTATTCTCGCTGGTTGAGGAGGCTCCCTAATACCTTTTCCTAAGCGAATTATTTTGTTTGTGTCCTATTTTGTGTTACAAAAGTGGAGAGTAAGGTGTAATTAGCAAAATAAATCGCTTGGGAAACGGTGTTAGGGAGCTTAACCAACGAGAATACGGGGCCTTAGTCAGCAGTCATGTATAATTCTAGAGTATTTCTTTCACTTTTACCTGGCCTTGAATTTCCGTCCTTTTGCAGCTTATTTCACGTAGCTCAGTGGCAGAAAAAGCCAATACAACTCTTCGTATTTTCATAGCACTTATTCGTAACTAACATCACATTCTTGCGTTAATCTATTATGACAGCTCAGCCGCCTGGATGGACATATAGCAATTTTACGCCAAGTTAGAGTAAAAAGGGTATCGTTGTCTACAGACGATTTTCTTCAGCTTAGGGATGTTTTTCGAAAAGAAGGACTTCAATACAGCCTTCACTAACTCCTTCACTACCACGATGCTCTCTATCTCATTAAAATATTCTGACAGCAGCAGGAGCAAAAAAAATAAAAGTAAATAAAATGAAATAAAATAAACAGGATATGTGAGGTTAAAATGATGTCCTTGGGCTGAAGGGGTTAAAATGAGGTCCAAAGGCTGAAAGTGTCAATCACTTCACTTCGACGACATATATTCTGTTACTGCTACCATCAGACTATTTCATTCAGCTGTGGATAGACTTTTATCAACGAATATACAACAGTTATATATACCCATCATTTACCCCTTCACTGCTTGAAGATTGACCTAAAATAATGTCGCCTGTTGATGGCAAGAGTAAAATATTACAGCTAAGCCAAACACAAAATCTGCTAACAAACTCTGACCCAGCCCCGTGACCCTGACCTTTGACTGACTCTTTAAAGTCGACCTCCCTCGTCTTTGTCTTATCCTCAACTTTTCCATCAAGCTTGGTCTAAATCTACAGAGAAAGGCCAAATGCACTTCTTAAGATGTGGAGTGTTGTCCACTGGTGTTATTCCTGAAGAAGCCCTAGTGGGCGAAAAGTTGAAAATAAACTGGATCCTGTACTCTGCATTTGCCCTGTCTATGTGTACATTGTTGCAGTCGTAGCTGCTTTCTACACAATTGGTCTAAATCTGATCAAAACTATTTTAGGTTCCCCCAGCCATGTGACCTTAACCTCTGACCTTGCCCTGTGACCATTACGTTTCGCCAAGTGTTCTGAAAATCGAATCCCCTCATCCTTGCCTTACCCTGAACCCTGTCATCAAGTTTGGTACAAATCAGATAAAAACTGTTTAAGTTAACCTTGGCATGTCACCTTCACCTTTGACCTGCCATATCCGTAAACAATAGGTCAAGCTGTTGGTTAACCCTCAACCCTTCCACCGTTTGGGTAAGATCGGATCAAAACTCGAGAAAACTAGTGCGCTACAACTTGGTCGCTTACATACATCCAAACATACATACATATACCGGTACTGTATGCATACATACATACACAGTCAATCAGTGACGAAGTAAGTTGCTGAGGTCATCATCTAAAAGTATGTCAACGGCTTCCAGGGGTTAATGAGAGGTGCTCGGGCAGAAAGGGTTAACGCTAAGCAGGGAATACTTGGGTGGAACTCCTCCCCTCTCCCCAGGGTTGTCTCCCCCTATCTCTTGGGATGACGATGGCTATTGATCCCAGTCCACTCACCTCCAACCACCAGTCTGGAATGAGTCTTGGTCCACCTATTTTGACACCTTAGCTACAATGAGGTCTTCTTTTATTTATTTTTCCTGCTATAAAATTTTATGAAGCACGGGATAGCCCTCTGATGATAAGGGATGGGGAGCGGGGAGGGGGAGGGGGAAGGCTGTCTCTAACGATAACCTATCCAGTTCGAAAAGTACATCGTACGCAAGAGATAACAAAAATGCCCAAGATTTTAAAAGTAATGAGCAGAAAAGTACCAGACAGGTACATACATAATCATCAGGGCTGTATTGTGGGGCGCAACTGAAGTCTATGGGGGTGCAGTACCTCGCGTCCGAAAAACGTTAGTGGGCGACAGACAGACAGGGCTGCTCCAGGAGATACTTTCGCCCCTAAAAATACTGGATCCGTCACCTTTGATCATCTGCTGTGTTGTTCAAAGGGTCAGGTGCAGGCGCCGACTCGGATCCGAAGATGTATTCCGTACTGTATTTTGAGATATAGAGGAAGACAAACCGCGATGGATGACAAGTACAAATCTGGCTTAGCAAACTTAGTTCTTCCGCTCTGACTAACCCATTCCACCCCATGACGCAGGTTTGTATCTTATTCCTTCTACCAACAAGCAATTTCATTGTAAGGATCTCCAAATGTGAAGGATGCTCATGAAGGATACATCTAACATGAAGGTTAAATCTAATTCGCCCAGTTCCAAGTCTTTCAAATGCAAAAAAAAAAAAAAAATCGCAACGAGACAGCAAGGAAAAAAATTAAGACGGACGTGGTTAACTCTTTTCAACCAGGACTTTTATTTCTCTTTTTCTTTTCCTTTTTTTTTTTCTTTCTTTACCTACTGCTCTCTCCTGGCGATCACTCAGCTTCAGAGAGAGATTTCTGACTGGGGGCTTTTGATACAGCCTTCATTAACCCCATGCTAGGGGGCCTTCCTAAGCTGAACAAACTACTCTAGAACAAGAACATAACAAGTAACGTTCTCGGGCTGATAGCATTAATGATACTCTCGTCTGAACCTACATATTCACCGATGAGAACCAGTCGCTATCCTTTTCTGACATTATTTTAATTTATCGATAAGTTTGAGGTACGTGTCATCGTCCTATTGCGATCACTTCGCTGTAGGTATTTATTTAGTTATTGACTTACTCATACCGGTATATTGGTTGGTTGGTTGGATGGTTGACTGACTGACTGACTGACTGACTGACTGACTGACTGATTGACTGACTGACTGACTGACAATGACTTAATCACTCACTCACTCACTCACTCACTCACTCACTGAATGACTGACTTATTAACTAATTTACTTTCCACTGCCGCCTCAAAAAAAAAAAAAAAAAAAAAAAAAAAATCATTAACTCTCTCAGTGTCAAAACAACTCTATAATCTTCTCTTCCAGTTGACATCAAAAGCTTTTATTTACCTGACAATGGAGCCTGTAACAGTAAATACATTCACCATTAACCCTCTCACGGTACGGATAATTCTAGCATTCTACTCCACTTAAGGCCAGACGATTTTGATGATCTGAAGAATAAGTTACATGAGCCAGGGAGTGTTAGTATGATTTCAGTACGCTACGTATTTGTATATCAGAGAAATATTAGGTTCTATCTTGATCACTAAGCCGGGGAAATATTTTACTGACAAACATTATACCGATTAGGAAATACTTGAGATGAGGCGGGTGTAGTGTCCATATCTCCGTCTTTAATACCTACTAATAACAAAAGATTAACACCAGAATATGGTGCTTGTCACGAAGAAGTGCTATGGAAAAGAGAGCTATAGTGCTGTGTTATTCTGCCACAGAGCAACGGGGAACAGAGAACAGAAGGGCGAAAATTCCTGCCACGTTAAGGTGAATGAATTATAGAAATTCCAAATATTCTTCGACCCGTAATCTCGTTGGGTAAGGAAGCTCCCTAACACATCTGCCTTAGCGATTTATTTTTGGATATGGCTGGTTAATATCCCTTCGTCCATGATTTATGCAGAGTATGGCGATGACAGAAGGGTTTGTGTAACACAGAAGAGGACAGTAAGGTGTAATATATAAAATAAATCGCTTAGGAAGATGTGTTAGGGAGCTTCCTCAACCGACGAGAATACCAGCCTTCACTTTAACAACCCAGGTACAGTATGGGACAAAAGTACTATTATTCTACTGACACTACTTCACATTTTTGACACTGTCCTCCCTGGCGCATCATATCAGCATCATACATACCAAAAAGAAAAAAAAGAAAAAAAAAAAAGAAAACACACACACACACACACACACACACACACACACACACACACACACACACCAAGAAACATACCAAACTTCTCTCGGCTTTGAAATAACAGCCAACAAAAGGAAGTGAGAAGTAGATGGGGTGAAGTATTAGGTGAGCTTTTTTTCAACTGTACAAACTACAGATCATTTTTTTACCGTATTTAAATGTACAATACTTCTTCCATCGTTTATATACATACATGCATACGTACATACATACATACATACACACATACATACATAAAGATAGGCAGATAAATGGATAGAAACTAACAGACAGACAGGTAGGCAGACAGATATGTAGAAGGGAAAGCAAACAGCAAAGGATCTGTTGGTCCCTTCGTGGCTGGCTGGTACAGGGAAGGCTATTAGTAACAAAAGCATTCTATCAGCTAAAGACATGGGTAGAAAAGCAGGAAGACAGAGAGAGGTTAAGAGACACTGGCACACAATTAAAACCCTGTAACTCCTTCCTTGCAATCAAGACTTCCATAATTTCTTCCTGCTATCGTCACACAGGGTACTTGGAGTGGGAGAAACTTTTCCAACTCGAGGACTAAGATAATTATAACATTCATTAGTTTTACTCATATGCGAGAGGCGTTTTCTTAATAAAATCGCACGGAGGTCGGAAGAACAAACTGAAAAAAGACGCAATTATAAAGAGAAGAATTAACAGATTACAAAAGGAGAAAAATACAAAAACAACAATTACTGGATTACAAGATGACGAAATAACAAAACCAACAAGAACTGAATTACAAAAAAGGACGAAATCACAAAAACATGAGCTAATGGATTACAAAAAGGAACGAAACTACCAAGCCAACAAGATCTACTGTTTTACAACGGGACGAAATTACAAAAAAAAAAAAAAAAAATACAACAACACGATAATACGCACGACCGAAACCCAAGCCAGGGGGACGAGAAACGGACGAGGCCTTCTCTTGGCGCGTCGGAGTCAGCTGATGAATTGGGTGGGTATTCGAAGTGACGCGGCACAGCATTAACCTTGCATTCAATTTTCGTCAAAGTCCTTCAGATCTGCAAACGGGTTATCCCTTGTTCTTCACTCGCTGCTGGAGTTTTGTTGGCGGTGGATTTTTAAAGATACGTGGTGGTGGTAGTGGTGGATTTGGGAAGATTAGGCGTGCTTGGGAAAAAGATGGTGATAGGACGAAAGGGGTTGCTGGAGCTGAGGATGTTGGGAGTGTGAGAGAGGGTGGAGAAGTGAGGGGGGGGGGGGAAGGAGTCAAGGAGAGAGGGAGGAAGAAATGATGGAGGGTGAGATAGGTGGTGGTGATGGTGGTGGGTCTGGGAGATCAGGAGTGCTTGGATAAAGAGATGATGATAAGGAGAGAGAGGCTGTTGGAGATGAGGGTGTTGGCAGTGTGAATGTGGTACGAAGAAGTGATGCACAGAGAGAGAGAGAGAGAGAGAGAGATGAGATGGGGGAGGGAGGAAGAAGTAAGGGAGAGAGAAAGGAAGAAGTGATGAGGGACGGAGGGGAAAGTGACAGAGGTCGGATGAAGAGGAGGGTGTTTGGGGATTGTGGCATATATGAGGAAGGAGGGATAAGCGAGAGAAGGAGAAAAGAAGAAATGAGAAAGAGATATGAGAGAGGGAGAGAGAAGTAAGGGAAGGAGGAAGAAGTGAGGAAGTGAGGGACGTAGGGGGAAGTGAGAGGGGTTGGAAGAAGAGCAGGGTGACGAAAGGAAGGGATATGTGAAGGATAGTTGACGACAGGAAGGAGGGAGACGTGACGGAGGGAGGGATGGAAGAGTGAGGGAGTGAGGGGGAAGTGAGAAAGGCTGGAGGAAGAGCAGGGTGTCTGCTAGGGAGTGTGAGGGAGGGAGGGAGGAGTGAGGGAAGGAGGGGAGAGCGAAAGAGGAAGGGGTACGTGAGGGAGAGAGAAAGGGGACATGAGAGTGGGAGAGAGAAAGGGGACATGAGAGTGGGAGAGAGAAAGGGGACATAAGGAGTGAGAAGGGGGACATAAGAGAGGGAGACAGGAAGGTGACAAGAGAGAGGGAGATGGCCTTGTCCCAACCCTCCTGCCCTCGTCCCCCTCCCCTCTGCGTCAGCCGTCAGCCTCCCGTCCGCCGGTTTTGCAGTGCTCACTCCTCACTCAGCCAAGTTAATTAACAATAAATATACAGAGGCACATCAGCCGCGCCACGTTGCTGGGGGTGAAGGGGCGCTGGGGCCGACTGCACTGCAAGATTATGCTCCAAACAACTCTCTCTCTCCCACCTAACGTCACACGATTTACTCTCTCACGATGAGAACAAATCTACCCTTCTTTCCCACCTAACGTCAGACGATTTTCCCCTCCCATGGTAGGAACAACTCTACTATTGTCCCACCTGTCAGACGATTTTTCCCTCACATGAGAGGAACAACTCTACTGTTCTACTCCACCTCATATGAGACGGTTTTCGTCAGCTCAGTGTTGATCCTGGTACAACTACTCCCCCCTCTCATGGCAGGGACAACTCTTTATTACTTCATTCTAGCTAACGCCAGACGATTTTATTCAGCAGTGTGAGTCACAGGAGCCTGAGTGTTAATACGACGACTTTTAACACTGCCACTTACAATACCATCATCATTAACCCCCTTCATGCTCGGGACAACTTATATTATTCTACGCCACCTGACGCAAGATTTTATTTACCTGAGGGAGTCACAGGAGTTTGGATGTCTCTGCAATACTCCTTCTACTTTAACCTGGCCTAAAATTGCCATCTCTTCGTCTTCAGCGCTGAGTTGTATTATGAGATTTCTAGTAGAGTATTAGGCTAGTCACGATGAAGTGCTACAGAAAGCATGTAGACCCGCAGCCTTGTCTTTTTGTGCCACTGAGTTAGAAGAAAGAAGCTGCAAAATGACGAAAATCCAGGTCGAGTTAGCGGAAAAGACCTGTAGGCCTAATGCTAGTGATACCGTCACCATTACCCCTCAGATGATATGGACAACTCTAGGATCGTATTCCAGCCAAATTACTTTACCCCAGGAGTGAGTCGTTGGAGTCTGAGGGTATGAAGAGTCACCATTAACTCCTGGTCAGAATAACTTTAGTCTTCACTCCACTTAACGCCAGCCTCTTATGCAGTACTAAGAGTGGGTCATAGCAGCCTGAGGTTTATTACTGGCACCATAACACCCTCTCATCGGCGGGACAACTCTAGCACTCCATCCCACCTAATGCCACACGATTTCCCAGTGAGGGTTGTGTTCTATACCTGAAATCGCAAAGTGGAATGCTGACCCGTACTATTCAAATTTTGGGGCATCTATGGCTACTAGAAATGGTTAGCCTGCATCCCACATTCACGAGTGCAGTTAGCAACCATACAGGAGGGTTAAACATATGCTAATTTTAATCTCTTGCTCCAAAATTTGTCTTCAAAAATAGGGACCTTGCATTCCACTTGTCGGTTCAGTGTTTATGCATACAGTCATCAGCCCTAGGAGTCTGAGTGATTGTGTTCAGCTAAGGATAAGTCGCAGGAGGGTGAATGTTAAGTACTGTCAACATCAACCTCCTCATGGTCGAGACAACTTTAGTATTCCATACAGATGGAGTAGCACAAGCCTGAGATTTAAAAGCAGAGGGCCAAACATTTTTTATCTTGTTTTGCCCACTGACGATCAGCACGCATTTAGAACACAATAATAATAATAATAATAATAACAATAATAATAATAATAATAATAACAATAACAACAACAATAATAATAATAATAAAAATAATAATAAAATAATAATAATAATAATAATAATAATAATAATAATAAATAAATAAATAAATATATAAATAAAAACTATATTATACATTATTATACTTTACATCCCTAAACAACGAGGCTTCAATTCACTAGGATCAGACGTTACCATTATGAATATTAAAACAAGTACTGTTGTTTTTCATTCATTAATTTATTTGTACTTGTTGCAGCGGAAAAAATGGCCACATATGACAAAAGCAGTGTTCAGGACATTCTGGACTCCCCCCCCCCTCTGGATCCGCCACTGATTCACGGATAGGGAGCTGGACTTGGGTTGCTCTCAGAATAAGCAAGACGGTTTCCAAAATTAAAGAGTAATCGAAGTGCTATAGTCACTCTCGTAACACCTATTCTATTGTGATTTATTTCTGTAATATCCCCTAACGTTATATGCTCTTTCTATCGCTTTAATTCCAAAAAACATCACGTAAATATATAGTTTTCATACCAGCATAGTTTACACCAATAAAATACCAGAGGCTATTTTGTGGTGTAATCAGAATAATTCGCTAACGAGGAGGCGCTACGAAATCTTCGAAGCCACCTGGAACACGGCCCTCCGTCACAGGTAGATTGCCACTCGTAACATAAACGAGAAGTGGAGTGTAAGTTTCAGCACACACGTCCTTATTACCGTCAGAACTGTTTTGCAATCAGGGGAATACGTATATAGATTGTAATTCGCCCATCGTTGTCATTCTGTACATTCCATCGCTGTCTGTCTAAAATCTCCATCGTTATCGTTCTATATTTTCAATCACCGTCACGGTAAATATTCCATTGTTGTCATTCTGTTTCTTCCATCGTTGTCATTGTATACTTCCATCGTCGTTTTTTTTTCTATACTTCCATCGCTGTTCTCTATTTCCATCGTTTTATTTATGTATTTCCATTGGTGTCGGTCTAAATATTCCATCGGTGTCATTCTGTATTTCTATCGGTGTCATTCTATATTTGCCATCGTTGTGTGCGCCTCATCACGGGGCCATTACCAGATGACGGACTTGTAGCACCGTTCACCAGTCGCGGCCCATCACTTCCCCGTCCCCGTAGCCACACGTCACCCACCCACTATGGCCAATACGGGTGAAAACAACACCTGTTCGCCCGGGATTAGTAACAGCAACACTCGTACCTGTGTCATTTGCCCGTGTCTCTATGTCACTTCTTTACCCGCTATGGCCTCGCTCGCCCACCCCACCCCCTCTCCTGGTTTGTGTGCAAGTGATATGGGGGTGTATTTTTCAGCATGATTGTCCCCGCATATAAAGGCACTACCCATGTTCACATTTCCATGCATATCGCTTTTTTACCCGCCCGGCAATAAAGGTCCATTTTAGAAGAATGGTGGGATGGACGCGGGACAGGATGAGGCCACTGGCGGGAGGGGCTGGCGGCAGGTAATCCATGTTGACTGCCGTGTGTGTTGGCCAGTGATCCGCGGACATTATTACCAAGGCGGGATTGATACGCGGCATTCGTTTACGGTTTCATTGAGCCTTAATGAGTTCACGCTCGGAGTGGTGCTGGGTGAGGGGAACGAAAGGGCGAGGGAGACAGAAGGACAGGGAGAGGGAGAGAGAAGGAGAGAGGGAGAGGGAGAGAGAGAGGGAAAGGGAGAGAGGGCTAAAGAGACGTAGGTACAGACAGCAAAGAGGAACAGACTGAAATATACACAGACAAGCAGGCAAAAA
Source organism: Coenobita brevimanus (assembly GCF_032717465.1). Lineage (NCBI taxonomy): Eukaryota > Metazoa > Arthropoda > Malacostraca > Decapoda > Coenobitidae > Coenobita > Coenobita brevimanus. The sequence continues at coordinate 2,868,496 of NC_137005.1, read as the reverse complement.
CAGAGACAGACAGAGAGAGAAGGGATAACGAGAGATGGCTGGAGAGGGATGGACGTCTCGGAGAGGGAGAGAGAGGAAAGAAGGTGCAGGCGGTGGAGTGGGAGAAACAGGGATAGAAAGGGATGGACGAGGAAGAGCGTAAGGGATGCGATAGGATGGATAATGAGAAAGCGATGAAAGTAATGACAGACAGATAAATAGATAGATAGATAGATGGATAAGAAATATAAATACACCCGTGGGAGAGAGAGAGAGAGAGAGAGAGAGAGAGAGAGAGAGAGAGAGAGAGAGAGAATGGACGACCGGGAGAAAGAAGGATGAGGGTGCAGACGACAGAGAGGGTGAGAAATAGTAATGAGCACATCCAAGAATTATATCTCCTTTTACTGAGGCTGTGTATAGACTGAGATATTACCCAGTCAGCAGGAATAATCATCTCTGGATACTTAACGCTATTATTATTCACAGGAGGGAAATTAAACGTGGCAATTATGTTCAAGAGTCTATCTTTTTCCTAATTTTTTCTTTATTTGGGGGAGAGCTGTAATGTTTTCCTCCAGTAAACGTCTGATAATTTTACTCAATAATCTCCTCAGTTAACACTGCTCCCTCACACCTTTTCCCAAGCGATTTATTTTGCTTATTACACCTTCCTGTCCTCTTGCGTGTTGCATAAATCCCTCCAATATCTCCAAAATCTGCACAACTAACGTACAAAAGGATATTAACCAGCGATGTCCAAAAATAAATCGCCAAGGAAGACGTGTTTGGGAATAAAATTTACAACAGAAACCTAGCTCCTTATAAATGTAAAATCCAATAATGCTTGATATGAAAAGGAAGGAACACCATCATACTTCTTCCCCTTCGTCTACTATTAACCCTTTCAGTACGAGGTCTTTCCGCCCCCCCTAGATAAATAGTCTCTTTGATAGCAAGGGAAAGAAATGAAGAAGAGGTTAAAGGGACTGAGTCTGACCCCCTTACAAAGAGAGGTGTCTACAAAAATGAATATAATTTTTTGATAACAGTAGAACCAACATGAACAGTGTCATGGTCCAGAAGGGGTTAAATGCAATCAATCTTTTTAGCTGCCTTTTTATCTATTTACCTGCCTATCTATTTATCTATCTATCTACTTATCTATCTATCTACCTATCTACTTACCTATTTATCTATCTCTCCAACTATAAAGCAACAACACCAAAATAGCAGAAACAACCAGTAAATTATCCAGTCTTCCATTTCCCTTATTATTCCAGGTCATTTTCTAACTACTTTCTTGGCAATGTTTCTCCCTAGCAGAATAAAACCGTCTGGAATAAGCTAAAATAAAATCGTCCTGTGTTAAAAAATCACAAATTTACCTAAGCGATTACCTGCCCGATAGAGGGAGGGAAGCAATTAATACACTCACCTGTCTTCGCAACATCTATGCAACACTGGCAAAACGGTCGAGACTGGCAAACTATCGGCCGTTGTTCCTGCTCCTCCTCCTCCTCCTCTCTCCTCCTTCTCCTCCTCCTCCTCTTCCATCCTCCTCCTCCTCTTCCATCCTCCTCCTCCTCTTCCTCCCTCCTCCTTCTCCTCCTCCTCTTGCTCTCTTCAGCGTCCATTAAGACTACCATTAAAACAACGAAGGGAGGAATGAAACTGGGGTATGTGTTGAGAGCATGTATCATCCAACAGTGGCGCGGACGTCTATATCCCCAAGCAATAACACTACAGGACCAGCCACGCATTTATAAACTCTCCTAGGCTTACACTCTGAGTCAGGGGAGATTCATAAACTCTCCTGGCCTTACACTCCGAGTCAGGGGAGATTCATAAATTCTCCTAGGCTTACACTCCGAGTCAGGGGAGATTCATAAACTCTCCTAGGCTTACACTCCGAGTCATGGGAGATTCATAAACTCTCCTAGGCTTACACTCTGAGTCAGGGGAGATTCATAAACTGTCCCAGGATTAAGTTCTGAGTCGGTGAGATCTATAAACTCTCCAAGGCTTACGCTGAGTCAAAGGAGGTCTTTCTTTCCTTTAAATCTCATCCACCTCCTGACGATTTTATTCAGCTGAGGAGTGACTTTCGAACTGGAGGGATTTGATACAGCCTATATAAACTCCAGAGTACACGATGCCTCTCCATGGCTGAATAAAATCGTCTGGTATCTATAAGGCCGTCACACGGATTGACAGGGTTACGAGTGTGTGGGATTGCCTGTTCATACATATATCTTTCACTTCTATAGCTGTCAACCAGTTCACACCCAAACCGTAGTGAACAATAACGTGGAAAATACGACCAAACAACGTGATTCATGACACTACTTTAATGCTATAGAGACTTCCTTATCTTAAATTTGGTCGGGATGTTTTAAAGAGCTCAGCAGGGATAGCATTAAAAAAAAATCTAACTAACATCTCTCATAAGCAAGCCTGAACAGTAGTCAATTATTATCGTATATCTTTTGTTTTATCATATTGTTTACGTTATAATTCACTCATTTAGTTGTGAAGTTTTTAGCGGTTGTGTAAGTGAAAATAAAAGCATTAACAGGAATCTTACACACACCAAAGATGCATAGAAAAGTTGAAAAATACGGAACGAGACACTTCAATATTCATCCTAGTTTAGCTATTTCTTTGACAGCTAAAGGGGTGACGATAAAAACGTGAATAAACTGTATCAGACAGGACTTAATCTAAGAAGTTACAATATATACGTTACTAGAAACAATAAAATCCAAATTACTTTATCCATGAAGTTTCTGGTAACTCTATGAACGAAAGTAAAAAAATGTATCAGCAAAGGATCCTACCCACGACCTAACATTAAAATCAACCTTAGTCTACCCATGAATCTTTTGATGACTCTATAAACGAAGGTAAAAAACGTACCGTATTAGCAAAGAACCTTACACACGACCGAACATGAAAATCAACCCTAGTCTACCCATGAATTTTTTTGTTGACTCCAAAAACGAAGATAAAAAAGTACCTACAAAGAATCCTGCCCACGACCTCAGCTTAGGAAAGTTTACACATACGGTCCACGCCACATTTTTCAGGCCGTATCGCTAGGAACGAGAGATTACACGCCATCGAGCTTCCCCCTAAGAAATATCCGTGTAATATCCAGGTGGTAACTAACTCGGCTCGGCTATGGCAGGCGATGAACAAAACAATACATTGGCGGACTGGAAATTACTGAGCGGACCTGACTGGTTTACGCTCGCCATTAAAAGGATCCGATTCAACAGCAGCAGCATGGCCTCCCCTCCCCTTCCCCCTCCTCTTCCCCTTCCCCTTCTCCCCCTTCCCCAGTTTGGTTGCCGTGCTGGTGTTCCAAGTAGAAACAGGGAGTGACGGCGACGGTACTGCAAGAGTGAAGGGAGGCTGCGCTGGGGTTACACTGGGTTAGACTGGGGTGACAGATTTGACAGGATGACAGATTTGGTTGGGGTGACAGGTTGGGGTGACAGGATGGGTTTGAGTGACAGGATGAATTGGGGTGACAGGAGGAATTGGGAAGACAGGAGTTGGGGTGACAGGAGGGGTTGGGGTTACAGGAGGGGTTGCGGTGACAGGCTGGATAAGGGTGACAGGAAGCGTTAGGAAGACTAGGACAGACTGGGGTGACTGTTAAAATGGAATGACGATGGACTGGGATGGGGAGACAACGGGTCAGACTGGAGTGATGATAAGATGGACTGGGGTGACAACCATGGCAATAGGCTAGAGCGGTGACAGCGGTTCTGGGCTGATGTTAAAAGCAGAAACAGGAATGACAACGACGGTACTGTAGGAGTGAAGGAAGGCTGGACGACTGTGAGTTAGATTAAGGTGATAATGGGTTAGACTGAGATGAAGGTAGGTTAGTCTGGGATAATGGTGGGTTGGGTGGGGAAGTGACTGCGACGGTACTGCAGGGAAGAAGGTGATTGTGATGTAATGACTGTGGATTAGACTGGGATGATTGTAGGTTAAACTGAGGAGCTGGTGGGTTAGACTGGGGTAACTGTGGGGTTGGCTTTGGGTTCAAAGTAGAGGTGAGAGTAAAGGCAACGATACTGCAATGGTGAAGGGAGGCTGGCCTGTGTTGACTGTGAGTTTAACCTGGGTGAGTGCGCGACCCTCCTGTTGCATCCACCTCCCTTTCAGCCTACTCCCCTTCCTTTACTACACCTCACTCGCTTGCTCTTCTCTTTTTTTAACTTTCACTCATCCTTTTTCCTCCCTTTTTCCAGGTCTCTCTTCTCTCCACTGCACCAGCCCTTTTCTGCCTATCTTATACCAGCCCTTTCTGCCTATATCTTTTCGCCCCTTCTTCCGATATATTCGTATTTCATCCAGTTACTTGTCTATATCCTCGCCTCTATTCCCTCCTTTCACCCACTCGTCTCCCCTCCCCCCCCCTCTCTCTCTCTTTACTGCTCTCACCTTTCTACTCATTTTTTCCATCTCTTTTCCTCCAAGCTCTAATCCAATCCCTCATCCTTTTTATATCTCATCTCTTCAAGCTCCATCCTTTCCTTTCATTTCACCCACTCCTCTTCCCCTCTCTTTTCTCTCTTGATTCTTCACTGTTCCCATCTCTCTCTCTCTCTCTTCTCTGCATCTTCATAACTACCTCTCTTTTAACTGCAATCAAACCATAACTTTACACTAATCGCACTTTCTTTCAAGGCTTTTACTCTTCTTAATTGTCACCTGTCTTTCTGTCCTTCATCTTAATTTCCTCCCTTCAATCTTTACCTTTTCCTATTCCTAATCCACTGTCTTATCTCTCCCTACCTCTTCCAGTCCTTCCTACTTACCCAACTGTTCCCTCTTACCCATCTGCCCTACCTTACCCACTGTCCTGTATTACCCATGTGTCTTTACCCATTTCCTCTATTTTCCTTCTAATTTACCCAATCCTTAGCCAATAGCCCATCTTGCTCAATCTCTTCCAGTCCTTCCTACCTACCCAACTGCTCCCTCTTACCCATCTGACCTACCTTACCCACAGCCCTGTATTACCCATGCGTCCTGTCTTGCCCATTTGCCCAAGTGTTTTCCTCAATTTACCCAACCCTTACCCATTTCCCCACCTTACTCATTTATCCCACTTTGCATATTTGCCTCATCTTTTCCCTTCAAATCATACTCTGTCCCGTATTCTCGTCGGTTGAGGAAGCTCCCTAACACCTTTTCCTAAGCGACTTACTTTGCATATTATACCTTACCGCCCTGTAGTGTGTTGCATAAATCCTTCAAGCATTGCCATATTCAGCATAAAAAAAAAAAAACGCACAAAGGGATAAGAACCAGCCATATCCGACAATAAATCGCTAAGGAAAACGTGTTAGGGAACCTCCTTTACCGACGAGAATAGGGCCTTAGTCTTTCTGCTCCTTATCTCCCTCACTCTGTCACTTCCTTTCTTACTCTTCTACACCATCTTCCATATATCTTCCGGCTTCTTCCCCCTCTCTTCGTCACTTCCAATCTTACTCTTCTCCAACATCCTGCATATTTCTTCTGTCTTTTCCTTCTTTTTAACCTTTCAAGCATAAAGACACTTTTTAATCTTTGCTATTTCCTTATGATATTACTCAGCAGGTGATTTTTTGATACAGAGGGGGTTAGATACAGCCTTCATTAAATTTCTTGAACATTTCAGTCTTTTCTCAGCTTAAGAAAATCGTCTGGAGGTAGCAATAGTAAACCAACACGTCCTCGTAGTGAAAGGGTTAATATACTTAGTTCTTTATCCCTTTCCTGTCACTTTCAATCCCTTTATTTTTTTTATTTTCTTTATTTACATTTCTCTCTCTCTCTCTCTCTCTCTCTCTCTCTCTCTCTCTCTCTCTTCCCTTTCCCTCCTTATATTTTGAACCCTTCAGCCCGAGGATGTCCATATTTTTTTGTATTTACTGTTGGTTTTATTTTCTTAGATGCCCCTCCCACAACTCGAAAAATCTCTCCTTCAATAAAACCGTCTGGGAATAATTAAAACAAGACATCCTAGTAAATATGTTAACAGACTTGGTTCTCTCTCTTCGCGCTCTCTATTCTTCTCTCTTTGCGCTCCCTATTTCTCTCTTTTCGTGCTCTCTATTGCTCTCTTCGCGCTCCCTATTTTTCTCTCTCTTCAAGCTCCCTATATCTCTCTCCACACTCTATTTTTCTCTCTCTTTGCACTCTATTTTTCTCTCTCTCCACGCTCCATTTTTCTTTTTTTCCACTCTATTTTTCTCTCTTTGCACTATTTTTCTCTCTCTCTTTGCACTCTATGCTTCTCTCTCTCTTTGCACTCTATTCTTCTCTCTCTCTTTGCACTCTATTCTTCTCTCTCTCTTTGCACTCTATTCTTCTCTCTCTCTTTGCACTCTATTCTTCTCTCTCTCTTTGCACTCTATTCTTCTCTCTCTCTTTGCACTCTATTCTTCTCTCTCTCTTTGCACTCTATTCTTCTCGCTCTCTTTGCACTCTATTCTTCTCTCTCTCTCTTTGCACTCTATTCTTCTCTCTCTCTTTGCACTCTATTCTTCTCGCTCTCTTTGCACTCTGTTCTTCTCTCTCTCTCTTTGCACTCTATTTTTCTCTCTCTCTTTGCACTCTATTTTTCTCTCTCTTTGCACTCTATTTTTCTCTCTCTCTTTGCACTCTGTTTTTCTCTCCTTGCACTCTATTTTTCTCTCTCTTTGCACTCTATTTTTCTCTCTCTTTGTACTCTATTTTTCTCTCTTTGCACTCTATTTTTCTCTCTTTGCACTCTATTTTTCTCTCTCTTTGCACTCTATTTGACTCTCTTCACACTCTCTAATCTTCTCTTTTCGCGCTCTCTGTTTTTCTCTCTTCGTGCTATTTTTCTTTCTCTTCGCGCTCTCTATTTCTCTCTCTTCACACTCTATTCTTCTCCCTTTTCGCGTTCCCCATTTTCTCTCTCTTCGTGCTCCCTATTTTTCTCTCTTCGTGCTCCCTATTTTTCTCTTCGCACTCCCTATTTCTCTCTTCGCACTCCCTATTTCTCTCTCTTCGCACTCCCTATTTCTCTCTCTTCGCACTCCCTATTTCTCTCTCTTCACGCTTCCTATTTCTCTCTTCACGCTCCCTATTTCACTCTTTTCGTGTTCCCTATTTTTCTCTTTTCGTGCTCTCTATTTCTTAACCGTAAACCTTTTTTCTTTATTGCACTCACCTTCTGTCCTCTGATTCTCCCTTCCTTCCTTATCCTTTAGCCCCTTCAGCCCAAGAACGCACTTCTTATTACTCGTACTGACAGCCTACTTTACTCAGCTACAGAAAGTGGTAAAGGAGGGATCTGTATTTTATTTCTCACCCCTTTACTACCACACCTCCCTCACGAGCTGAATAAAATCGTCTGGAGGAAGCAAGAATGAACGAAAATGCGACGTCCAAGAAAGAAAATTATCCGTGCACTCAACCCTCTGCCTCCCTCTCTTCTTCAACCTATCAAGTACTTTTTCCCCTCACTTCGCCTACCCTCTCCTCTCTGGTTTCCTCATAACTACGAAACCTCCCTCTTAAAAATGAATAAAATCGTCTGGAGGTAAGATGAACAACCTTAAATATGACCAACCAAGGAAAGTAGTCAGTGCTCTCAATCCTCTGCCACTCCCTCTTCCCTTCCCGTAGCAATTTCTTCCCCCCTCACTTCACCTCTCCTCTCCTCTTTGGTTTCCTCTTTACCACCAAACTCCCGTCTTAAGATGAATTAAATCGTCTGGAGGTAGGAAGAATGTATTAAAATTTGACGTCAATATAAGTAGTCGGTGCGCTGAATTCTCTGCCGCCCCCTCTTCACCCTAGCAAGCTCTTTCCATCCTCACTTCACCTACCCTCTCCTCTTTGACTATCCCCTCTTTACCCTTTACCCCTTTTTTTTCTTGCCATTTACAGACGATTGTATTCAGCTCAGAGGATTTTTCTAACTGGAAAGGTTGGTTACAGTCTCCTTATTAATCCACTGTACTTCTGGCCTTTAATTCCATCTTCCTTGCATAAAAAAAAAAAATCCTAAATCATTGGTTAGTAAGAAAAATATATTACATTAAGTCGTGATCGTATTAACAGGATTCATGTACTCAGCCCTCGGCCTTCTCTCTCTCTCTCTCTCTCTTGCATTTGTAAACCCTGTCTTTTTTCTTTTGCAAACCCTTCTACTCTCTCTCTCTCTCTCTCTCTCTCTCTCTCTACTATTCCTACTGATGCGTGGAGTTTTTATTGAGGTTTGGGCAGGTCCCTAGTACTCGTGGGGTTAAAGACGGTTGTATCTAACCCCTAACTTTCTCAAACTTTCTCTTAAGTTGCAAAAGCCATCTGTCGGACAAGAAGAATACTCATAAAATAAAAATGTCACCAGAGTGAAGAATTGACTAGGAATACTCTCTCTCTCTCTCTCTCTCTCTCTCACACACACACACACACACACACACACACACACATATATATATAGTATTTTCTGTAACTTTTTAATTTACTGTATTTTGACTGATGAAGCCAGATGATTTTCTTAAGTTTATCTGCAGGTTAAAAACAGTCTCTAATTGGCCTCTGAGGACGTGGGAGATCTTAATTTTTTACCTCTACTACCATCAGACGATTTTATTCAGCTTACTGGTGGCTTTTCGCTGCCTAAGGGTTAATTCTGTGGCATTATTTGAGTGACTTTTACTACAATACAGTACTATATTATTTGCCTTATACAGCTGATATTAATTTTACAGTTATCATTTTTGTGACATGTAATACGATATTCTTAAATCTTACCATCCTCCTCAACCCATCACCTCCCCCCTACCCTCCCTCTCTCCCTCCCTTCCTTAGTTCCACAAATTTTTCTTCCCTTTCCCTACATTCCTTTAGCCCCTCCCTCCACCCAACACCTTTCCCTTTCCCACCCACCTCTCCCTCCGTACTTCCCTTCCTGATTATTTTTCTCCCTTTTTCTTCCCTTCCCATCATTCGTGCTGCTCCCTTACCCAACCTTTCCTCCCTCAGTTCCCATTCCCTCTTCCCTCCCTCCCACGTTCTCCCTCTTCTAATCCATCCCCTACTGTCTCCCTCAATTCTCCCCTATCCCTTACTTTACCTTTCCTCTATCCCTTCACTCCAGACAATTTCCTCCGAACTTTTCTATAACTTCCCTCCAACTTTTACTCCCCTCCCCAGCCCAGGCCTCTTCCTATTTTCCCTTCCTTCCTCCACTCCGTACAATATCCCTCAATCCAGTAACTATCTCTTATTCTCCCGTTTTTTTTTCTCTCTCTCCCAACTTCCTCTACCTTCCCTCCAACTGCTACTCCCCTTCCAAACCCTCCCAATCCCTCCCCTTTCCACACACCCTCACCCTTCCTCCCTCCTTGGCAAATCGTCTTCTCTCCACATCACATTGTTTTCCTCCATCCCTTACCCATCCCTTACCCTCCCATCTCTCCTCTATCCCTCCGTTCCAGATAAGTTTCTCCCAACTTTCTCTACCCTCCCTCTAACCCCTACTCCCCTCCCCAGCCCTCCTATTGTCTCTCCCTGTTTTTCTCCTTCCTCCACTCATAACATCCTTCAATCAATCACCTATCCCTTACTCTCGCACTTCTCTCTCCTTTCCCTCTCACATCATTCTCTCCCAACCTTCTCTACCTTCCCTCCAACTCTTACTCCCCTCCCAAACTCTCCCTTCCCTCCCCTTCCCAAACCATTTTCTCCCAACCTTCTCTACCTTCCCTCCAATTCTTACTCCCTCCCAAACCCTCCCTCCCCTCCCCTTCCCCACATCATTTTCTCCAACTTTCTCTACCTTCCCTCCAATTCTTACTCCCCTCCCAAACCCTGCCCACCCCTCCCCTTCCCCACATATGCACCCCCTTGGCCTCCCCTCGCTCTGGTTAACAAGTGAGAATGGGCTTCAGAGGGGAAATTTACCGATAGTAACCCCGCGCCCACTGGATTTTGTTTATCTGTTAATCAGTCCCCGACTTATAATGGCCCAATAAAGTACAAGGTTCGTCCGACAGCGTGGCCCAAAATGCAAAGCAAATGTCATAAAAGAGGCCTAATATTCCAATCCATTTCGTCGGCAATAGAGCGAGGGGAGGGTATTGGTGCGGTGTGGTGTAAGTGAGGGCAGGGTATTGGTATGGTGTGCTGTGACAGGGTATTGGTGTGGTGTGAGAGGGTAATGTGTGTGGTGTGGTGTGGTAAGTGAGGCTATTGGTGTGGTGTAGTGTGACGAGACAGGGGACAGGTGTGGTGTGGTGTACCGTATGCATTATATTGTGTTGGTTGTACTGTATTGTACTGTACTGTACTGCATTGTGGTGCAGTGCAGAGAAATGCAGCATAGTGAAGAGGAAACTATAGGAGTGGAGTGGAGTGGAGTTTGATGTGGTGGGGTAATCAGGCTGGGTTGTCACTGGGAATCAGGAGGCTTCAGTGGTGGCTACCTTTAGGAGGGCACCAGGGCACGTATTCACAAAGATTCTTAACCAATTAATACGATACACGTCTCCACTGAGGGTGAATCTTTATGAGAAGAAAAAAAAAGGTTGTTCGTAACATATCACATAAATATTCAATCAAGGGTGGGGTGTGAATATCTGAGAATTACGTGAGTGAAAATGAAACCCCAGTATAGACAAATAACTGGCCAGGAAGTCTGAGTCTTTAATTTTTTCAAGTATAAAGCAATTCATACCTAAACATCCCTTAACATGACAGGTAAATACAGAAATGGAGATAAATAATAATGAAAACAGATTAAAGGAAAACATTACATTTTCGAAATAATCAGAAAAACCTAAACTGGCAAAGGTTTTACGGATTGTATCATATTATATCCACATATCTTTGACCACTGCGATTTTCTCTTTTTTTTCTTTCGATCATTCTTGCTACCACCAGACGATTTTATTCAGCTTAAAAATAAGACTGTTCAGACTACAGAGGGAATGCATACAGCCTTCATTAACCCCTTCACTAATGGGGGTTGTCTGCTGAATAAAATCATCCGGTAATAGTACGTATCAAATACAGATGATACTCTTGGGCTGGAGGGATTAACCATTTCAATCCAATTATTATTTTCTTCATTATATTCTTCCTACAACCAGACGATTTTATTCAGCTTTGGGGAGATTTTTCGAACACCAGGGGTTAGTTATATCTTCAGTACAAGACGTAGCCCGTAACCAGAATAAAACCGTCTTGTACTGGCAATGAATAAGACACACGAAGTCAACCCCTTCGGTTCCATGATGCCTTTTTCAATTTTATCCTTGCTACTTACAGACGCTTTCCTCTCACGTGAAAATACGTCTGGTTGTAAGAAGGTTTAATATAGGCTACATCTGAAACCCTACATAAAAAAAAAATACAAAACAAAAACTCATTTACTGAATTAAACCATCTGAAGGCAGCCAAAAGAAACTGGAGAATACACAATCTGCGCGAAGGGTTTAAATCAGTGCCTTCTATAGAGGTGCGGCACCAGTGTTCAAGCAGGCGCATGTTGTTTATGTGGAATGGATAATCTTAATGCTTTTCACTTTAATTATTTAGTCTTCACCATTTACTATTTTATACAAACATTTAACATTCTAAATTAATATTGCTATGAATGAGCCAAGGAACGCCTACCTAACTTACGTGAGGTAAACAACATGGCGGGTCCAATGGCGGCGTTGTCGCAACTCTTTGTATACAAGGCGCTGAAATAAATATCTCTTCAGTCCGTGGCCGTTTTCTTCAGCTGAACAAATATTTATCAATCAATGGGTTCACAGTATAAACAGGTGTTCCACAGAGCCTCTACAGGTCAGATAACAGGCGTGTTACAGAAATAACAAGTAAGACATGAGTTATAGAAGCATAGATCAGTAACAGGTGTTGAGAAATATCTGACCAGTAACTTCTGTTACAGTAGTAAAAGGTAAGTAATAGATGTGTTAAAGAAGTAATAAATAAGAGGCACGTGTGACCGTAACAGATTAATAATCGATGTGTTATCGAAGTACCACGAGCAACAGATAAGTAACAGATGAGCTACAGAAGTATCAAATTAATAACAGGTTCAGTTTTGCTACAGACGTAACAGATCAATAATAGATGAGTTATAGAAGTAACCAATCAGAAACATGTTGCAGAAGCAATAAGTAACAGGCAAGTAAGAGATATACTGGTGCAAGAATGGACAAGTACAGCCAATATAAGATACCTGAGTATCAACTTTAGTTCTCTCCTGGTCCGAACAACTTTAGAACTCTGTACCAGCTAACAAGGTATGATTTTGTGCGGCTGAGCGTCTGTATGGAAGCCTGAGTATTAAGTATTCCAGGAGTGTATTTGCTTTGAGTACATTTCTCTTACAGTAGAACAAAAAAAAAAAAAAAAAAAAAAAAAAAAAAAAAAGGGTATTAGGTGCAGTAAACTTGAGGCTTCGCTAAAGTGAACCACCTTGCGTGTGGAAATCCTTAGGAAGTGACAGACAGACCGGGCCACTCCAAGAGATGATCCTGAATATAAAAATAATTTCTTTTCTCCTCAGCCTGGTCTCTTCAACAAAGTGCTACAAATTTTCAAAAAGTTCACTAAATGTTAAGTAAAATCGGGAATGGAGTTTATTTAGGATACCACTTATAATGACACTGTTAAAATCACTTGCAATGACACTTAAATTCAGCTTCCTGATATCAGAGAAGTGGGGATTGTAACGTTTGGCAATTCAAGCTTTTCGTGCGCATGTATTTTCCCAATTCCTGACGATTATGCTCAGCCTAGAGGTGGGCTCACGTCATATTTCGTATTAAAAGGGTTACAAGAAACGACTTAGCTGATTTATTCTTGCTACTGCCATACGATTTGATCATCCTAGGAGCGGCCTCCAGTAGTAGCTAAAAAAAAAAAAAAAAATTGCTCGTTTTATTTCTGTGATCCACAAAAGAGTTTACTTGGCTTAGGAGAGGCCTCTTGATGCATTAGAAATTATAAACAGTATTCACTAATCCTCATGGTTTGGTGTTCTAGGCGTTGGCCCTGCTTATCCACGCCATTGTACGATTCATGGTTTGGTCCCTCCACCCTCCTCATTTGGTGGCACTGCTCGACCAAGGACTTAGAGGACATCGCTTTCGCACCTTGACTTTCTCGTCCCGCAGTTTTTTTTTTTTTTTTTTTTTATCTAGGCTTACTTCAAACTACACAATTTCTCAACCTGTTTTATCCGTGCTGGTTATCCATTTAATCACGCGGCCGTCTTCTCAACGTTCTCCTCAGGGCCACTCGCTACAATACTGAGGTTAGGGTCCCACAGTATCCAAAATTTTACACCAAGATACCATTGTAATCTTCTGCACTCTACGCCCATCTTTTCCTGTCAAGAACCAAGCGTAATTTTCCAGCGCCCTTCTTCACGTCAACGCGGACCTCACTTCACAAAACTATTCCACGTCTGAAGGCAGCAAAAATAAGCTTTAATCTGTCACTAGTTTGAAGGGATATATATACTATTTAGAGATGGGTAAGCTTTCTAAAAACGATATTAACGTCACATCCAATAAAAGAAGGGTGGAACAAGAAAAAAAAAAATCTTTGTTTAAACATATGGAGGGAGGGCAGAGGGTATCATATCAGCCTGCCGTTTGAGATGACGTAAATTCGATCCCAGGCTGGGTTAGGGAACAGTATGGGGAATAAAATAAGTTCTGAGAAATCTTCCAATAGATTCTGTGCCATGTCATGAAAACACCCCCGCCTATACCATCCCACCGTTCCTGAGTGAGACAGGCCAAACATGTATTTAATATGGACGGCGGACATTAGCGCTCAAATGGTGAAATGTGAAGGTACGTTCAGTCATCTGCTGAGTGCCAAAGGATACTCCATACTACGTCGAGTCCGGAACGTATAATATAAACGAATACATGCATACATAAAAACAAACATAAATAAAAACTTCGCAAATCCGCATGACTAAATTTGCAAAACTTACCGTACACTCGTCTTTCAGAATATACAACACAAATACACGTTCACACAATACAAAGTTAAAAAAAAAAAAAATGTTCCTCAGTCACTTACCAGAATCGAGAGAGAGGAAGGGCTTGATAGAACGCAGTGGACTGGACCAAGAGGAGTGTGCAGGATGGACTGTGATCGAGTTGGAGGTCATGCAGGGCGAGGGGAAGGGGAAGTACACCCTGTAAAGAGGAGCATTATAAGTTTAGTGAGATTGATTATAAAATTTGAGCCTTTAAATCCAGGTGAAGTCCTTTTTAACTATTCTTGCTACTTCCTGACGATTTGATTCAACCTCGGAAGCGCCTCTCATATGGAAGGGGTATATTAGGTTTCAAAATTCTCTCCAAAACTGAAAACAGCAAACACAAATCGACAGACATATGGAGGTAAAGGACGTCATTGGAGTTAAGGGGCTAAATCTACATATTTTTCTCTCTCTAAGAACAAGAATTTTAAAGTAAAGACGTGTTGCTCTCATATACATTTTATCTTGCAAAACAGGTAGAAAAAAAAATGATGAAAGTACCTGAAGCCCAAGGAAGTACAAAATATCTAGACCTACAATAACCAACTTTGCTGACACAAATTATCTTCACTAATCATAATACCGACTCCTAAATTACACCCTTATGGTAATTTGCCACCCATTTATGACAATATAAAACCCTGACGTATGATGGTAAATTTTGGGGGTCATCATCCACTCACTCGACAGTGTTAGCAAAAGGTTACTCTGCACTAAGTGAAAGGCTAATGGTTTCCAGTACCCCCACGACAACATTTACTACTTTGGGGGGTACCAATATAACCAGTAAATGGACGTCTGGTTGTCTAGTGGGTTTACACACTCCAAACGAACGAGGGCCATAACTATTACAACCCACTACGTCACTCATGACCAAGTGACTGGTCATGTTTGGTTTATATGTTTTGCCTGAAATGCCTAACCACGGCTTTTACCCATTATGAGAGGGGGAGGGGAAGACAAGAATGAATAATAGCAGAATGACTGAATAATTTACTCTTTATATGCCTCTGAAAAGCAGAAAGATGAAACGACAATATCTAAACACAAAAACACGAATTACATCTGGAAATAAAAGTAACGGTACCAATCTACAGACGCTAAAATCATGTACGAAGCACATTAATCTATTTGTCTATCTCTCTATCTATCTATCTATCTATACCCAGACGCCTTAATCCCAAAAGAGGTGGCCACAAACAAATCGTCTCCATGTCGCCTGTCCCTTGCCATTACGTAGACTTTCCCTCAATTCACACCTCCCTCTCCCATATACCTCTCCACTCTATCCATCCATTTCATCGTCGATCTTCTCCTTCCTCTCCCCCTCTCCCCTTCACCTCACTCACATCCATTCTCCACGTTGCTCTCCATCCTCTCCACATTTATTATGAACACATGGTAATGGATGGATGGATGAAGAACTTACTTTTCATGGACCTCCATAATCACACACACACACACACACACACACACACACACACACACACACACACACACACACACACACACACACACACACAGTACAAGGACAATACATCACTGGTGTATGGAAATCAAGGCAATGAAGCTAAATAACAAAGCCAAACTCATTTATTAAGCCCATTTATTAAGCGCAAAGCATGACGGCTGGATGAATGTTTTACCTTCATCCACCTTCGATAATGAATAAAAACGCATCTAAAAAAAAAAAAAAAAACACGTATTATGTATGTAAATCACGGTACCGACACTAAAATACAAGGACAAAAATCAGTTATTAAGCACACTTATTTAGTACAACAAAAGCTGTGTAGATGAATATTTTACCCTTCATTCGCCTTCGAGAACAAAAACGCATAAAAACATGAATCCACTAAGGATGTCAAGCAAACGACACTAAATTACCGGAGCTAAAATCATACATAAAGCATACTGGATGATGGATGGATGGATGGTTGAAAAAAATTACCTTTCATTCACCTTCGAGGATGTACAGAAAAGAGAGAACCACACACACAAAACGACAGAATAAACATAAAAACACATAAGTATGGATATCAAGCTAAGGCCTTGATATCCATATATATAAGTACAACGAACACACACACACACACACACAAACACAACGATATATATATATATATATATATATATATATATATATATATATATATATACACACACACACACACTTCATCCACCTTCCAAAACAAAAACAGGAAAAACGCCACAAAATCCAAACACAAACACACGAATTATGTATGGAAATCACGCTAACGACACTATATTACAGGGGCTAAAATCATTTATTAAGCACACTGCCAGCACACATACACACAATGCACGGGTCTGTCGCTGTTTCGGTCCGCGTGCATCGAGAAGCTAGCGTGAACGAGAATGAATTGACCCTGGTTGGTGAATTCCGGAATGTATTTGCCTATAACGGTGAAAAAATACAACAATAACAACAACAAAAATCCTGGCATGTTAACGTTTGGAAGTTCTGCGCTGCTTAGAATTTATGAAAGGAATGTGTATGTGAACTGAACAATAAAGAGAGTTAATATATATAAACGCTTCCAAAGTCAGGCCAAAAACTATAAGCGAATAAACAACGGTAACAAAAATCCTACAATGTTACAAGTTCCGCACTGCTTAGAATTTATGAAATACATCTAAAAAACAAAAAGTTAATGTATAAACGAGTCCGTGGCTCTGTATTGCCGGAAGGAAAATATATCTGAATAAAACAATAATGAGACTATGTATAAACATTCACGAATTCATGATTGTGATCTCAAACAGAAAAAAATGGACTGTTATTTTGCAAAATTCAGTAGGCAACATTAACAAAAGTATTAGGCAGATTCGGAAGCTTAAGGGCCACAATATGGCGATTAGCTGAATTAGATAAAATGTACAGCCGAGAAGCGGGAGCTTCACAGTCTAAATATGGAGTTGTGAAAAAAGTCGCTAACGCGTATGGGAGAAAAGCATCTTATTTCTGAAAAGCGTCAGTGAGTGACAGACGGACGGAGCTGCTCCTAGCGATACTCCCGAACCTTAATAAAAGAAAAGAAATGGAGGGAAGGTATATCTAAACAACTCAACAAAAAAAGTTTGTAAACAAGTGTTCTGGAATAAAACTACCTTTAATAAAAAATAAAAAAAAGATAAAACGCCTTAATCCTTGCCCTAAACAAACTGCCGCGTGTCATCCTGTCCTTCATCAGGCTGCCCTCCCGCCATCTCACACACACTTATTCACGTATCTCCATCCCATCCCTCCATTTCATCATCGGTCTCCCACTGCCCCTCTCCCTCTGCCCCTCACCCACACACACACTCCTCGTCAATCTCTCATTCTCCAGTCTCTCCATATGGCCAAACCAACTTGGAGCACATCACCTAAAAATTTCCAGCACATTCATATCACCGTACATACACAACAAAAAAATAAATAAATAAATAAATAAATAAATAAAACGAAAAAAAGGAGAGAAATATAACAAACTTGAATGTTCCGTTGTAAGACTATAACTAATTCGAACTTACAGAAGGAAAATACATCCAAATAAAATAATACGGTGGATAATAAAGGGTTGAGGAATCTGGATGGATATGGATATGGATGTTGGTAAGCAGTGGGGTTGGAGCAGGAAAGCATACTCAGTGGAAAAGGGAGCTGTGGGATTTGTGGTGTGTGTGTGTGTGTGTGTGTGTGTGTGTGTGTGTGTGTGTGTGTGTGTGTGTGTGTGTGTGTGTGTGTGTGTGTGTGTGTGTGTGTGTGTGTCTGTGTCTGTGTGCGCGTGTGTGTGTGTGTGTGTGTGTGTGTTATATATCGTCCAGTTTATATTTACATCCTCTCGCTGACTACAAGGTTTCATAGTTTTACGACAAAATAGTGGATCGATAGTTCTGTCCGCAATTTTTCATGACAGTCAGAAATTCCTTGGTAATTCCTGTACTCCTGTGTTTCCTGTTCTCTTTTCTGGATTAAAAAAAAAAAAAAGGTAAAGAAAAGCAAACAGAAAAAAACATGGTCCAATCAAAGCCGTTGGTTTCAAGGAGGAGGAGGAGGAAGAGGTGCTGGTGGTGGTGGTGGTGGTGGTGGTGGTGATATCCAACTCTGCAGCAAAGGCTTCATAAGGATCAATAGGTCTGCTGCTATTTACTTCTTATGCATTATCTCCCTAGTAGCCTACTCCTCTTCCTGATCTCTCTCTTTCTTTCTCTCTCTGCCCTTCCTTTCTTCCCTCACTTTCCTCTCACCTCCCTCCCTCCCTCCTTCCTTCCTTCCTTTCGTCCTTCCTTCCTTCCTTCCCGCTTGGCCTCTTCCCTCCTTCCCTAACATTTCGCTTTTCTCTCTCTCAATCCATTCCTTTCCTTTCCTGTCGCTCCCTACTTTCCTTCTCTCATTCCCTCTTCCCTCCTCCTCCTCCTCCTCCTTTCCCTTCACTTCAACCTCCCTCCCTCCCTCTTTCCTTCCTTCCTTCTTTCTTTCCCTCCTTCCTTCCATCCAACTCCCTACGTCATTTTCCTTTCACTCAATTTCTACTCATATTCCCCATCTATATCTGAAATTCCTCTTTCATCTCCCCTTCTCCCTCTCACTCTATCATCTTTCCCAGTCCCATCCTTCTCATTCCTTCCCCTTCCTTCCTTCCTTCCTCTCTTATTTTCCTTTTCTTCCTATCTAATTCGTTTCCCCTCTCTTTCTTTTTCCTCCTATTTAGTCTCTCTCTCTCTCTCTCTCTCTCTCCTTCTCTTTCTCCCTACCTTCATTTCTTATTTCCTCTTCCTTCCCTTTTCTCCCCTCCTCTTTCACCCTTTCTCCGCTCCCCTCCTCTCCCTCCCTTTCTCCTATCCCTTCCTCTCTATCTCTTTCTCTCCCCTTACTTATTCCTCTCCCTTCTCCCTCCATTTTCCTCCTCCCTCTCTCTCTCTCTCTCTCTCTCTCTCTCTCTCTCTCTCCCTTTCCCTTCCCTCTTTCCGTATTCGTCTCTCCCCTCCTCACAAACATATCCATTACTCTCTCTCTCTCCCTTGCTCCCTCTCTCCCTCCCTCATTCCACTCTCTCTCTCTCTCTCTCTCTCTAAGAACGGTAATATAAAAACACAGACACAGGCTCTTTTCAAATTACTCTACAAAATATGCATGTAGTGCTTAAGCCCATATTGCCAACCCCTCTCTCTCTCTCTCTCTCTCTCTCTCTAACTTCAAAAAAAATCTCTCAGACATCTTTTTCCTCCTCTCTCTCTCTCTCTCTCTCTCTCCGTAAGTTCAAAAAAACATTTCTCAGACATCTTTTTTCCTCATTCTCTCTCTCTCTCTCTCTCCCTAACTTCAAAAAAGTCTCTCAAACACTTCCTTCTCCCTCATCTTTTTCTCATTCCTTTTTCTTCCCATCTACAATAACCTTCCCTCTCCTCCAACCCCCCTCTTCCTTCCTCCCCTTCCTTCACAACTTCTAACACTCCTAACTTCTCTCTGATTATTCTTTCCCTCATCTCTTTCTTTTTCTCTCTCTTTTTTTTCATCAGCTTCCTCCCTTCTCCAACTCTCTTTTTATCTCTCTATTTCACTCTCTATTTCGCTCGCACTTCTCCCCAAAATTTCTTGCTAACACTTCTTTCTCCCATCTCTCTCGCTCTCTCTCTCTCTCTCAGCCAACCTTTTTTTTCCCCCTTCCTCAACACCCCCATTCCTTCCCCCATCCTCTCTCCCGGGCACCACCACACCAGCAGCAGCAACGGGGGGCTATTCCAGTCACGTTGCTTATTTTCAGTTATTTGCCGCGTATACCCGTAGATCTGCCCCAATGTGACACTTTAAGCCTCTCTTTCCTACCCCCGGACCCCCCCTAGCCGCTCGCATCAATCCGTCGGCGCAGTCAACTCCCGCTCTCACTGCTCTTCAGCCTCTCCTGCTTGAGTTTCGGACACTGGGGACTCCGATGGGCAGTTGTTTCCCTCCCTCCCGTCCCTCTGCTTCGCCCTCAGAGGCACAGAATGGCGCTTATAGGCTCCCTTCTTTCGCCCTCCCCCTAAATTTCTCTCCCTCGAGGTCTGTGCATTGAGGGAATATCGACCCGAGGAGCTAAAGGCTTTGGTTCTAACTTTCTAGCTTTAATTACTAGTCCCTCGCCCCCCCCCCTCGCCTCTCAGGGTGAACGAAGCCAGAGACGAACATGAACGCTAGCGGCCGAATGAAAATGGGAGTCGTCCGGACCGTCGACTTCAATTTCACATTCCCTTCGACTTGAGAGAGAACGGGGCTCTTATCGCGCTGCCCGAATTTTTCCTGATCATTTAGTGAACGGCGAAAATACAGAAAAATCACAATAAACACATTAAATCTTCCTTATCGTTGGAGGACTCGTACAAATACGTTTCCTAGGACTTGAGGGAGAAAGAGGGCGAGTGGCTGGAGCTCTCTCACCCTGGAGACCGAAAAATGTTGGGGTCGGGAGCCAGTCTTTTCGAAACACTGAATTTTGAGCCTTCCATGAGCAATTTTGTCGGTAGTTTATGACAGCGTACATTAAGGTCATTCAAGATAAGAGTTTGTAGTGACACACACATACAGAACTTGGGCCATATGTGGGGATTTATTCATGTGTGTTCGTGTGTGTGTGTGTGTGTGCCTGGCGTTTGCCCCAGCAGCTGCATGTCGCCGGAGGGACAGGCTTTACGGCGAGGACCCCACCCACTTACACTTCCTCACACTACCCCGAGCTACTCACACTGAATTACTCCCCTGCACACACACACACACACACACACACACACACACACACACACACACACACACACACACACACACACACACACACACACAACTACCCTCTTTTTCTCTTTTACGCTGCGACAATTCCTATAGTCCATCTAGGAGGATCTACGTAACGCATTTATATTGCGATTTAGCGCGCGCGCGCGCACGCACACACACACACACACACACACACACACACACACACACACACACACACACACACACACACACACACAGCAGTTCAGCACACTTAAACAGTTCATATTACTGTACCTAGGCATCAGTATGGCATAATACAGCTAATTCAACACATTTCAACAGCAAAGATGGCACATATACACCGCAATTTAGCAGATATACATAAATAGATAGAGAGATATAAACAGAGAAATAGATAGATTGATTGATTGACTGATTGATTGATTGACTGATTGACGGACAGACACAGACATACAGACATTTAGAGATTAGAGACTGATCGCTTTATTGATAGACTGAAACTTGCACACTCTCACGGCAAACTAGCACATTTACGCGACAATTTCCCACATGTTTGGCGCCAAGTTATCACATTTACAGCACACACACACGCACGCACACACACACACACACACACACACACACACACACACACACACATACAGAGTGCCCCGTGACTTTATTTTGTTCACTTTCGGTCAATTTGAAGGTTAGCGTTGGCGAGTGGATGTGTTAGCGGGCCTCATCCAGCGCTACATGCTCGATTTAGCGGGTCTGAAAGTATGGGAATGAGGATTTAGAGTGATGGGGAGTGGGGATGGGAGTGGAGAAGGTGGGGGGGTAGGGGATGTATGGCAGTATGGGGAATGGTAGGGGGGATGTATAGCAATAAGGGAAAGTATGGTAGTTTGGGAGTATGAAGAATGGTAGGAGGGAACTGGGGTGATGGGAGAGAGTAGGGATGTATGGCAGTAGGGAAAAGTATGGGAGTGTGGTATGGGAGCATGGGGAATGATAGGGGGAAACTTATGGTAGAGGTGAATGGGGAGTAATGAAAATATGAAAGTGACTTAGGGTGATGGTGAGTGTGGATGGGAGTAGGGAAGGTATGGGAGCGGGGTATGTATGGCAGTAGGGGAATGCAGGGGAGTATGGGGAATGGTAGGGGGTAACTGAGGTGATGGGAGAGGGAAATGGTGGTAGGGGAAATGTGAAAGTAGGGATTTACGGTGGTGGGGAGTGGGGAGTGGGGAATTGGGAGTGGGAGGGTGGGTGATGAAGAAAGAATAAAGGATATGGTGAAGTGAGGTGGAGTGAATGAGGACAGTGAATGATGGGTAAATGGGAGTGAGGGTGGAGATGAGAGAGAGAGAGAGAGAGAGAGAGAGAGAGAGAGAGAGAGAGAATGGATGGGAGTGAAGAAATAGAAAATTAAGGAAAAAAATAGAAATGGATAAAAAATGGGGGCTGGAAAAGGGGGAATGGGCGATTGAGAAATGGGTAGAGTGTGAGCCATGAGGGTGTGGAGTATCGGAGGGTGTGAGGGATGGGAGTGGAGAGTGGGGGAAGGAAGTATGTGACAGAAGAGGGGAGAGGGAGTATGGGAGTGGGGAGGCAAAGGATGGGGAAGAGAGGGAAGAGAAATAGATAAGGAAAGGAGCGATGTGGAGCAGGATGTGAGGTGGGAAAGGAAGCAGACGATGAGGAGAGAAGAAGAGAAAGATAGGAGCACAGGACGCAAACGAGCGACAGGAATTAAGAGAAGAGCAGAGTGTGGGTGAGAAGAAAGGAGTGTGGGAAGTGGGAGAATAAGAACGAGAGGTGAGAAGAGGGAGGCAGGGAGTGGGAAGAGGGAGGCAGGGAGTGGTAAAGGGAGGCAGGGAATGGGAAAGGGAGGCAGGGAGTGGGAAGAGGAGGGGTAGGGAGTGGTCATAGGAGGGGTAGGGGATGGGAACTTTCTTTTTCGCCCCTTCATTAAGACGTGTTTTATCATTTTACTTTTGCAACTCCCAGAAGATATTATATAATTTAGGAAGGATCTCTAATTGTATAAGGGATAATAAAGGCTATATCTAACGGCTTTAAAGGAAACTGTGTCATCAAAATAGCCTTGTTTAGAGGCGGCATGAACAACACAGAGGCACGTCAAAAAACTGAAGAGGTTATTACGATATGAACAATCAAGGAAGCCTGCAATCACCGTCCCTCGCAGAGTGTGTGAAACGTGTTGGCATGGTTGACAGAGGCCTCTATAGTTGGAGCACCCACAATGGTTCCATCAAAAAGGTGAACCAAGATTATTTTATTTATTTATTTATTTATTTACTTATTTCTTTATTTATTGTCATGTATACGCTGCCAGATACGTATGCCCACAGTCTCGTCGGGTAAGGCGGCTTCCTAGCACTTCTTCCTTGGCTATTTATTTTTGTATATGGCTGGTTAATAACCTTTTGCACGTTATCTATGCATGGTAATACCGAAATGATTTATGAAATACGGAGATGGACAGTAAGGTGTACTAGGCAATATAAGTTGCTTACGAAAAGGTGTCAGGAGCTTCCTTAACCGACGAAAATACGGACACAAGTGAAATACGTATTGTGTGAGAAGAAATAACAGGCGAAAGAATTCTAATATTGGTAATATAACGTATGGATTATCTTTTTTTTTCATATAGGGTAAGAACGGGTGACTTGGTTTATTACTGAGGACTAAGTACGAGTTAATTATCTATTACTTTCTAATAAAAATGGATAATAATTATGATCTTTAAGTTAGGAGCGGCAGACTTATTTCTTTCTTAGTATTTTTTGAGCAGTAAGAACATGTTAATGATCTTTTATTTATTAGTAACAAGAGGAATTCTCTACTTACAATTTTCTGAGCAGTAATATAAAGCAGAAGCATTACTTAGGGATATATAATTATATATATATATTTATTTACTTATTAATTTACTTATTTATTTATTTATTGAAATGAATTATGAACAGGGGCAATTTCCATTAACGATCAGAAGAAAAGTGAGTGAGGTGTGTCTGAAGAAGTAAAAGAAAGTGGTAAATCATGTCTTTAAAAAAATAATAAAAAAGTCTGCAAGTCGCGAGAATAAACTCAAATAAGACGTCACTGCACTGAAACGGCAAAAATCTAGCAGCAGGCTCAATTATGTTTTAGAAGTTTTTCCCATCCGAAAAAAAAAAAAAAAAAGTCAAAATCTAGTTAGGGGTGGTCACATGGCTGTTGCAGCTACTTTTAAGAAGACACAATGGCTGAACCATCTTTTATTTTTTTCGAGAACAAATGACGAATGACGATTTTTTTCCCCTCGAGAAGCAGCCAAGTAAAAACCAACAATACAAAGCCAGAGTAGTGATGGCCGTTGGCTTTATATTAAAAAAAGTAACTAGTCTACTTTTTACTGAAGGAACAACATCTATACGTTTTATTTTTGAGACTTAAAAAGGTGACTAATGTTTTTCTTTTTCCAGGAGAAGTAAAAAGATAAAAAATAAAAAACAGGAACAAAGGATAGGTGGTGACAGCCTTTAGTTTTATTATTTTTTCAAGAAACGGTTAAATGATGTAGTTTTTTCCCTCGAGCAGAAAATAAAGCAGAAAAAAAAGACAGTGATAGTCGTCGCCTCTTTTTCCTTTAACAAGCAGGAGATCCATTTTTGAAGACCTAACTATTTTGGAACGGTCTAGTTTTTTTCCCCCCCCAGGAGGAGCAACAAAATAAAAAGAAATAGTAGAATAAAGCGGGAGTAGTGATGGTCGTTGGAGCTTATGACCTGGCCGGCATCAAGGACGGGCTAAAAGTGTTGACCCTTGTAGGACGTAATGCCTGCTCTTGATAGTTATGGCAGGTGGGGTGGTGGTGGTGCCTGTGTGTGTGTGTGTGTGTGTGTGTGTGTGTGTGTGTGTGTGTGTGTGTGTGTGTGTGTGTGTGTGTGTGTGTGTGTGTGTGTGTGTGTGTGTGTGTGTGTGTGTGTGTGTGTGTGTGTGTGTGTGTGTGCTCGTATGCAAATGTGTATGTGTCCATGTGTATGTACGTGTCCGTGTGTATGTATGTGTCCGTGTGTATGTGTGTGAGTGTACGAGTGTGTTTGTGTGAGAGGGGAGCTGTGAAGGACGGATGGGGTGCGTCACTGCTGAATGGGGAGGGAGAGGGATGGGAGAAGGGGAGTGGGAGGGAAGGTAAGGAATGGAGGGGAGGGAAAGAAGGCAGGTATATTGTGAGGGAGGGCAGAGGTGAGGAGAAGAGTGGGGAGGGGAGCTAGGGAGGGAAAGGGGGAGGAGAGGGAAAGAAAGGAAGGGAGAGGGGAGGAGGGGAAGGAGAGGGAGGGTAGGAAGAGAAGTGGGAAAGGAGGAAAAGATGGGGAGTAGATGTGTTGTGGTGAGGGCTGGAGAGAGGAGATGGCAACAGTGAAAAGAGGAATGGGGAATCATGGTGTAGGGAGGGGTGTGTTCTGACGAAGGGATATATTGAAGAAAAAGATATGGTTGTGTGTACGAGGTGGGCGTGGAGATGGATAGGTAATGGAAAGTAGTGAACGGTGCGGGATACGACTGAAATGAGTGGCTGTTGTTCTGAAGGGTAGTGTGTGTGTGTGTGTGTGTGTGTGTGTGTGTGTGTGTGTGTGTGTGTGTGTGTGTGTGTGTGTGTGTGTGTGTGTGTGTGTGTGTGTGTGTGTGTGTGTGTGTGTGTGTGTGTGTGTGTGTGTGTGTGTGTGTGGTACTAAAGATCTTGGACGGATGACATGTGAGTGGGGTCAAGGGGAAGTGAGGGTGGGTAGGTAGGAGGCTACTGTAAGGAGGGAGGCGGACAATGAAGTAATTATGAGAGGAAACATTAAAGGAAGGGATATAACACACCTGCTCTGGGAGTGACGAGGTATGGTTGGGAGGGTCAAAGTGCTGGGAGATGGTGGAAGGAAGGTGTTGGGAGGGGAGGGGAGGGGATGAGGAGGGAGGCTAATGCAGAAACAAGTGGGAGGGGAATGGGAGGATTTTGAGAGGAAACAGTTACTGGAGAGGATTAATAGGGTATGATCTTGAAGGGACAATGGGTTAGGAAACTCAGAATTCTATATTTAACCCCTTTATTACAATTACGTATTTTTCAATCTATTTGTGCTACAACCAGACGATTTTAATCATCCCTGGGGAACCACCAGGCAAAGAAGGGGTTAATGAAGACTGTTGCCAATCCTTTGAATTCCATAAGTCTCTCATTAGGTGAAGAAAATCGTCTGAAAATAGCAAAAATGAAAAACAAAACGCCATCTAACTGAACTACCTGAAACTGAATAAAAAGGGGGGAAAAAAGCCACTAATTTTGACGGTCACCTGTGGAACGATAAGGTTAACTAATGTGAATAGTCTGCATCCCACGTTAACAGGGCGCACAGAGCAAATGTAGAGAGATGCCAGACACACTTCCTCTTCATCACCTACTTCAGACTTTATCGATAAAAATTAGGATCTTTTCTACTTCTTCGCGATTTTAGGTTTAAGTATCCGAAGTTTAACCCTCGTAAGAGGCTGTGAATAAAAAAAGAAGTAAAGTCCTCGGTTTAAGATGATTTGGTTTAGCTTAAGTGATATGTTTTGCGGTAAAAGGGACACTATAGCCTAACCTCTCCAGTTCCAGGACTTTCTTCTCAGCTGAGCATGGTCGTCAGGTGATACCGAAAATAAAGTCAATGACATTCTCGCAATAAAGAAGTTAGAGGCATGATGTGACGGGTGATGCAGGGGGGGAAGGGTGGGGGTGATGGAGGGAGGGGAAGGGTTGGGGGAGTTCGTCTGGGGGAAAGGGAAGGGGGGAGGACGAGGGTGAAAAGGTGATGTGTCCGTGAGGGTGAGGCAGTGTTGATGTGACGATGGGGGAGCCATTCTGAGAGCAAACTTTTTTTTAGTGGAGAGATAGAACGCACCTGGTTTTGGATGAGATGGGGGATACGTGGGGGCAGAGAGAGAAGGCCGACTGTTGGATAGACGAGACGAGGGAGATGAGAAGAAGGGAGGGGAGAAGCAATGCAGGGAAGGGGAGGGGAATGGGAAAGGGGAGAGGAGGGAAGAGGTAAGAGAGGATTGAGAAGAGGAGAGAGTTGAGTTAGGAGAGGGTAGGAAGTGAGGAAAGACAGGGATAGAGAAGAGAAGGAAAAAGGGAGATGGTAGGAGACAGCGAGGAGAAAAGAGGAGAAAGGAGGACGGGAGAGAAGAGGAGAAGCGGGGAGAGGTAAAAGAGGTTAGGGGAGAAAAGAGAGGAAGGAGATGGTGGGAGGAAAGGCGAGGTCAAGGAAAGAGGTGACAGAGGATAGAGGAAGGTCAGAAAGGGAAGAGATGAAAGAGGGCAGAGGAAGAGAGGAGAAGGAAGAGGTGACTGAGGGGAGAGGAGGGGAGGATGGGAAGAGAGGTTAGGTGAAGGGAAGAGGTCACTGGAGGGGAGAGGACGGGAGGAGAGGAAGAGGCGACAGAGGGGAGAGGAGGGGGAGGAGGGGTGAGAGTGAGGGGAAAGGCTGGTGCTAGAAGGATGGAGCGGGTGTTAGGGAAGGTTATGGGGTTGGAACAAGAGGGGAGGGGAAGGGGGCGGTAACGAAAGAGGTCGCTGCAAACTGTAAACATTTAGAGAGGAATTGGAGAGCGTGGGAATGGCAGAAAGCAGATGGACATGGCAGGGGCAGGAAAGGAAATTCTGTAGGTGGTGTGACAGCTTGGTGTGGATGGAGGGAGGGAGAGAGTGAGAAAGGGAGACAGCGTGATTTTTGGCAGTGTGTGCGGTTCGTGGTGGAGTGACGAGTTTCTGCTACACTTTCTAACCTTTCCTGTATATACCAACAACAAAGATTCCCACTATAATCGATACAGTGACCAATACAACACCTACCGCCTCTAGCTATATGTATCACTAACACTGACGCACACTTAAACAGGTGGATACACTTAACCAATACAACACCTTCTGCTGCATGTACCACTAACACTGACACACATTCGTAAAATATATATCAGTAAAACAACGTCCTTTTTAATTTATTCTTGCTACCACCCGACGATTAAATTATGCTCAATCAAGTCATTTCAAAGAGTAGAGATTACATACATCTTTCAAAGAACTTCTCCACTTTTGTATGAAATTGTAAAGAAGCAGGAAAAAAATAAAAATGTCCCTGAGCTGAGAGGGAGAACTGATGGTTAGGCTACAGGCGTCAAGAAACCACCATCCGTCCCTTAATGCATTTCGTTTATTTATTTATTTTTATGTTTTATTAATTTATCTGTTCGCTCGTTCAGTCAGTCAGTCAGTCAGTTATTTGCATCTAAAGCCTGCAAAACTTCACCCAAAGAAGACTGAACAAAAAAGAAAGACTTATTAGACCCGTCCATTTTAAACTTCCGAGACAAACAGCGTTCTAACCCCTTCAATACAGCGCATTAACCCCTTCAATTTTGCGCTTTAACCCCTTCAATACAGCGCTTTAACCCCTTCAATTTTGCGCTTTAACCCCTTCAATGCAGCGCTTTAACCCCTTCAGTATAGTGCTTTCAACCCTTCAATATTACACTTTTACCCTTCAATCCAGCTACGTACATAATCTTTTACTCCTGTTACATCCAGACTATTTAATTAAACTTAGGACAGACGTCTAGCAGTACAGGGGTTTATGAAGGCTTTAGGTAATTTGAGAGGCGTTGTTTGAGCTGAATAAAATCGTCCGGGGATGGCAAAAATAAAGTGAAAAAAATGCGCAATCGGACAGGAAGGGTTAAAAGATTGAGGCAGTATTCTCATGGTTTAAGGAGGCTCCCTAACACCTTTTTCTAGGTGATTTATTTTGCTGATTACACCGTACTGTCCTATTCTGTGTGATATAAATCTTTCCAACTTCGCCATACTCTACATAAATAACGAAAAAAAAAAGGATGTTAACCAGCCATATCCAAAATCAAATCGCTAAGGAAGAGGAGCTAGGAAGCCTCCTTACCTGACAAGAATACGAGCCTGGAGGTCATAGGCAGAGGGAAAGCTAATGATGAAGGCAGTCCCAGAGTTATAAAGATACCCGGTACATAAAAGAGAGTGCTGGTTAACGCTTGTCTTTGAGAGTTGCACAAAAAAGTGTGTGTGGGGGGGGAGGGGGGGATGTGGGATGAGGAAGGAAGGGCGAGTGAAAAGGCACAGGGAAGGAAGGAAGAAAGGAAGGAACGAGGGGAAACGGACAGAAAGCTAGGATGAAAGAAAGAGAGGAGTACCCAGAGAAAAGAGAACACAGGGATAAGGAGGAGAGAGAGGTGAGAGAAGACGGGCAAGAGGAGAGAGAAAATGAAGGAAGAAGTGAGGGAGGAAGGGAGAGAGGACAGGTCAGCGGAAAGACAAAAAAAAGAAGAGATGAGAGGGAGGGGAGATGAGGAGAAGAGAAAGGAAGTAAGGGGAGACAGGAAGAGAGAACGTGAGAGGTAAAAGGCAGGTAGAAGGAAATGAATATGGAAGGAAGGAAGGAAGAAGGCAGGGAGCTGGCAAGGGAGGAAGAGGTCAGACAAACTGAGAAGTGAAGATATGGAAAGGATAGTGGAAGGAAGTCGGGAGAGTCATACAAGTGTAGATTATGAATATAAAGAGAGGGGGAGGGATGGGGGGACGAGCAGGGGGATGAGAAAGGAAGAGGAAAGAAGGGAAGAGAGGGAGGGGTGGGAAAGGAGGAAGGGGAAACGGGGGATGTGAGGGGGAAAGGGGGGATGTGAAGGGGGGAAAGGGGGGATGTGAGGGGGGAAGGGGGTCGACACAGGTCCCCAGGCAGGCAGCGGGCCGGGAGTCTGAGCTGAGGTGATGCGACAGGAATTAATGCAGCGTCCTGGAGTCGTCACCCCCGCCAGGATTACCACGCACCCTTGATGACACGCTCTCCACGCTCCATCACTATCCCTCCCTCCTTGCACATGCTCTTCCTTCCTCATTCACTGGCCCATTTCTTCTCTCCACCATCTCTCCAGTCTCTCTTCCTCTACTGTCTCTCCAATACCTCTCTCTATCTCTTCCTCCACTATTTCTCTCTTCCCTCATGCCTTTATCATGCACCCCTGATCACATGCTCTCCACGCTCCATCAGTTACCCTCTTTCCCCTCCCTCCATATGCTCCTTCTTCCACATCCACTAACCCTTTCTTCCTCATTCATACGTCCTCTTGTTCCCTCTGCTATTTCTCTCCACAACCTCTCCCTTCCACCATCCTCATTTTACCTACTAATTCTTCTTCTTGCATTCCTTAGTTCCCAGGCTGCCTCCACCCTCCCCTTCCCTCCCACCTCATGCACACATCCATTCTTCCGTCTTCACTAACTCTTTTTTTCTCTCCTTCAGTCTGTCTTTCTCCATCTAGTTTTTCCCTCCTACACATTACCCTTTTTATGCACACACCCATCCTTTCTCCATTTACTTTTTTATTTCCTCATTCATAGGCTCTTTCTTCCTCACCCAACAATCCCAACTTCTCCCCCCAGTTCTATCCTCCATCTACTGTTTCTCCTTCACTCATTCCTTTTGTCTCCCCATCTTTTCTATTTCCACTGATCCCTTTTGTCATTAAGCAGACGAAGCTTCCTCCCGACAAAAAAAAAGAAAAATTACTTGAAATATTAAAAACATTCTCAGTTTGTGCGGTAACCTATTATTTTTACTTCAATATGTGTCAACACTTATTGCTACACTTTTACATGGGTCGTATGATATTTAACTGCAAACTACTGAATCGAAATGTGCATGATTTTACCAAAGACTTGTTTGGGTTAACTTAGTCCCACGGTGCAAAATAAGCACTGTTTGCGGGGGAGAAATAATTTCATAACTGGAAACACTAGTTGGTCGTTGTTGTTCTCTACCTTATTCACGAGTATCAGTTACTTAGGCAACTGTAGGATTGAATGGCACTGGCAAGGTGGACACAGGGCATTATGGACAACAGAAAGAAAATAGTCAGTTTATAATAAAACCGTCCAGTTTAGGGAAAAAGAAAACTTCCAGCTTTTGTAAAGAAAACGACCAGTTAGTATTAAAAACACCCACCTAATGTGAAGAGTAACCAGTTTGTGTAAACCTGCCCGACTTGTAAAAAAAAAAAAAAAAGTATGCAGTTTTTGTAAAAAAAAAAAAAAGAAAAAAGTCCAGTTTATATATATATAAATACATAGAGAAAGAGAGAGAGAAAGAGAGAGAGAGAGAGAGAATCCCTGATGTGTGTAAAAATAAAATCTCAGTTAATGTTAAAGGCCGTCCATTTGTTTTTAAAAATCTGTCTGTTATACAGATCCCTAGTTTGTGAAAGAAAATATCCCTTTTAAAAAAGTCATCTAACTTGCGAAAAAAATAAATAAAATCCGTGCGCAAAGGCCTCCCTAGTCTGTATATAAAAAAAAAAAATCCACAGTTTGAGCAAAGAAAGATCCCAGCTTTTTTTTAAATCAGAGTTGTAAAATATTCCAAGTCTGAGCTTTTTAAAAACCCCAACTTAAGTATACAAACTGAGCACTATGTTAAGAAAAAATGGGCAATGTGTAAACAACTGGGCGGTGTGTACAAAGTTGGACAATGTGTGTCATGAAATGGAAAAATGAGTAAAAAATGGGCAATGTGCGTAAACCCTGGACACTGTGTAATAAATTGGGCAAAGTGTAAAAATATATGGCAAAGTACAAATAAACTGGGTAATGTGTGTAAAAAATGAGCAATGTGTAAAAAAAAATGTGTCAAGATATTCAGTCTATGTAAAAGAAAAAGAAATGATGGGTCGTGTGTGTGTGTGTGTGTGTGTGTGTGTAAAAATGTTGATGGTGTGAGGAGGGGCGTGAGGGCAGGTGTCTGGTTGGAGGCTGTGAAGAGGTGACGTGGTGAATGAAGGAGGCGCTAGGTGTGAAGGCCATGGGGGTGGGGCGGACGGAGAGAAGGGTAAAGGGAAAAGAGAGGGGGAGGAGAGGTGAAGGGAAGGGCATGGGGAAGGGGAAGAAGAACGGGAAGGGGAAGGAGAACGGGAAGGGGACTGGGAAGGGGATGGGGAATGAGAAGGGAAGGGAAGGGGAGGGGAAGATGAAGAAGATGAAGGGAAAGGTGAAGGGGTAAGGGAGGGGAGGGGGAAGGTGAGAGGGAGGGGAAGTGGACAAGAGTTAGAAAGATGTGCTGAGGAGGAAGAGGCAGGGGGAGAGGGAAGGAGGGAGATGTGTGGGGAAGGTGAATGAGAGTAAGTTGAGGAAAGTAAAGGAGAGAGAGAGATGTGACGGGAAGGAGGGGGAGGGGGGAGAAGAGGAGGGATGAGGAAGAGAGGGATGTGAGGGAAGGCGGAAGTAAAAAGAAGGACAGGGAGGAAAATGTGATGGATAAGAGAAGTATTAGAAAAGGGTGAGCTAACTTTAGATGAGGATATGAGAATATGTAATGACGAAACATGGTTCTGATCAATATATCTTTGGTGTGTGTGTGTGTGTGTGTGTGTGTGTGTGTGTGTGTGTGTGTGTGTGTGTGTGTGTGTGTGTGTGTGTGTGTGTGTGTGTGTGTGTGTGTGTGTGTGTGTGTAAATAAACTGTTAAATCACTGATAATTAATACGAGAGATCCTTCCTCAGCTGAACAAAATCGCCCGAAGGTGACAGGAGTAAAATATAAAAGAGAATGTAAAGTGGATTTCGTATTCTCGTGAGCTTGAGTCTATCGCTTTCTCGGTGTTTTACTCGTATATTACACGTTACCGTAATGCTTTCTTGTGGGATGTATTATTTTAGCCCCTCAGGTATGGTGACGTGATACTTCTTGCTGCTGCCAGACGATTTTCAAATATTAGAATAGTTCTTTTCAGAGAAGGAGTTAATGAAGGCTATTTCGAACTCCTCCAGTTCAAAAAGCGTATCCCAAGCTGAAAACATAACTCAGGAGATAGCAAAGAACATAATAGTCATCGTCCAGAGGGGTTACTAGGAAATAATTTTACAG
This sequence comes from Coenobita brevimanus, assembly GCF_032717465.1. Classification (NCBI taxonomy): domain Eukaryota; kingdom Metazoa; phylum Arthropoda; class Malacostraca; order Decapoda; family Coenobitidae; genus Coenobita; species Coenobita brevimanus. The sequence goes on along the minus strand of NC_137005.1, from coordinate 2,835,727 downwards.
ATATAACATAGAATATTAACCAGCCGTGTACAAAAATAAACACATAGGGAAAAGGTGGTAGGAAGCTTCGTATGCCCGAGAGAATACAACCCTGAGACAGTTCAGTTCGAGCACATGGAACTTTTAGGAGATGGGAAACTGCTTTGGAAATATGTGTACGTGAGTTTGATCCCGTGTCACGCCGGACTAGTGGATACGGCTTGTTTTTCCTCTGTGCCTTTTAATTCAGCAGTACAAATGGGGACATGGATGTAAGGCTGAGTGTTGCGCGTCGTGTGGTAGGTGAAGATTGGGATTCGGAACAATTTTGAGTCTGTTTTAATGACCTCTGTGGAGTCGATAGGCAGAAATATAAGCCTTCTTCATCTGTATGGATTAAACACACACACACACACACACACACACACACACACACACACACACACACACACACAGTCATATCCAAGTTTCGACTGACGATGACTTACAACTTGTGAAACATAACAAAGGTCTGATCTCGACTTACGCGTGCTTCGGATGGTTCGACTCTTTAGCGGCGTATACAGCGAACCTTGGACAGTGTTGCCTCAGTTATGGAAATGTGAGGTGGATGACAGGACGTAGGAAATGGAGTCAAGAGTGTAATGACAGCTGAAATAAGTTTAGTGAAAGACGTAATGAAGAGGATGGTGAATGATGGAACGAAGAGGATGGTGAAAGAAGTGAAAAGTGTAATGAACGATGAAATAAGCATAGTGATTGATGCGGTGAAGAACAGACCGAAAGAAAATTTGAAGAGCAGTGAAAGAAGAAGAAAAAAAAAATCATAAGAAACAAAGAGCATAGTGAAAAAAAAGAACTTGTGAGCTTAGTGAAAGAATGGATGAAGAGTAGATTGGAAAAAGAAAAGAACAACATCGTTAGAGAAAGTCTGGCCAAGTGAGGAACGGGATAGAGTGAACGTTAGGCCTGAACCCTTTCAATCCGAAGACGCATTTTCTTGTTACTGTTACCAGATGATTTATTTATCCAGGCCAGATCTGTGTTACAGTGATGGGATTACGAATACTGTGCCTAAATCCCACAATTTGATGTCTCACTAAAACTGAACATAACCGTGTGGAGATAGCAAGAATAATTAAGAAAATTGGTTACCGGATTGAAGTGATTAAAAGTGTATCCGTACTCAACTTTTGAGGGACGGACAGCATTTCAGTGACAAGCCACAGAAGCCACGGAACTAGAATGTAAAGCTCAGTTCATACAAGCCAGTTTCTATGCCTGTCACCAGTATCTGACGGCCGCTGACAGAACAGGAGTAAGTACTTAATATAGTTAGCCTGCATGCCACGTTTTGCACTTTTTGAGAGATGAATATTAGTGATTCTCAATTCCTTTCGCTCATTGCCTTAGGTCAGTGATTCTCCGTTAATTCCCATCGCTCATGGCATTAGGTCGTATTCTCTTTGGCTTTCTCGTAAGATGTTAATTTTACTTCCCGTCTCCGAACACTTTATCTCTCCCGTTCGGCGGTTTAACGATGGCTGTATCTAACCCACCTTGTTCCAAAATGCTTTCTAAACAAACAAACAAAAGCATAGACACATCAATATTACACTGAATTATTTTTTAAAAGTCAAATTTAGCTCCTCTGTTCAAAGATTTAATGTTAGCTATATCTAAACAATCCACTTCAGATATCAGCCGTAAACAGTGATGACTTACGAAATTGCAATATAGAAACATAAAATTAAAAGTCCGACTGAAGGGGTAAGCTTGGTTCACAACAGCTCGTGTTCCTTATCTGACGAAACGTATCTAATGGCAAGGGTGCGATAGGCTACATAATTCCTACGCAGGCTTCTACGTACAACGCCGACGGAAAGTAGCTATCCAGGTAAAGGAGATGAAACTGGAACGGATGAGTTGGGGGTAGTAATGAATGTGGACAAAGACTTTCTACAATATTTCCACACCTCTGTCTTTAAGGTTACATCTGGCCAAGCTATGAAGTGAAGAAAATTGGCTTACGGTCACAGTAGTTGTCGATCGACAGGACTCCGCTATAAATGCTGACGGGTTAATTCCTTCACCATTATAGCCTTTGAAACTATCCTTGCCATCATTAGACTAATTTTATCACTTTAAGCAAAACTTTTCGAACTGGAGGGACGGATAAAGTCCACATTAACCTCTTTAGTATGAGGCACTTCCATACTTCACTAAGTCGTCTGGAGACAGCAAGAATAAACGACAAAAGGCGTCACCATATAGTAGGGATTAGCTAACACAGGAAGACGCAGTTGGCCTTGATCCATATTCAGGCGCGTACCTCAGCCTTTAGTCACTTGAACTGCGTTTAACCGGTCGGCGCATTCAGAGACAAAATCACAGTCTGTAAGTGGGTGCCGACCAGCCTTGCATACCTCTACATAACATATTTCTTATTGCATGTGTTTATATGCTCTAAGTTACTCGTACAATTTTACCTCATCAAAATCTGTACATCCTAATGAATATTAATAATGCCTTACTTTTAAACGTGTTACTGTAATACTGATATATTTAACTATATATAGAAAGTGAAATATGGTAATTTCGTCCATTCAGAAAGGGTACGTGGAAAACGCGACGAATCAAGGCGAAGACAAACATGTTCCTTTTGTTCCATTTTACGTGACCTATCGTGACGTCACCGATGCATAGTTCAGAAGGGGACTGACTAGCCTTCGCCCTCTCACTTTTAACTCTCTCATGGTTGGGACAGTTCAGGCGTCGAATATCCAGGTAGGTCCAGGCGATTTCATTCAGCTTACCTGTGATGTTGTGCCATGTAAAGCTGCCTGCGCACACATAAAAGTCGAGTCGAGCCGGGTTGAGTTATAACCGGTAATAATATTCTGATCGCTAGCATTATTTTTTCTCTAATGTTACTGAGACCGACTATATTGTAGTGGAAACATAAAATTAAAAGATATTATCAAGGTGTACTATGCATAATAAATCGCTACATAAAGGCATTACGAAATCTGTGCTCGCTACAGTACGTTCCACAGAGTAGTTAACGCCTTGACTGATCTCAGGTTTACTCTCGCACTGCAGGCTGCCTTAGGGTGGGAATATGTTCAGGTTCACAGAGCACACTTTGGGGGGTCGCTTGTCTTCTTCCTGCACTAATTGAAGAACCTGAATATCCGGTGGTGGGCATTAGGGATTTACGGGTGTGGCCTCTGTACTAATGGGTAACATGTGCATCACCCCGGCCACCCCAGCGCCGCCACGTGTCACCCTCACGAATGATTAACAACACTAGCATATGGACAAGACCACCCCGAACTCACCACCTCCGTATTCTCGTTAGCATGGGAGACTGCGAACCACCTTTTACGTAGCGATTTATTCTGTATACTAAGACCATCACCTCCGTATTCTCGTTGGTATGGGAGATTACGTAGCACCCCATTCTGAGCTAGTTATTCTGCGTACTAAGCCATATTGACAAGGCCACTCTTAACTCACCACTTACGTATTCTCGTTGACATGGGAGACTACGTAGCTCCTCTTCCTTACCGATTTATTCTGCATGCTAAGCCATATTTTCTTGTATGTCAAATGCAGAGCCGCTTATCACAGAGAATATGCTTGAAGATTTGAGATGAATATCTTACATCAGATTACCCGTTGGGAGTATATTTTAAATTTGCTGTGGTACAATTTTTAGGCCTACCTCAAAATCTTTCAAAATCTTGTGACTCCGCTTTAAGAACTATTTTTTTCTTTTTTTTTAAATATAAGTCTAAAGCACGGCTCTCTCTCTCTCTCTCTCTCTCTCTCTCTTTCACATACTGCATAACTATTCTCAGCTGGGATGTAAGATAGTTCCTTCAGGATATCTTTTACGACCTGCACATAGCGTTTCATTTTTTTTTTTTTTTAGTGTTGTATAAATCTGGTTGCTTTGAAAATTAAATAGCGTTGAATATTAAGTCACTGAAGAGCCACGAATACACATGCAACAAAGTCTTTCACTAGTGCAGTCAAACTAGCACCAGCAGAGAGAGAGAGAGAGAGAGATTCATCGTACAGAAGGGGTTAATACCGGTAGTTTTTCTGTCCTCTTCACAATAAGAGGTTTCCCCAAGGATGAAATATAATCACAAGAATAATATATGAAGTAAAAACAGTCATCACATTAAAGTCAGCCTCTAAAATATACTGTGATGCCCCATTATATTCTGTTCATGCTATCACCAATCAGTTTTATTCTGCTCTCTATGTCTGTAATGGAGTGTGTCTTAATTTTTCCCATTATTTTTACTCATGAGTGTGGATGAATAACCCGCCACAATATCGAAGGCCTAAGTTGAACAGATGAGCACCCTGGCTAAGCGTGTACTGGAAATTTCTCTCTTTAAGCTGAGAGTATTTTCGAACGGGGAGAGAGCTGAGTAAAATCCACTTCTGGGAGAATACAGATAAATATGAGTGTGTTTAAGGGATCGATGGATCTTGTTTACGTGTTGCTTGGAATGTGTATTTTCCTCTAAAGTTAATGTAGTTGTTTAGTGGGAAGAGGGGTGTAACAGCAAAGGCATCACTCACACACACACACACACACACACACACACACACACACACACACACACACACACACACACACACACACGCTTGTCTCTTCTACTGTCACCTTGAACCGACGTCTGTGGGAAGGTGATGGTGAACCTAATTGGGATCGATCGTGGGGCTAATCGTTTTCGGTGCTGACCCTCGGGAAGCTGGTGAATATTGGAGGGCGAGGAGTGGACGGGGGAGGGGAGAGAGGGAGTGGAGAGGGAAGAGAGGGAGATAGGGAGATAATACGTAGGGGGTAGAGGGGGGAGAGACTAAGGAGAGAGAGAATCTGAGATGGGAGACTGGGATTCGGTAGTGGACGAAGGAATGGGGTGTGGTGGGGGGCTGAAGTAGGGTAGGGCCATCACTTAGTCTTTGGAGGGGAAAGGGGGACAGGGGGCGATGGAGAGGGGGCTGGGAAAGGAAGAGAGAAGTGGGGGATGGAGAATAGGGAGATGAGGAGAGGGGGAGGATGAGAGGCACTGAGAAACTGGTAAGTGGAGAGAAGAGGAAGGGATAGACGGGTAGAGGGAAGGAGCACAGGGATGAAGAGGGGAGTGTGAAAAGAGGCGCCTCTCCCTAGACACAGGACTGTGTAGATGAGGAGGGGGGGACTAGGATGGGAGAGAGAGGTAGGGGTGAGAAAGGAGGTGCCTCGCCTTAGAATATGGAAGGGGAAAGAAAGAGAGGGAGGAAGATGGAGATTGGATGGGGGAAAGTCAGGGAGGGGGATGAGTGCCTCTACCAAGGATTCAGTAGAGGAGGGAAGGGGGTGGGGATTGAAAGAGGGGAGTACGAAGGAGTAGAAAGGCAAACACACAACAACAGACTTCTAATTGGTCGTGTTTGTTACGGAGAAATATAGAATTGTGATATCTAATCCCCTTAGTTAATAATTATATTTAATCAACCAGAGCCTCTAGCCGATCCCGCCAAGAAAATGTGTGAAGGACCACCGTACAGCATACTAAAAAAAGAAAAGAAAGATATTGAGAAATAACAAAACCCACCTAGCGCTGTTGCTGTATTGTCTATGATTTGGATTTTCTTTTCCTTTTTAGGTATGCAAGTGTTTAGCTGGAGGTAGAAGCAGTTTGTCAATATTATTTCTGTATCTCATTTTGCCACAGTCCTATGCATTTTCTGCACCATCTGCAAGTTTACTGTAGAAATAATGCATTTCTTCGTTTGATTGAAAACGTTTGCCATGATTTAGCAACCATTACCTCCAGTGTAAATCGACTGGTCTGCTATAAAGTACCATATTATCATGTTCTTAGAAAAGTTCACCTATACAGTATACATTACTTGGCTCAAATCACTTCATAGCTCGCGCTTTGATAATTTAGCGGATTTATCTCTTGTAAACGCTTCTTGTATGGTTTGCTCCTCATTGTAGGTACAATTTTCGTCAGCAATCACTGTAGTGTCTGTCATTTCTCTATACTTTTTGTGTCATATGGTAACCAAAACCGAACACAGCACTCCAGGTGTGAGCATACTACGGAATTTCGAAGGTATGTTTTGAATTATATTAATATGTTATCTTTCATTACAGCTTTAGTGTACGGTATACATTTGTTGTTGTCTTCTTTTGATTAATATTGTCATTCACATTTTCGGGTGTAGTATTCATCATAGTGTACCGTAAATAACCTACCGGTTATTACTTCTTTACTCTTTATGAAGGAGTTTGCATTTATCATATTAAAGCTCATTTTCTGCATTCAAATCCATCTGAACAGTTCATCAAAATCGCTTAGAATTATCTTAGTACGGTTATGCTCTCTCTGTTCTAGAATGTTATATTGTCAGCAAATTTGGCTAGTTTACAATACAACCTACAGTACGTCAGTACCAATGATATATTCGTAAATTATAAACAGAATGGGAAGGGGAGTGGAAGACGGGGAATTAGGGAGAGCCGGAGAAAGGGGGGCACCTCTCCTCAGAACCCGCCTTACCCCTGGAACTGGCCTCTCACCCCTCAAGCTCGTGTTTGTTAATGTCTGGGCCTAAATATTGCCGACCTTCCCTCCCCCAGGCATTAAATAAGTCAAAAGAGAACGGGCTGGCTCCTCTTCCCTCGTCTCAAGGGCCCCGCCGCGCCTTGCCCCCCTCCTGTATGATAAATGACTCATCTATGATCATGTGAGGGGCGTACACAACCACCAGTCTTAGTTTTTCCCTTGGCTTAATCGTACGGATGCATATTCAGCAGGATATGTCAATGTTTCTTACAATTACTAACTTTAGTATCGTGGTCTTTCTTATTTTAGTTTGGATGACCCCAGTTTTGTTCAGCTTAGACGAGATTAATGTGAGTACAAGGTTAGAGGATGATGTGGAAAATAATGGGACAATGTGAAAATATCTCTGATCAGCCATAAAGTGTTCTGGATGCTATGTTTTTTTTTACTTCAGTGGTCGCATTCTGTCTTATATTGAGGCTAAAGAGATAAAGCTTGTTAAAGAGGGAAGTCATAGATGTTAGTGGGTTAGAATAAATTTGATGAGCCCTTTCTCTGCCGTGGACACAGTAGAGTTGTAATTTATTTTTTATTTCGCCAACACCAGACGATTAAATTTAGTCGAGCAGAATCCTAACAGTCGAAGAATTAAAAGACATACTGTAACATGAAAAGGTCTTCCCTCTCTTTCTATCTGTTTATTACCCGACACCGCATCTTGTGAGCCTGTTTTTGAGTAGGCCGGTCTGTTAGTAACCCCCTTAAGGATTTTTCACGCACATGGTGTTCCGGTCCTGTAGACTTTTGGGACAGTCTGTATTACGTCCTCAATGTTCTGGCATATTTGTAGTACTTTTATATTAATTTTTTCTTTAATGTTAGACGATTATGTCCAGTGTAGGGGATACATGTCCTAATAATGGTGTTAAAAGTAATCTTCCTTCACCGTTTTAATGCGATGTCCTTAATTATATTCTCACAAGCACCTAACAATCTTGCATAGCTTGAGATACGTCTTGCAATGTTAGAAAAGTTATGCAGTACACGATGGACGAGAGTGCGTTTAGATGGTCTGGTCATATGCTTGTGTACAAATGTGTATGAATAGGGTGAAGAGCGTGTATGTGAGCGAGTTTGAGGGCAGTAGGTGGCATGGAAAGCTGAGATGTCTAGATATGGTGAGTGAAGAAGTGAAAAAAAGGACGCAGAAAACTAGAGGGAATATAGGAATTAGAGTATAGAAATCGAAAGAGCTGGTATACGAATGCACAAGGCTTGGGTTTATCATGTGTGTAGTCCCTGCACTCCGATGACTTATTATCCATGTTACTCTTGCAATCTCCATATTTTATTTAACTTAGGAGAGACGCCTTTTACCGAAGAGGGTAATGAACACTATATTAATCCCACCAGTTAAAGTTCTTCCTAACGTGAATAAAATCGTACTGAGATTGGAAGAATAAGAGGGCAAACGGCATCCAATCCTGTGAATTACCTGTCACTCGACGGAATGCTCTCTTCGGAAAGGGCGTTATGACGACGATCAGTACTGTATAAAATGTTTATGTGAGACTGAATAGGGAATTCTGGAGGCTTGATTGCGTAGCGAATAGATGTACTCGTATGATCTGTTTGACGGGGCACTATTGATAATTCTACTCTTATGCATTTCTGTTTCTGTTCCTCGTTCCTACCCACTTCACTGATTAGTGAAAAGTAAGGTTAGGATGCTGAAATAGTGACGAAATTCACCTATGCCAGACGATTTTCTTCCGTTCAGTGGACCTTCCTCCGAGATGGTGAATTCTTGCTCCTTTCAGACAATTTTCTACTGATAAAGGGTTCCTTTCTTTCAGGATGACGAATTCCTGCTCTTGGAAGTCTATTTTCTTTTGCTCAGAGATGCTCTCCTTGGAAATGATGGCAATTTTTTATCCTTCCACGTGATTTTCTCCTGTTTACGTATGGCTTTCCTTCGAGTTGATGACATATTCTCGCCCCATGTCAAAGGTTTTCCTCTGTTAAGGTGTGACCTCTGGGGGAATTTTTGCTCCTCAAAGAGAGTTTTCTTCTGCTTAACCTTGCCAGGTAAGGGGCGTCTTTATTTTTCTTTATAGCAAACGCCAGAGTAGAGCTACCCCCCCCCACCCCTCACATTAGAAAGGGATAATAAAGCCACACCCAAACATCCGAATTTGAAAGATCTCTCCAGCGTTGAATAAAACAATTCGAAGGAAACAAAAATATAAAGGGATGCCATCGTAGTTGAGAGACTAATGGAGGGCTCTGGTAGTGAAGGGGTTGAATACTAAGCATACCATAAGCAAGGGAAAGAAAGGCGAGGCGGTGGGAGCGAGGCAGGAGACGTATGAGTGAAGATAAAGCGGGAGGCAGAGGGGGAGGCAGTTTGGGGTGGTAGCTGGTAGGGTTGGGGGGGACGGACAGCTGGTTGTGGATGTGGGGGTTGGTGGATGTTGGTGTGTGTGTGTAGGTGGATTGTGTGTGTGTGGGGGGGGGGAGTGGGTGGGAGGGTGGGTGGAATGTGTGTGTAATAGTGCGGATGGGTGGGTAGTAGGGTGGATTGCGTGGGGGGGTGGATTGTGTGTGTGTGTGTGTGTGTGTGTGTGTGTGTGTGTGTGTGTGTGTGTGTGTGTGTGTGTGTGTGTGTGTGTGTGTGTGTGTGTGTGTGTGTGTGTGTGTGTGTGTGTGTGTGCTAAAGCTAGTGTAACTGTGTGTGTGTTTGTGCATGTATTCGTTTTTATACGTCCCTTAGTGTTCATACTAGGTTGTGTGTTTGTGCATTCATGATTGCTTGAGGCTGCCAGACACAACAGACATAATCAGCCAACCTCTCCTCACTTCCCATCCCAGCATCCATCCCATCCCCGATCGCGTCACATCTGTTCAGCATTCCATGAACACAAACACGACGCTGGTGGAAACAAAAGCAGAGGGAGGGGGGCGCAGCAAATACACCTGTCAGCTTCTGGGTAATAAACAGACACACACTTCTCCGTCCATCACAGAAAACGACTCAGAGCTACCACAGACTTCGCTATTCATGCCGTGGGGCCCAGTTTCCACGGGATCTTCGCTTTTTAGGGAGTTCTGGCGTTTGTAAGGGACTCCATACTCGTCGGGAAGTTAATCTGAGCTCCCGTGAATGTGTTTTAGAGGGATAAACGCCGCAAAAAGCTGGGGTTCAGGCCTATATGCGTCGGTGAGCGAGGTAACTGTGGGTGGTGAGCGTTGGCAGCGCTGGTACGGGTCTCTCAGTGCTTATAACTAACGCCGCCTGTCTGCTACACGGCTAACGAAGCCCTGTTATGTTTACCGAAGCGGCCCTCTAACTTTACAAGAAATGGATCCCGAATCATTCACAGGCGTCATGGCCGTGGAGGGAAGAAGGTTAGGGCCACGTGGAGATGGATGCTTCTTTTCGTAGTGTGACATTTTGTGAGGGTAAATATATGTGCATTACAGCTGCCTTCTAACTTAACAAACCTTGGATCCCGAATCATTCACAGTCGTAATGGCCTTGGAGGGAAGAAGGTTAGGGCTACGTGGAGATGGATGTTGTTTCATTTTGTAAGAATAAATATTTGTGTATTACAGTGGCCACCTATTGACACGGGAAATTGATCCAAATAATTCAGAGTCGTCATGGTTATGGGAGGTTAGGCTTGCGTGGAGGGAGATTCTTCTTCTGGGGGTAAAGATGATTATATATGTGGGCGAGAAACCGAAGCTACTGTCTAATTTTACAAGAAGGGGGGCCAGTATCATTCAGAGTCGCCGTGTGTGTGTGTGTGTGTGTGTGTGTGTGTGTGTGTGTGTGTGTGTGTGTGTGTGTGTGTGTGTGTGTGTGTGTGTGTGTTATTCTTCACTGTCTTGTAAGGAAGATACGAAGTTGCCTTTTAACCTGAGAAGAAGTCGATCTGAAGTATTTTTCATGGGTGTAGAAAGTCTGGCCTGTCATAAGTTAAAATCCTGTTACTCTTAATCATCGTTGTATTGAAGTATATTACCACGTATGAAAGGAAATTAGCACCCGTCTAACTTCACAAGAAATGGTTGTGGCGGTGAGGAGGAGGAGGATAGGCCTGCGTGGAGATCAGTCCTTTTCGTTCTTAGCTGTTTTTCATGCGAGGGTAAAGTTGTGTATTTCAGTGTAAGGAGGTAGGATAATGGTCTCCGTTATAAGTGATGGAAACCTTACTAATTCTTTGTTGTTTTTCTTGTTCTTAGTGGCACTGTTGTCATTGTCTTATCATAATCATTGTCATTATTATTATTATTATTATTATTATTATTATTATTATTATCATTACAGTATAATTATTGTTGTTGTTGTTTGTTGTTGTTGTTGTTGTTAATCTTTATACACATTACGGAGTATGAAGGAGGAAAGAGGGGTGGTAGGCATAAAAGAAGAGTAATGAGTATGATAGATGAGTGTGTGGGGAAGTGAGGCATGGAAGTTGAAGCCAAGGAACTGACAAAGAAGCGGATATAGTATGTAGCGGGAAGTACATGGTGAGGGTTTGACAGAGCACCATAATCTTTGATATGGACGGAATGACTCTATCCAACGGGTGAAGACAATAAAGTACATTTGATAAGAAACTCCAAGAAAAAATATGCAGATGGTTATGCTTATCGTCTCGTAGAAAAGGGGTGAAGGAATGCTATTATACATCCTTGCACGAGGTCGCAAGGTCTGTAGTAATGTAAATAAAAGTCTTCCTATAGTAGCCAGAGTACAATGAAAGACTGCGTTCTGAAGAGGTAGAAGAAAATTGAGAAAAGATTTTGGGTCTGGGTAAACTCCTTCAGCCTCAGGGCGTTACTCATACTTTTTATCCTTGCATTCCAAAGACGATTTTCTTGAGCTGAGAAGGATTTTCGAGGTGGTGGAGTTCGATTCAAGTCTCTAATATAAGTCATCAGTGCAAGAGGTCTTTCCAAAATCAGGAAGAATCGTCTGGGTGTAGTGAGAATAAAAGAAAGGCGATGTTGGATAGAATGCGTTGGCCGCTTCATTACCCTGGCATCTTTTATTCCAGCTGCTTCTAGACGACTTTATTTAACCTTTGTGAATCATGCATAGTGAAGAGATTAGACATAATTAAAGTTTCAAATACCTTACCAAGAGAAGATGTGACAGCTATTGGTCTGTAATTGGAGGGGGTCAGACGAACTCCCTTTCTTCGGAACTGGGTGGATATTGGCTTCTTTCCATGAATTAAAATCCTTCGCGGTTAAATACTCCCCAAAGCTAAATGCAATAGCCAGGCGGAAGCAAGAATTAAAAAGGTCGTGGGGTTAAAGAGTTTGAGGAAGTTGAATGGTACTGGAGTATGAACTAGAGTGTGAACAAGAAGTCTTATAAAATCTCTCCGTAATATTGTTCGTGAGTTAGAGGTATTGTGGTATGAAGGAATGTAACGTGATCAGCAGATTTTGTTTGTCTGTCTCTGTCGTTTGTGGGATGTTTGGAGTGACGCAGTGTGAACAGAATATAACCAATGTATCTTTCAACTCTTTCTCGTCTCTGCGGTCCCCGTCTTCTAACCTCCCTAGAGCCAGAGTCGTGTTAAGGATATACTCTAGTGTAGATGGACGACTATGAAAGATAATCCCAGCTCGTCAGCCCCATATCTGGTTCCCACACTGGCGTCTGTCAGGTAAATATTCATCTGGGAGTGGCTGGCCTCCCGTGGGTAGGAACACATAAAGTAGGGCCGTCAAATAAGTGGCGGAAGGGAAACGGTGCAAAGTAGGAACAAACAGGTCTTCGTCTTTGCCCGCCTGTATGTGGTCTGATGCAGGACCGGCCTTTCATCACGGACGGAGAGTGCTCTGTGCCAGTGGTGGCTACGTACGTATTGGAAAAGAGTGGGTGTAACGAGAATTATGTATGTGAGAGCTGAATTGTTGTTGTGCCTAGCAGGGAAGCAGTCTCCCATGCAGGGCCGACCCGTGCCGTGAACCGGTGCTCCGCGGTTTTGGTGAATAGCGCCATACCACAACGAAGCACGGAGGTTTGGTTCCTGGATGGACGCCGCATTTGCGTCTTCACGCAGTTAACAGGGGCTCAGTGGTAGGCTTCACATCACCTTATTTTGTTATATGGTTTCCGGGGCTACAGGAAGCCATTAGGCTTGACACTCTGTGTAGATCCACCTGAAGTGAAAAGAGTAAAAAAAATGACAGGAAGGATGGGGAGAAATAGGGAGAGGAGGACAGACAGAAAAAGAATGATAAGGGTGAAGGAAGAAGTAGGCAGCACTGCAAACGGTGAGTGGTCGATGGTCATCACTACCCACCATCACTGAAGTGTTGTGATTGCTGTGTCTGTGTTGAGAATTGTGCATTTGGAAGTTTAAGTGTTGTGATTACTGTTTGTATGTGTTTAAAAGTATGAAAGTGTTGTGGGTATGAATCGACTGGGTGCGAACTTATGCAACTATAGGAAGGGACATTGTACCAGCAACCTTTTTGAATTCCACAGCGACTGGATCTCGAACACATGCAACCATGGCATTGAGCCGCCGTGATAAACGCAAAAAGCAAATGAGTTGTTGTCGTTGTTGCTGCTGCTGTTGTTGTTGTTGTTTGTTTTTGTTGCATAACCCCAGTCTATCTGGCTGAACAGATCCGTCGCCCTCAGGTATACATCTGCTTCTATGGGAACGGCCCACAGGTACAGTACAGTGCATAGACCATGTAGGGATCCCGTCCTCTCTTGAGGTCAACAGCACCTCACCAGAGTCGGACCAGGGTCTTTCCCATGGCGAGATGCAGGGAGAATCTGGGGTGGTTTGGTTTCTGGGTGGACGCTGAAGCTGCTCCACCCTTACTGCACAATGTCATTACGTGTGGGCATCCCTTCCGAGCCAAGCAAACAAGTGCAAGTCATTAGGTGGGAAAGGAAAACTGAATCTGAGCAGTTTAGAAATAAACTAGAGTGGTGCATTCAATAAGAGAGAAAGGCGAGCCGGGGTAAAGGCAGAAGCGGAGGAAAGAAGCAAAAGTAGCGCAAGGATAGAAAGAAAGAAAAGGTGGAACAGGAAATGAGAAGGGAAAGGCCAGCCATGAAAGCAGTTGTGTTGGATTAAACGAACTAGGGCAAGGGTAGGAAGAAAAAAATGTGGAACACTAAATGACAACTGGGAAGGGCAAGGTAAAGCGAACCAGCTAGCGGAAGGGTAGAAACAAACAAGAGGTGGGGGTGTGAAATGAGTAGGGAGGGACTGTGCTGGGCGAGGTGCTGGTGGTGGTGGCCCTCCCTCTGCTTATCACCGTAGCTCAGGGGTAACGGTCTCGGCGCGATGCTAAGTAACCCAGACGTTGGCGTAAACTGCTAGCGCGTGCCCGGCCACCCAGCGCCAGATTGCCCCCCTCTTATCCCCCTCCCACCCTCCTCTCCCCCTCCTCTTCTCCTTCACCCCCTTCTCTTCCCCTCTACTCCTTCTCCCCGTCCCTTAGTTTCACCAAAAGCCGGTTCCACGGTCCGTTCGTGGTGTTGGAGAGGGACGCCTTCTGGTGGTGACATCCATATAACCCGGCGGCTCCACTGCCTGGCTATACAAACGTCCCCCTGTAACTTTCTTATCCCCTTTTGGTGGACTGCAGGAAGAGGGCAACTTAAGCCTGTGGTCCACTTGATTCACTCTCAGATGAGCCTGGGGTTGCAGCTACAAGTACTGCTAATTCTACTGTCCATTTGTATATATACATCGTCAAACCACGTCGATCCTCCAACATGTTTGTCATTAATTAAAAAGAAAAATAAGGTTTCGCAGTGGTCATTTCCCTCAGTTTCATTAGTGCGATCAGTTTCATACTTGTTTCATTTGTTTCGCTCACCAGTACGATGGATTTCTCAGTCGTTGTTTTGGTGGCCTCTTTCACGTGTACGATCGGTTTGCTGGTTTGCTGTAGCGTGTTTGTTTTCATGTGACGGAACAGGACCACTGTTACAGCTTGAATACTAAGTCGTGATTGCATGAATTTCGACGAATCTTAGTTATGAGCTTGGTATGATTCTCCATGGTTACGCCACTACAATGATTTATGTTCCAATCTAACTACACATGGCCGACAACTGAGGCGGAAAAGGTTAATCTACCATTGATTTATGCCCTATTCTAACTACATTTGGCCATCAGCTGAGGCGAAAAGGGCTAATCTACTGCTGATTTCTGCACCATTCTAACTACACTTGGCCATCAACTAGCCTAAGCTGAAAAGGGTTAATCTACCATTGATTTATGCCATATTTCTAACTACATTTGGCCATCAACTGCGATGAAAGGGGTTTATCTTTGTCAGGTAAAAATAAACCGACTATATATTCCTAGTCAAAGCCACTTTCATAGGTACCCCAACCACATCTGTCCCAATATGGTTAGCACTTATATGGACAAAGTAAATAAGCAGTAAAATAGGTATCATGTTGCTAGTTTGTTAATTCCATGGATGGAGACCAAGATGATCGTTTCATTGTCGGCTTGAAGTTGCTAGTTCCTTCGTTAATCAAGTTACGTAAATATAGTTACCACCACCACCACCACCACCGCCACCGCCGCCGCCGCCGCCGCCGCCGCCGCCGCCGCCGCCGCCGCCACCAGTCTTCCTACTTAATGTATGATACTCGTAAGGTAGGGTCAAGAAACAGGGAAAACGGAAGTACGAAATTTGGAAGACTACCAACAGCAAGCTTATCGAAGTCTTAGTCATTCGCAATCCAGTTTCATAGTCGTTAATTCTTGAGTCCATGCTAGCTCCCGAACCTGTAATTCATTTATATCAACTAGGCGGAGATGTTCGTTCTTTTGCTGCTCATCTCTCGTAGCTCACAGGCAGAATAAGACAGTACTACGGCTCCACTTCCTTTCCATAGACCTTCATCATGACTAGCACCATATTCTAGTGTTACCTCTTGCTACACCCCAACACTCAAGATGGGGAGATGGCAAATTTACGTCTACTTAGAGTGAGCAGACGATACTTCTAATAGGTTCCGACGCGCACCAGTGGAGATACAGAGAAGAACAGCGATATCCCTCCTCTTGCAGCTTAAATCACGTAGGTCAGTGGCAGAATAAGAGTGCCACGGCTGTACATCATTTTCATAGCACTTCTTTGTGACTAGCATCATGCTCTAGGGTCAGTCTCTTGTTACTGCATTCAACATAGAGAGGTGCCATATTTAAAAGTGCTCAGGGTGAATAGTAATGGCTGTAACATCGGTGTAAATATGTTTGAGAGAGAAGAGGGTGGGGAGATGAACTGGGGAATAACTTTTAAGTGCGGTACCGTACCTCAAAAATATATTTTCCTGGCCATTAAAAAGCTGTTGCAAGCCAGCACTATACATGGTGACATGCATTAAGCAGACGGGCTACAATTACACTGCAACAATCACAGGTCGAACTGTGACAAGACCCTGTGGCCCTTACCTTTGACTGGTTGTTTTGAAAATCGAATCCCTTCATCTTTTCTTTTCTGAACATTTACACCAAGTTTGATCCAAATCGGAAAAAAACTGCAAACTGACCTGGCCGTGTGACCGACTTTGACCTTTGACACTGTTCTCAAAAACAGTAAGTCAGCTTCTTGGCAGACTCTCAGCATTTCAACCGAGCTTGGGTTTAATCATGTAAAGAATATAGTGATTTATTTCACACGCAGACACAGAAGGGTCGAGTTTCTTCTTTTCCCTGTGGCTTCGACTAATTGTTCTCAGCATTTGCTCCCTTCGTTCTTATTTTACTCTCAGCTGTTCCAGGCTTGTCCTAAATCGGTTAGAGTCTCTCAGTTTGACCTTGTTACTTGCCCATGGCCCTTGACCTATTCTTCTCAACAGCAGTAGATCAGTTTCATGACTTTAGTCGCTTCACCACAATTGATTGAAAAAAAAAAAAAAAAAAAACTAGTACACTACAACTAGTTCCCATGTCGCCAACTAGTCTCTTCGTTGGTAACAGACATGTTTACATACCGTACATGGTCACATAGCAATACAAGCCGGTAGGCGACGATGGCCAGCTGTAAGTGGACCAAGCTTCGTCAGGTGCCGGAAGTGAGTTTCGACACTAAAAGTCATTTCTGTATGGAGGTACTCGAGTGCAACATTCCATCCAAGAATCATGGCCCTGGCTTAATAATATTCGGAACCTTAGCATTTCGCGCGAGCAAGGTCGTAATTTTGGCGCTTTTCATATTTTCTTCACATGATGAACTTCGACCCCTGACCTGGCTGATATAGGTCATGCATGTAGGAAGCACACTTGTAGTACTCATTAACGTCTATTAACATGCAAAGTTTCATTCGATTCTATCCACCCACTGTGGAGCAAAGGAACTTGAAAATTCGCGGAATGGCCCACCAGAGGTACAGCTTCTAGGTGGCGCTGCCAGTGAGTGGAAAAGAGTTTTGATACAAAATGCCATTTTTATATGGAGGTGCTCATGTGCAACATTCCACCGAAGAATCATGGCCCTGGCTTAATGGTCTTCGCGCCTTAGCATTTCGCACGAGCATAGTCGTGATTTTAGCTGTTTTCACCGTTTTTGCATTTGATGACCCTTGATCCCTGACCTGGTCCAATGCAGCACACAGCTGCACAATAGAAAATTGTATTACTATTCATCTTTTATAAGCATGCAAACTTTCATTCAGTTCCATCGAGCCGCTTGGGAACTAAGAAAGCATTTTTGAAAACAGGTACTGGTTGCTAGGGACGCTGAGGCCAATCTTCGCGGGGTTGCCACTCGAAAACTAGAGGAGAGAGGGGAAAAAAATGTATGGCACGCTTGCAGTAGGGCATGACTTCAAGATTGCGCGTAAAGAAGTCACAGCTTTACGCCCATTAGTAATGCTTCTACAGCACAAAACGTGAAAATTACGAAAAAGGCGGTTTTTCGACTGTTGGTGGGAAACGAGTAGTTGCCAAGCAACGAAAACCTTGTGGACACAACTAGGTCACAGAGTGGTCATTGTGTTCAAGTTTGGTCGGAATCAGTTAATTCTGAAGGGTAGAAGTGCCTTCCATAATTAAACAAGACAGGAAAAATTCAAGAAAACACGACCAACAGTAAGGGCAGCACGGAGCTGACCAAAAATAACATGTGAAGATGTTTGTCAGCTTCCAAATACAGCATACATAATCGAAACACAGAGTCATGTCTGTTTCTCAAACTTTTGCCTCAGAGGGTCTCATCACGCTGAGGACGGAATCGGAATCCTGATGCAATTTTTCCCGTCCTGAAAGCTGGGGTAGAAGCTGGAAGAAAAACACTCCGTTCTAAGCATTCTTCGCTCTCACTGTCGCCTACATTACGTCTGGCACTGAGAAACGCAATATCCAAACCGTGGCACAGCGAAGACGGGTATTATCTCAACTTTTACTCTGGTCTACACGATCGGATGTATAGTCAGTTTATGCGTCGTACCTTAAATGGCATACCTCACATCTCTTTCAGAGCAGTTTATTTCTCATGTTATGCCAGAACTGAAAATAAATATAGTTAACACAGATAACACAGAAAAAATTTGAAGATGTGATAGTTAATAAATCGCCAAGGGAAATGTATTACGAAACAGGCAAACCGTCGGAACTCAAACATAGAAACAGCATAAGATAAGTGTATAAAAAGAGAAGCCTATTAACTCACTATGAAAAGATATCACGAAGCCTACAGTGCTGTACCCTGTTCACTTTAACTTGATCTAAAATTGCCATCCCTGCATCTTTTATGCTGAACGGTAACACCAGATTAACACTAGAATATGATGCTAATCAGGAAGAAGTGCTACAGAAAGGATGTAGAGCTACAGTATTGTCTTTTTCTGCCACTGAACTACTTAAAAAAAAAAAAAAAAAAGCTGCAGTGGGATGAAGTGTGTGTGTGTGTGTGTGTGTGTGTGTGTGTGTGAGAGAGAGAGAGAGAGAGAGAGAGAGAGAGAGAGAATTACCCCTCGTCCATTGTGTCACTGAGGATCTGTTGGTCATGTGGTTAGAAGAATGATACGCTGTCTGAAAGAACGCGAGGTCGACACCGCCAGGCTGGATCAGGAAACAGCATGATGAATTAAATGTCGTTAAAACAGACTCTACTGATATTCCAAGAGACCCACCATGCCATAAAAACCTCGTCCTGAATGACACCCCCCCCCAGTATGGAGGGTGGTTATTAGCGTCGAAGTGGTGACATGCGAAGGCGTGCGGAACGTGGGAGAATCGCCTAGTCTCTCTCTCTCTCTCTCTCTCTTGCACCCTGAATCTACTGTATGGCTTTGATTGGGTCGAGTTGTAAAGTATTTTTGTTTTGGGTGATAAGGATTCGCCCCCTTGCCCCCCGACTCTCTCTCTCTCTCTCTCTCCCATGTCACCCCCTTTCCCCTCCCCCCTCCCCACCCGGGATCGATGGTGGTGAGGGTCGGGGTCTGCAGATTGGATTCTTTCAGATGGTGTTGGTCGGTCATGACGATAGATTCTGATCCTCCTCTTATATTCTCTAGTTTTTTTTACTTGATTTTTTTTTTAAATGGATTAGCGATTTTTTCCCTAAGGTAATCCGTATCATTTTTTTTTTTTTCTTAGGACTGTTTTTTTTTTTTTTTTCTTGCAATGTTTTATTTTGCTATTTTTGTCAGCTTCGCATACTTTTTTCTTTCATTTTCCTTTTTTTTTTTTTCACTTTTCATACTGCCCTCTTTTTGGTTGAAGCGACGGGTCTAATCTATTTTGTCACCCTTGGAGGAACAACATCGTGTGAAACCCAACCTTGACGGGCATTTGAAAGTGGATACTCTCATATGCTTGCAGATGTTCGTAGCCTATTGGTTCATCCCCATTTTAGCACTCAGATATACCCATTGCAGCACTTCAACTTTCACATGCATCACGCTCACGTCAAATATCCCTTCCCCATTCTTAACTTGACATACATGGGAGAGTCTTTTTTTTTTTTTTTTTTTTTTTTTCCTGTACCATATCTCTTCGTGGAGGTGATCCAGCCCCATAATGGATATCATGTGGACTCTTGCGTGTTAGTTCTCATTCCTACATTGGGCCATATTCTGATGGAAGAGAAAACTGCGTAGCGCCATTCTTTCGGCGACTTATTGTGCGTAATACACCTTGATGTTCTCCATAATCTATTTTTCAAACCATGGTGGAGTCCTACGGTATTTGCTCTTTTTCATCATTTCTTCCGAACACTTTTCAGCGTAGTCCCATTCTTTCATTTCTTCACCATTTCACTTAAAACTTAATACTGTTGTTCCTTGAGTGAATTCCCCCAAACACATTGTTCACTTTTTAGGCCTTTTTTAGTGTTTTGTGGTATCTGAGGTCAAACTATACACAGATTTGGGGGATCCTATGTTCATGTATGCCCATAAATTATCACAGCCGTATGTACAGAAGTGCCTTTATGTCAGACTGCTGTAGCTGTGTGAAGACCATCCTGCATTCCCTTAGAACTTTTGGCAATCTTTAATGTTATTCATGTATTGTTGATATCGACACAATTTGCCTTGATAACGTACCGGATGATAAAAAGGTGTCATAGGCAAAGTATATCGCTTAGGAAGAGGTGCTACGAACTCTCCCACGTCACCTAGAATGCGGCACACAGTACATCTAGCAGTAGTTTATAGTTTCATTGTTTACACTCTGGCTTGTGCGACGAGGTTTTTGGGTTTTTATCATTCGAACGTAATATTATTTTCTGCTTTGAACCCACATTTCAGGCAGTTATAAGTAATGGCTGCAGTTTGCGCACACACACACACACACACACACACACACACACACATCTGGTTGGTTTAAGTGTCAGCATTTTCAGTGACATAACTACTGTATACCTGTATCTGTCTATCTATGATCATCTTTCTTACATTCCTCATGGTGGCTAAAGCATTGGTTCTAATGCACTTAAATCATTCGTAAATTATATTGTGTCCAGCCCTGAAGCCACACATATCAGGCAGTGGTAGGTAATGACAACAGTAGCCGGTGGATGTTGAGATACGACGCAGCTGGGAGCTTACTGGCAGTTCCAACAGATATTACTGTAACTAAGTAGCACTCCCTAATGTACTCCAGTCTCGTCTTCTGCATGCCAGGCCAGGGAGGCAGGGAGTGAGAGAGGGAGGGAGTGAGGCGCTGGACGACTGGTGAAATACTTGTTTGTTTGCTTGTGTTTCTCAGCCACTCACTCATGTCGCCCCCAGTCTAATACAACCATTAAACCAGCCTTTTACGTCCAGGGTTGGTGCGGGAGAGGGACGCCTTCATGTGGTGGCACTAATAAAACCAGGTAACTTCTCTACCTGGTTACACAAAGGTCTCTCAGCTACTTCACTATCCCCCGAAAGGAAGATGGTGGACTGCAGGAGGACAATTTAAGCCTGTTGTCCACCGGGTTCGTGTCCCGGTGAGAACCAAGGTTGTCTCCTCCTCTGTAAATCATGGGAGATTTTACTGCATCGCATTTTTCCTTACCTCTCAAACCTCTTTCACCTCATTTGATTGGCCAAGTGTTAGACTGGAAGGTCGATTTAACTAGTGACCAAGGAGACTCATTCCTAGTTCATCAATAAGGCTCATCGAACTTCAAGCAAAACACGACTTTGTATTTGTTAAGTGACCCAGTTCTGCCAGATGAAAACAAGACCATAACTGACTTAACAATGGACTCTATCTTACCTGTGTAGTTACATGGGAAGTTTCAGGCCTACTGAATATCCTTGCTGGGTAAGAAAGCTCCCTAACACCTTATCCTTACTGATTTATTTCTGGATGCGGGTGGCTAATATTTTGTACGTTATTTATGCAGAGTATGATAATATTAGAATGATTTAAGTAACCCAGATGAGGACGGCAAGATGTAATAGGCAAAATAAATCACTTAGGAAGAGGTGTTAGGGAGTTTCCTTAACCGACGAGAATACAGGCCTCAGAGCTGGACCATAAAAATTAAGACTCTGAATCACAAAATTACCATCAGCTCAGATTTTATTTCGTGTAGGAAGAACAAGGAAAGGGGAAACAAGATTTTTTTCCATTCGTGCAAAACTTTTCAGAGCTACGAGAGGGAGGTGTAGCCGCGGTGTGGTCTTCTTTTTCGCTTCGATGAGATAAGTTTCATTTTATTCTTGCTACGTCCTGGTGATTTTATTAAACTTAGTAAAGGTTTCTGGTGGTGAAAGAGGTTTTTGAAGGCTGCAACTAACTCTTCCCATTTCTATAGGTTTCAGCTCAGTTGAATAAAATCGTCTGAAGATAAAAATATACTGAGATGAAGATAAAAATATACTGAGATAAAGAGTCACCGTATCGATGAAGTTTCACTGTACTGAATAAAACCATCCAGGGTTAACTAGATGTTGAAAGGAAGCTATTGTTTCTAATTGTGATTCAGGATGCCTTCCCTACTGAATAAAATAATTGTTATTGTGTCTTCAGTCTTACCTTTTTTTTTTTTTTTATGTGAGGAAGAAGGAACCAAAGGCAATGGGCCCGCAATACTGTTCCCTCCAAGAGAAAAACAAAATACAACCTGAACGTAAACCCAGTGGACTGCAGGCTAAAATGATCCTTCTCTTGCAACCCACCATCTTCCTTTCGGGGGATAGGGAGTTAATCGAGGGACATGTATAGAATCAGTGCCACTGCATGAAGGAGCCCCTCTCTAGCATTAAGTATAATCGTCCATAACCTAGGAGTGTCAATATCGCGGTGGAAAAGTTAGTCTGAATCATAATATTCAACTCCCATCCACTTCCAGCTTACGTACCATTTTTATTTTTTGCTCGAATACACAATTTCTAAGTTTCAGGTGACGTACGAAAGCAATTAGACAGCAATTTCGCACAATGAATGGACAGCTATAAATACAGGACTGACAATTTCATCCAAAATGACATAGGAGAGACATACAGTACGTATTCTGACATGAAGCATTCATTGAGGCATCCGGGATAGTGAAAGTTTAGTGGATTCAGTGTTGTTGCGACCGTGTGAAGAAAATACCAAATAGGTCCTCGAGCTGAAAGGGTTAAGGTAGGAGTGACTAGCTAAACTCCTACAAAATATTCTAATACATTATGTTGGACCACGAAAATCACATGACCAGGGCCCGCATTCTCGTTGCGTAAAGGAAGCTCTCAAATACCTCTTCCTAAGCGATTTATATTGCTTATTACACCTTACTACCCTCCCCTGTGTTACGTAAATCCCTCTAATATCGCCATACTTTGCATAAATAACGAACAGAGGGACATTAAAAAGGCATATCTAGAAGTAAATCGCAAAGGAAGAGGTGCTAGGGAGCCTCCTTAAGCGACGAGAAAGCGGACTCAGGTTTCGGGGATTGCTGCTCACTCTCACATCATGTATCGCAATGAAATAAGTCACTGTTTATGTCCGAAAATGTATTGTACCATGTAGAAGAGGAGCCTAGAGGAGCGATTTCTATTGATGTTTTGACTGAGGATACAGAATTTTATAATTAATTCAGCTTATGATGGAGGATTTTAGCAGGTCATAGCTTAGTACAGTTAGTGAGTTTAGTAGTACAGAAAAGACAGGTGTTACTGGCATTAGATGTTACGTCATTCACCTGCCCCCCCCCTCTCTCTCTCTCGTTGGAAAAGAAAGGTGCCCTCGTGCACATGTGTGTGTGTGTGTGTGTGTGTGTGTGTGTGTGTGTGTGTGTGTGTGTGTGTGTGTGTGTGTGTGTGTGTGTGTGTGTGTGTGTGTGTGTGTGTGTTCGCCATGTATAATCTTGTCATCCTACATAGCCGTGACAAGAAAGGTGGCCTCCCTCCGACAAAGAGTTGAGAATTCTGCAGTGGCACCTCGTCCTCTCCGTGGACTTGCAAATCTGCCCAGCTCACTAATCCCACCCAGAACCCCATCACAGACCTGACACTTCCTCCACCGCCACCTCCACCACCAAGACGCTCCCTTCACCACCACCACCACCACTGCCATAACCAAAGCCACCAATATTGCCACTCCCACCACCACCACAGTACATTCATCATCACCATCACCATTGCACTTGTTACCATCATCACTGTACTACTGTCATCACCATTATACGAGTAACCATCACCATCATCACAGCACCCAGCAGCACGAGCCCTAATACCACGATCATTAGCCATCTCAAGTAATACAGCAGTTATTATAATCGCTGTTACCACCACTAGCCTCACCATTACTATCACCACCACGACAAACACCACTGCAGTCAATCTCAGTGCTTCTATCACCATTAATGTTAAACGCCTCCATCACCGTCTTAAAGGGATTAATAAAGGCTACGTCTAACCCCTCCAAAAATTGCTCTAAAACAGAATAAATCGTCTGGAGGTAGCAAGAAAAACTAAACTAAAGGAACTATTGGGTTGATGGAGTGAACGCGCTACAGGTTAGGATAAGGAGTAATTTCTGGAATATGTAAAGGAAGTAGAACCTGTAGGACTGTGGGTTTTTCATACTTTGCATTTTATTTTCCTTAACGTCTGACAGTTTTAACAAGTTCACGAGAAACCTAGGGCACCACAAATTTTAAAATTATCACAAGCAGCTAACATTTTGACCCAGGATAAAGAATGTAGTTTACTTTTGCTTACGAAGGGTGAGTTTGCTGAGCTCATAGTAAGTCACGGGAGCCAAAGGACTGCGCGATTATTTTAGTCGCCATCCCAAATTGAAGCATCACACACACACACACACACACACACACACACACACACACACACACACACACACACACACATACAAAAGGATGTTCTGCTTCTTACACCCAACCTTAAAGTTCGTGTTATAGGCACGAAGTAGAGCCCTTCCCAGCGTCTAAGCTCTTCACTTGACGTCTCCTGTTTACTCCTTACATTCACCAAACAACGGAATACTCAACACTTAGATATAGCCCTCAACAACCCATTCCCTACCATGGCCTAATCCTAAGCTGAATAAAATCGTCTGTAAAGCATCGAAAATATAATACAGATGACGTCGTTGGGTTGAAGAGACTATTAAATCCACTTTTCTCACACTAGACTAGGACCTGTACACATACTGGCACAGGGGACTTCTTAACACCTTTTCCTTAGTGACTTATGCCATATTGAACACCTTGATATACCTTGAAGTGACAGTCTCAGGCCCGCATTCTCGTAGGTTAAGAAGACTCCCTAGCACCTCTTCCTGGGCGATTTATTTTTGGATCTGACTGGTTAATATCCATTTGCACGTTACCTATGCAGAGTATGGTGATATATAAATGATTTATATAATACGGAGATGGATTGTAAGATGTACTGAGCAAAATAAGTTGCTTTCGAAAAGGTGTTTGGGAGCTTCCTCGACCGAAAACGAGCCTCAGTCTCCTACGACACAGCATATTAAAATCGTCTGGTGTAGTCAGGAATAAAATCGCTGAGAAGAAATCATGATGAAAGGGTTAATTTTCCCTTGGATTTCACTTACGGTACATGTTTTAAACGTCGACATGGTATGCAAAATAAAACACTGAGGAAAATGTGCATTAAAATAAACAGAGCACCAAAACAGTTTTCTTTTTCTTTTTCTTTTTTTCATCATTACTTGTGAGGGGCTTGAGAGAAAACTGAAGAGGGCCACGAGGATGTTACGATGCCCACATGCGGGGAATGAAGTGAAAAGGTTTGAAACACTGTCCTAAGCGAATTATTTTGCATAGCCTATTTCACCTTAATATTCTCGCGCAGGCTATATTATTTTTTTATCTTTTTAACAGGGTATCGTCAGAGTCTGCACGAGAAATATACCAGTACAAGAGGGTGTTAAGCTGTGAAGAGAATTGTGAATGTGTATGAGTGGGTGAGAGTGTAATAATGTGAGCGAGGCTAACCAAGGTCGGCTGGATTTGGAGCACAGCTGTGTCCCAGTTGCCCTCTGAAGACAAAATCACTTAATATATGGTGTTACGGTACATCATTTTCTACGACCCCATTATGATACCAGATCAAGTATTTCACGATTTTTTAATGAATTAAAAACAAATCTGGCATCTCGAAAAAAAAAAAAAAAGCATATTTAAGGCAATTCTGATTCATCACATTTCTAAAACACTGAAGAATGGAATAAATCACAATCTCAAATAATACTTATGTCATGTTCGCTCTCTCTCTTCAAATATCCTAGGTAAGCTGAGTTATACGAAGCTTCCTCTATTAGAAATCGATTTTTATTATTGGGAGTTTTACAAAAGATTAATCTCTCTCTCACTCTCTCTGAACTTTATTTTTATAAATACTGGTGGTCATTTTTTATTCGTTATAGGCCTACACGGAGCTCTGTGTATGTGGTAATGTTCATGATAATCCTCCTATATCTATAATTCCCATTCGTTCATTCTAATAAGTTATAAATATTAACGTAACTTTTATTAAGATTACTTATTTATCATTCACAAGCCTTCACGCAATGAGGGACGAATAAGCTGTTGCTGGAGGCCAACCATGCGTTATAAAATAGTTTGTCTTAAAATTGTTGTTTTCTGTTTAAAATCCGTTTAGAAAAAACGGTATTTTCAGCATAAACTTTACCATTATTGTACTGGTTGAATCAAGGGTAGATGAATGAAACATGTTGTCAAAAACGGATAGCTCTTACTGACACATTTGATATTGTGGTGGTAAGTAGGAAGACTTCAAGGGTCGCGTGTCCTCCAGGATGGAAGTTTAGAGAAAAGATGGAAGTGATGCTGCAATTACGGTCCATATGTACAAGGAAATGACGGGAGCAAAGTATATTAAGTTTTGTGGTAACTAAAATAACAACAAAAATAATAATAATAATAATAATAATAAATCCAGGCTTAAATGGGGAAGGGGTACAACTAAAGAATGTACGGTAGTTACAATACACCCCTTCAGTCCGATGACGTGTTTGGCTATTCATCCTATTACCTGACAGCAAAGCAAAACGCTCTTGTACTTAAGGGTAAAAAAAAAAAAAAATAGATAAAAAAGCTACATATAACCGGTTCCATTCAAAAGGCCTTTCCAAAAAAATTGAGCAAACGATAAGGAGGCATACAAGAAAAAAATAATAATAATAAAAATAAATGGCGTTCTATGGTACGAGTTGCACATAACTTTTGCTTTACCTAAACATGAGTGACAAATAGTGGTACAAAGTGCAAGGGAGGGAACATACCAGTAAGCGATAAAAATACACCTCTTCCTTGGCGATTTATTTTGCACATTACACCTTAATAACCCTAGTATGCTGCAAAGTATGCCCAAATAAATATAACGTCCATTAATAGTATAGTTGAAATAAGCAAATAGTCTGACCTACCCAAGTGATATAGGTGTGGATGGCAAGTGGATGAAAAGATGTGGAGTGAACCTGGGATAGGAGCAGGGTGGATGGGTATGGGTAGCAAGATGGAAGGCAAGATGGAAGTATGGGGTGTAGGGAGTAACAATAAGAGAATGAACATAAGTAGGGAGGGGTGGGTAAGTGTAAAGAGGCTTGGAAGCTGAGAGATCAATGTAACCTGGGCGTGACTCAGGACAGGAACAAAGGCTCTGGGGTTAGCCTACAACGTTTGCCTCCAGATCTGTGCATGTCCTGAGTGTACGGTTCAAAGCTCAACAAATAACAGATACGTAAAATTGGTGTTGATACAATCGCCTTCACTTCTAAGTAATACAGGGATTGGTGTGTTGAGGGTCTTATGTGGCACCACCGTACTTGCTTACGTTTCATGTCTACTGTGGCATGATCACTATAACTGGTCTCCTCCAACACAGTAGACTTGAGACATAAACAAATACACCACTGTCACATGAAACCTTGATCACATCACTTTCTACAGTACAATACTTATAAGTGCGGGTATCCTAGTACGTGCCTTCATGTGATCGCATAAATTATGTCCACAATGTTGGTTTACATGAAAGACAATTATAGTATACAGAAATTAACATGTATCTGCATAGCCCTTACAACACACTGAATTTAATATGCATGGCTCTAACTACTGATACCCATTCCCGCTTGTACTCGACCAGCATGAGGATGGGTGAATTCTGGCTATCATTCTCCCTTCAAGGAGAGGATCAAATACAGACAACGAAGAAAAACAGGAAGGCCCAACTTGGAGACTGAGGGTTGGACAACACACCGATGACAGAATGGTGTTAAGAATGAATGGTGGAGTATATGTGCAAGCGAACTCGTCCCCACATTATTTTTCTCTCATTCTTTCTTTATCATTATTAATTTATCTATATAATTACTTGCTTGTTTATTTACTTATTTCACTCAGCACGGTAGTCGGAAGATGGAATACACACGTCTTAACGGCACGCGACTGCCTTTGCTACGGGCTGTTTGAAGAAATCACAATCCATGAGCTGACTAAATTAAATTATTGAAGGAGTTAGAGGCAGCATGTACGGCAGCAGTGTGGTTTAGCGACATGCAGTTTTATGCTGCCATGGCTACATAGTTATACTCGAAATAACTTACGGTACGGTATTGTCCTACACAACAATGAGTACCGTAAATGGAAAGTGGCTCATTTCATACGGCACTGAATGACCTCACTGCTTTCTTTAAACACTATTTATCTCATAACTTTGCTCTCATGGGAAACTGGGGTCGCATGATGACGGTGATTTGGTCTTGGGTCAGGTATATCAACCTAGCCTAAACCCATACGGTAGCCTACCAACGAAGTTAAAAGGAAGTAAGTACTGTGTTTTACTGAACCATATATTTTACCGTGTTGCTGTAGCCTGCTAGTCTCAGTCCAAACCTCGACTGTGCAACTGTGATAGAGTCCCCTGCCTAAGTGTACTGGGCGGGCCATATATTAAGGCTTTGGTTTCATCCCTTCAAAACGAAGACTTTTTTCCATTTTATTCTTGCTACCTCCAAGTGGCTTTATTCAGCTCTGGAGACGCTTTTCGAACCGGAAAAGTTTGATAAAGCCACTTCCCCCCCTCGCTACAAGATTTCTCCCCAGAGCTGAATAAAATCGCCTGGACGTAGATAAAAATAAATCAGTACAACACATCATTGGATTTAAAGGGCTATTCAACGTCAGTGATCCATCCAGGGGTGTATGAATTGCCTGGAATACCCACCTCCCCTTCTCTTTCCTTCCCCCTCATTGGACATAATATACAGCTAATAATGATATATCCATGGGAATACTTTGTGACAGGTGATTTCAGGTACTGATAATATTTCTGAGAGGATTCCTGTACAACCATCGACTAATACTCTCTCTCTCTCTCTCTCTCTCTCTCTCTCTCTCTCTCTCTCTCTCTCTTTCACGTCTTTCATACTGTGGCCCATAGTGCAAGGTAACCTAGACGCGTATACTAGGTGACACAGGAGGCTTCGTAACACCACTTCCTTTGCTCTTTATTCTGAGTCTGATGATGAAAATGATGATAATGATGATGATGATGATAATGATAATGATGATGATGATAATAATGATGACGACGAATGCACATATATTTCTTCACTCCCACCCCATTATATTAAGTTACTCAGAACAGCCAACTACACTGCCACATTGCTCCACTCCAATTCCTTAAGTTGTGGAATTGTTATACAAACATATGAGTTGGTATTCTCGTGCTGTTATAAAATGCTTACTACTTCCTTATCAGCTTGTCTACGTATCTGTTAGGTTGATATATTCGTATGGATTATTAGTTTATAGTTATGTGGATAGGTGGCGCGGGAGGGATGCTTTCACGTGGTGGCACTGATATAACTTGGCGGCTCAACTGCCTGGTACTACAAACATCCCTCAACTACCTCCCTATTCCCCTAAATGGAAGATGGTGGACTGCAGGAGAAGGGGAACTTAAGCCTGCAGTTCACCGAGTTAACATTTCATATGAACCTGAGGCTAAAACTATTAAAGTTACTAGTGGGGATACGTAAGCGATATAAATGGCAAGCAACAAACTGAATAGGTGTTCTGTGCAAAATAAATCCCCAAAGAAGTGGAACCAAGATCGTGGAAGTGTCGCCTATTCAGCAGATCCAGTAGTTTCGGTCCAACTTAGACTTTCTTCTTTTGTATCTTCTGAATAAACAACTTCTTCCTTCCTTTGTGGGTACTGAATGATAATTGCGTTTTAACAATTCACTTAAATGCTAGGACTCATTAGGCTTGCCCCGGACCCCGACGCTCCTGATAAAAACAAAAAAACGACGATGGTGGTGGTGGTGACTATAAAATACCCGGAGGTATGAAGGGAGAAGCAGCAGCGATTGTAGTACCTTATAGTAGTATTAGTAGTACTGTAGTAGTAGTAGTAGTAATAAACATCGACAACGATCAACAAATCGAGGCATTGTCAAATGAAGCTCCATTCCCTGTACTTATATTGTAGTAACTGTATAAGCATAGGCCTTCATTCCAAGCGCCACAGGAGGCTTCGTAGAACCTCTTCTGCAGGTATTTATTTTGCGTATTACACCTTAACGCTCTCTTTTACGCGACTAGGCCTAATATCCCTTTATCAACAGCTTCCGTCAACATCAAAGGGGTACTGAGAGGTTTAATAACCACAACAACTTGCTAAGGTGTAAGGTAGGGGTCGGCAACCTCCGGCCCGCAGAGTCCGAACTCATGGCCCGTCACCCTGCTTGATATTTATATAACAATCCGGCCCGCAACAGCCTAGCCAACTAAATGAGTAATTTGCATGTCTCTTTATAAAACTGTTTTCTGCAGTCACTGATTTGCATGTTTTTCAATAAATTTCTAGTAATCTAGTCACTGGTTTGCTTGCTTTTCTACAACATTATTGTATATTGTCACAAACTGTTTTCTGCAGTCACTGATTTGCATGTATTTCAATAAATTTCTTGTAATCTAGTCACTGGTTTGCCAGTTTTTTTTTTTTTTTTTTTTTTTTTTTTTTGTCACGAACTGTTTTCGGCAGTCAATGATTTGCATGTTTTTCAATAAATTTCTTGTAATCTAGTCACTGGTTTTCCCTGCTTTTCTATAAAATTTTTGTACACTGTCACTTTTGGGTTCTCTTTGGCACTTCGGCCCGCAGGCTACTCCTAGAAGCTTTCTCTGGCCCTCGCACTGAAAACGTTGCCGACCCCTGGTGTAGGGGGTCACGAAATCTCCACAGCCACTTACAACACGACCCTTCAAAAAATAAAAAAAAATAAAAAGTATAAAACCCTCGCACTAAGGAGCTAAGCACCAAGCACAGCGCCTCAGTCCTCACGGCCACCAGGAAGTCGGTGCAATAACGGTATTTCACTTACAGTGCAAGAGATCAGTGAAAAAAATACAATGTCAGGAGTGGGATTCGAACCCACGCCCGGAAGACCGGACTGCGACCTGAACGCAGCGCCTTGGACCGCTCGGCCATCCTGACGACACTAATACCCCTCAATAACCATAAAAATGGATTTATATTTTTTATAAGCCACCTAACTTTAAATTTCCATATTTAATTTTATGAATCGTCATCGACAACCGAAAGACCGTCATAAAGTGAATCGTTATTTTTTAAGTTGCACTATCAAATGGTAAATTGTTCAGCGTGACAAATGCCTTATTTCAAAACTGTTGCTTGGGTGTAGTTCACTATCGTGTAGGTGTTTGTGATTTTTTTTTTTCTTTTTCAGTGCAACAATGTAAGTCGGTGTGCTTCAGTGACTAAACTTTTTTTTTTTTTTTTTTTTTTTTATGACCGGGTTCCCCTAAAGCACATGAAACTTCCTAAAATCTCAGTGCAATATAACCTTGTATGGTACTTGAACTAAATGTATAGTCTATCGTACACTAGCTGTTACTGTGTGATTTTTTTTACTATGTTTGTATCCGACAGTAATTATCATCGTTATCCACATATTTATTGGCGTCTGCGAAGAAATTAATACCTAAGTTACATGGGGCAGGAAAAAAAATATACAAATGAAGAGACAATAAAATTATAAACAGTATAAAAAAAATAATCCATATACCGTATTCATTCCGTCTCCTGTAGCCAAAGCGGTCAAGGTCTAGTGGTTTTAGTTTACGACTGCGATGTTTTCATTATACTGTACTGTTCGAATATTAATCTAAAATACCTATACACAAATTATATATATCCCGCATATATCTAGCCTTGCCAATATGTATATGCTATCCCTGAGTGAAAGCTACAAACTGAGCCATTGTGATCACACCAAAAATTGCAAGAACTCGCCCTTGCCAACATTTGTTGGCATAATCGATTAATCTAAACACACCACCACCCAGGGACGAGTGAAGCAAGTCACCCTCGCCCTAAATGTCGGCACTGAGTGGCCTAACCTCAGGCTCCTACGCCCCTGAAAAGACAGAAAAGGTCTGTATGCTCGACGGATGAATAACTCAGACTCTATCCTGCACATATCTACTCTAGTCGATATACGGTAACCCATGACTGAAAACTGCCTGCTGAGACAATGGTGAAGCAAACTATAAGATGCGGAGCACAGTTAACATTTATTTTAGCAAACTGGGCATAACCGATTAATTTGCCACCGCCTTGGGCAACTCATTCTGCATAATGTAAATGCATATAGCTGCTAAGTATTTAAACACCCGGACTGACATGAGCTGACATATACGGTACAGTGCAAAGGTCTTCCCTAATATGAATATAATCGTTTGGAGGTGGCAAGAATATGTCCAATAAAACCCCTTACCTGCTTCAAGAGATTCATGAGCTTAAGTTACGAAAGCTTCTATCGCCTAAAGCCAGTCACCTGGAAAGTATCGGTTCAGCCCCCCCCCCTTCTCTCTCTCTCTCTCTAAAAAAAAAGGAAGCTCAAGAACCGTTTCATCTTTGTGTGTGTGTGTGTGTGTGTGTGTTCCTATTGCATAAAGTACCGGTATATACTCTGTTCACTTTGGTGATGAAGGCGTTTAAGTAGTGGCACCGAAATAACCGGGTGGCTCTGCCTGGTTACAGAAATGTTCCTCACCTCCCTCCCTATCCCCGAAAAGAAGACTGGTGGACTGATGACGAAGAGCGACTGCATCCTGCAGTCTACCAGGTATATGTTCTGATAAATCTGGGACAACAGCATTTTCAACATTAACTTAGCGTAATATTGCCTTATTTCCAAGTAATGCTCAGCTAACGTTAGAATGTGATACTAAACATGAAAACATGCTTTATAAAGGAGGTAACGCTGTTGTTCATTCCACCATCAAGCTACGTAAATTAAGCTGCAAAAGGACGAAATTCACTGCCAAGTTAAAGTGGCCGAAGTGTATCATAAACCATTTTGTAGGATAAGATATGAGAGCCACCGCAGAGATTATCATTTTGTCTTCGGAGCCACAGATCGGGAAAAATAAATAAATAAATAAATTATCAATGAATTCGCTGGAAACCACAGCTCTGGAAGGCAGGGATTCACGTGCCATACAGTGTTCGTTTTCATATGTTTCATTTATTTTTTATTCGGACACAGATGTATAAAGCGTAATTTCTTAGCTCGAACCACCATTACAGAAACTTGGAGACAAGCACCATGTTTGCTAGCTAGCTTATGGTGAATTTTCGCAGACAGCCCATAATGGTTTTTGTCACAAAGCCTAGTCACAAAGCCTACATTTATCTTATTATTTTCTTAATAATTCGGTGAATATGTACGTTTTACTTCAAACAGCAGAAGGACCTTACCAATTCAATTGCTATTAGTCCAGTTTGTTTTCCGAATTTTCTCATTTTTTCATGGTGGTAAACAACTGTGTTCAGTTTACTCATTTTCCCTTGTTATCATCATGTTCATTATGCCTCACCAACGTTTGTGACAGCGAACTTAGTAACACTCGATTCTTAGTTAGGTTGGGTTAGGTTAGGTTAAAATGCTAAATTAAGATAAACTGCTACGTTAGGTTTGATTAGGTTAAAATGTAAAGTTCGGATGGGATACTAAAAGACAAAAGGGAAGAATGCTGGAAGTTCTCCCATTATACTTGAGAAACAGTTCATACAACGGAAGATACATGGCTAAAAACAATAAAGAAATTTAACGTGAAGCGTTCATTTGCCCCCCCCATCCCCAAATAAAGAGAGAGAGAGACTATCAGGAAGAGGTTAAGGCGCTTCTGCAGCTGAAAGTTAGACGTATGTTTACCAGTCTCTTGATCTGAATTTTAGTTTACGAAATTATATGGCACTATCTTCCCTTACGATCTCACCAACAGTCCGAAAGATCCCTTAAATGTCCTGCCTCAGCAAAGCCCAACTAAATTAACTTAACCTACCGTATCTCTTGGGCAGTGGGTTATTTAAATCTCACCAAATCTCGATAAGACCATGGGGCGCCAGCACCTGCAGCGAAAATGTAAACAAGCCCGCTTGACCGTAGGCATTTAATTTGGGCATTCAATCATGTTCATACTTTTGTTAATACAGTTTTTCACCAATTCCGTTACGCAGAAAACTTGTAAAAACTGACGATACATTTTTTTTTTTTTTAATTCCCATATTCTATGCAACTTGTAAAATAATGTCCTTCATAAGTAGGCGAAAGATACAGCTGGGAGGCTTGGCTGTTATCAAAATGTTCACATTAACCTGCCTCAAGACCACCATGCCAAGAAGCGGCAGGCTTATTATTAAAAGAAGAGCAAACCATGAGTAAAACAATCAGCTTACCTTGGTCGTGTGAAATTTTCTCCTCCTCGCATTTCATATTTTTTTTCTTTTCATCACCTGAGAGACATCCTTTGAGATTCCAAACTCGCAGTATACACCACTACTTCTACTAATAATCCACTACCACCCCAGACTTATTAAGAAATGGGAAGTAGGAACGGCAAAACGCAACGCACACGTTGTCAACAATGAGACGGTAACGGCCGCATTCTTAAACATTTCCTTCCCTTGTAGAGGCATGGGAAGGAAATCTTTAGCCGAATTGGTATTCTTATAAAAATCCTTCCCTTCCTGGGCCGCGCGAAGGGAAAGATTTTTCCTCTGGGCAGCAGAAATTATTGGAACCTGAAGGAATTCCTTGACCCTTCTCTTCAAAAATTCCTTCATAAATTTTGTGCTTTCTGTTGTGGTTCATTGTCTTATATATATTTAAAATGTTGACAAAAGTTACTGTATAATTTTATTGATGCAGCTTACAACGCTATACTAATGTTTAAGCGCTATTTGTGTCTCTTTAAAAGTGTTACCCATGTCGGCTGAGACAATAAGCCAGACATAAACAGAGCAGACGACGTACTACCTCCGATAGTCATCCAGTCTTTTATGATCTGGGTGCGGATGCTCAAAGCTTTAGTCCCGGTCGTTGCTCGCCAGCGCGGGACTAAGTCATCACCTGTGTTCACAATGGCTGCCGTCTGCGATGTTCAAAAGAGTATGGGCGCCATGTTGTGACGTCAGCGGGACTATCTCTGGTCGGAACTCCATCAAAATTTACGACTGGTACCAAGCAGTCGTAAAGCCCATTCAGCACGGTGGTAAGGAAGCTTCGAGCCTCTCATCAGTGTTATCTACCCCTCAAAACATTAGTTACCGTAAGGTGTTTGTAATACAAGCATATAGCGGTATTTT
Source organism: Coenobita brevimanus (assembly GCF_032717465.1). NCBI lineage: Eukaryota > Metazoa > Arthropoda > Malacostraca > Decapoda > Coenobitidae > Coenobita > Coenobita brevimanus. The sequence goes on along the minus strand of NC_137005.1, from coordinate 2,800,531 downwards.
ATTATGGCAAGGATCCCAGGGAACTCTCTCATGCATGATTTGTGCTTGGTTATCGAGTTTTAAGTGACTCGCTATTGAGGCCTCTTATGAATTGTATATGTGCAGCATAATTTTATCTCATGAGACTGAAAGCCTCCCTATGATGCCACATACTTGCTATAAAATGTAGACTACTCATATATTTTCATTACCGGTAGGTATGGCATGTGAACTGCTTTTCTTCTACAAACCCTCGTTCTGAGTTAGATGTGGGCAGATTTGGTATTTTTTCCGGTATATTACAGTTTAGGACACTACTGGAATTTCACATTTTAACCTCCATTCTCTGGAGTATGCATATTGAATTCCAGAGGTGTCCTAAACTTAATTTACCTTTTTTTTTTTTTTTTTTTCCTTTAGGGACCTTTCATTAGCTCACAATTTTATTATGACCAGTATAGGCTGTGAAGTGATAAGTTAGGGTCTTTAGGTAAGGATAGGGTAAATGTTTACAAGTGCACCTGCCTCATGGTAATGAATTTGATATAGCTCAATAGGTACATCTTGATGTCTGCGTCAAATCATTCTAATTCATCCATGGCAAAATAATAGTCTTTGAGATATTAACGAAAACCCACCACCACTTTGCACTTAGCTTAAAACCTAACCTAACATTACTTAACTGGACCCCACTGACCTAAAAACAACTTATCACTGTAATCATGAGGCCTTGGCTTGACAACCTCCAAGCAGGTCTGGGGTTTAGGTTAGTTTAGTTAATTTAGGTAGATTAGGTTAAATTGGGGCTAAAACTTTGTTGGATGGGCCTAATGGTTATTAACAAATATAAAATCTGTCAAAGATTATAAGTTAGAAAAGAAAAACATTGCAAAACAGGTCTTAAGGAAAAAAAATTCCAGTTTATTGACTAAACTGAATGCTTGAATTTAGTTTTTATGTCCGAAACATCACGTTGAATTCGACTGACAGCATTGACAGCATCAGTAACATACTGCCAAGCTGCCGCCTTCATCCTGACTCCTGTTGAGGCTCTGTCAAATGAAAATTTTCCCAATATAAAGTCTTGCTTCTCTGCAACACTTGTTGCCATAGCCAGCAGCTCTGCATCAGTACAGTTTGGGCGCAGAGGTCTCTTGGCTTTAGGTTCACCTTCCATCGTGAAGTAGGTTAGTATTAGCAGACAGAGAGGCGTGTGGCGAGAATCTAGACTGTGGCGGCGATATTTGTTGTTACCAGCATGCACGAGTTGTCTGTTTAGAGACAACCTCCTGGATTCTCATTGGGTGCCTTTTTTGTTACACTGATTCTCATTGGTTGCTATCAGATCAGCTGGCGAACTGCCTGCCCTCTGCCGCTTGATGGGACTAACACTTATACCCGCCCTACGTCTGACCGCTTCTCGTTTGAACATTGGTGGAGGTGGTCAGTCATAAGGCGGGAATAACTTAAGATGGGACTAGAGGAGCGACCACCGACGGCGGGACTGAGATATGACCAGTTTTGAGCATCCGGCCCCTGACACACAAATCTTACACATTATGGCCAGGGTCAAACGAGGATTCATTTCAAGAAATATTTTGGTTGTTAATTTGCCTGAAAAAGGAAAATCTGCCGTCAAGGTCACATGTGTGGTTCGGCTCATGTCTTCCAGCCAGAAAAAAAAAAAAAGAGGGCGCCGCCATGTGAGTACACGAGACAGACGTTAACAAGTGATTCTTACACTTACCAATAACAACATTAAGCGTAATAATATTCCTCGAATATAATTTATCAAAATATTGTCCTGAGGAGTGAACACGCTGCGGTGTTGGCCAGAATGGCATTTATGGCTGAATACAAACCAACAGTATACTGTAGATGTGGTGGCGACCTCCCACGTCTCAAATGTGTTGTGCTTTCATTATCCAGCACGAGATATGCGTGTTTTGATGTATTAGTTTATAAATTTAACGCTCCATCATACCAAATATCAGCAGGATGGGTCATTTTAGTTTAACAGGGCTACCAACCTGAACATTTTTCCTTCCCTTCCAAGGAAATCTTTACGCATACTGAAGGGAAAGAAAAATCCTTCCAAGGGAAGGAAAAGTTTAGGGAAGGAATTATTTTTAAGAATATGGCCGTTACGACGTCCTTAGACTGGCGGCGTTCGTATATAAACGAAAGATCGAAACTATAGGCTCGTTTTTGCGAGGCTTGTGGCTCAAACCTGGCTTCGTTCTTTGCTTAAGCCGAAGTGGCCCCGCAAAAACAGTACTCGAGCGGTACTGACGAATGTAAACAAACACCCCAGTCAGCTGACGATGCAAAGCAGGGGACTCTCTGCCTGCCTCTCGCTCGGGTCGGACGTGTTTAGCCAGTCCTGCCAGTCGTAGAGGTGTATAATTGAGAGAATAGGGAAGGAGTGACATTAGTGGAATGGAGAGCGATGCCCCGGATACGGGCGGTACGGGACTTTCACAAGCTATGGAAGCCTCCACCACTGTAAACAAGAGGCCCCGTGATGTCTCCCCGCAGAGCGCCGGTTCCCCTGATGAGGCCGTCACCCAGCAGGTCAAGCAGTCCAAGGTGGCTGGGAGGGAAAAATCTTCTAAAGGGAAAGGTATGCCCAATTATGTTGGGAACCCCGTGGAAGCAGCCACTATCCCACCAACAGCAGGTAAGACCACTACCGTACTGTTATGGCAGATCAGCAGTCCCCTGATCCATATGCCACTTTTCACCTGCAAGACCGGACAGGGCGCAGGATCTTTAACAACCCAAATAAAATCACTGATGCCATTGTCAAAGCCCCTTTTGCCAAATACTTTAGGGAAGGAGAACCAGACGTTTTGGGGTCCGGCCGGACCCTATTTATCAGGCTAAGGGAAGCGGATCTTCCTAAGGTGAGTCCTCCCATGGAGGCTATCCAGACTCTACCGTAGGGCTTTGGAAGGTCAAGTGCCGTCGGGTTAGGGGAATGAGTGAAGGCTCATATTCTTTTGGATTAGTGGGGCCACTGGACTTAGAGTATGATGTGAATGAATTTCTTGGAGCCTTACAGATTCTTGACAGGAACCATGATAGACCTCTAGATCCGTGCACAGTGGTGGAGGCCTCTCGCCTCCCTGCCAGATTTCCAGGACCTAATGATCCTCGTCAGTTGGAGATGGTTAGATTACGGTTTCGAGCCCATTGCCTGTCCGGGTCCAGTGTCGGGATATGTCCTTCAGGGTGTCAGAATATCATTTCCCCCTCTTGCGCTGTTATCAGTGTCACCAGTTTGGTCATAGCTCTGCTACCTGTAGGAACTCTGTACGATGTTCCATATGTAGTGGTCACCACCGCTTTAACCCTTTAAACGCGGATCGTCGCGTTGCGACACTCGGCGAAAAGGTCATAACGGCAGATCGTCGCGATTGCGATTCTAGTAAATTTTGAATAACCGCGGGCAAGCAGGCTCCAGCTGGTATTGTCTATCAGTACCACCACCCTTTAGCTACAATGAGCATACTTTACCTTTGTACTACTGACCTCCGTTGTTGCCAAGTATCGCGTTTTTCCCCCATCCCCCCCCCACCACGGCCCGGCCAGCCTGGCTGTGATACATGGCAGCACTCTGAGTGCTCAGAACTGTAAATCTGCGCTCTCCTCTCACAAGCAGTTTATGCTAATAGGAAACGCTTGTTTCTCCAGTTGTAACACTAGCTTTTTTTCGCACGGTTTGCCCCTGTTTAGCTTCAGTTTACCGCAGGCTTTCAAAGTGACATTTTGGCGAGTTCTAGCTCTTCCGAGTCAGTGCAAGCGGCTGACAGGAACGAGAATAAAGTGGCGGGCGTAAGGCAGAATAAAAAGCGCGCCGTGGTGATCTTTTGGGAAGTAATATGATTGAAAATAATATAGTATACATGTTTTTAGCTGTGAAAATGGAAATGTTTGTTGAGTGACGGGAAGACCGCCGCCGCGGTGCATGTCGGCCGTACGCTCCGTTGATTTTAGCCTTATTTTCAGTGCTTATTGTACAAATACAGATTCCAAACTACCTTTACGTTGTAGTATAAAGTTTACTGTGACAGAATGAGGCTGTGGTAGAGGGGAAACCGGGTTGCTGGAGGTGTGAAAGTGAAGATTTGGTTACCCAACTTTGCAAGTCTCCACAAGTCCTTGGGTAGTCCACGAAGGCTCAACACCTGTCTCTGGAGAAAGCTGAATGTAAGTACTATCTGCCATACCAAGTATAATGTTCTAGGGTTAATCTCTGATTTTTGGCTAATATTTTCCTACAGGTACTCAGACCGCAATACAACCCCGCCACTCGGGGGGGGGTCGACTGTTCACGGCCGCATTTAAGGGGTTAAGGGGGAGGATGGGATTCGCTGTGACAGGGATCCATTTTGTTATCCCTGCCTGGGTGACCATAGGGTAGTATCCCGTACTTGTCCAATTTATTGTCTGGCAGACAAGATATATAGTAAAGGTTGCCATAATGGAACCCCCAGGCAGGACATCAATAGGGAACTACGTGCTCTACCAGCCCGCTTCCGCAGTGATTGTACAGTGCCAGTTGTGGCTGGGTAACAGGCCCCGCAGGTGGCCTCCCAGTCTTAGCTACCAGATAAAGATCTAACAGTCTCAGCCAGCCGATCTTCACCATCTCACACCCTAGCTGCGAGGGTGGCCTGGTCTCGAGCACCATCATCCCTGTCTGATGCTCCCACCCCAGTGTCTAACCGATTTGCTCCTTTGATGCCCGAAAATGATGATTTGGAAGACGAGACTCCCAATGACTCCATCCCGGTCCAGCCCGTTGTAGTGTCCACATCTCCAGCCTCTTTTGCAGACGTAGTGATACACTCTTCTCAGTCGCCCCTCCCCAAACGATCGTCTCGTCCCCAGCATCTAGCTTGTAGACGCCCACCTCCCTCCGCTGATTGGGTAGCTGAGGAGGAACTGTCGGCCGCTTCGGTCCGAACTGAGGATAGGGGCACCTTGCAGCTTCCTCCTAACAGAAAACATTTGTGCCCATTAATTTCCCCTTGCCTACCACCACTACACTCAGATTCACCCACCGGTAATGGCACTTCTTCTGTCACCCCCGATTTATTCACTCCTCTTCTTCGAATCTTACTTGAAGCACTTTCCCTTTATTTACAGGGCGTTGCCCCGTTAGACATCTGTAAGCAGCTTCTGCCCAGGATTTCAGCTCTTGTCCCTCCTTCATAATGGGCCTCCCTGTGCACTTAACACTTTTGTTCTGGAATGCTCGCTCCTTGATTAGGAAAACTCAGGACTTTAAAATGTTTGTAGACGAACTCCGGCCAGCATTTATAGGAGTGTGCGAGACGTGGTTGCGTCCAACAATCAGTTTCAAACTTAGGGGCTATGTCCTCTTTCATGAGGACAGATTTCCCCGGACAGGAGGGGGGTTAGCAGTTATGGTTAGAGAGGACATCAAGTGCAGGCCTCTTACCCTGTCGCGATTTGAGGATGGTGTGTTGGAGGACATGGCAGTCTAAGTGGAGTTCGCAGGAGGCTGGGCTTCTGTATTGGTGGCCTACAACCCATGCCAGTCTTTGGGGTGAGGTGAATTAGATCATTATACGAATCAGATTCCTTCTCCAGCTCTGGTCCTCGATGATTTTAATGCACGTCATCGTTGCTGGGAACCAGATCTCCCGGACAGTTCCTGGAATGCCTCGGGCTCCTCTGTATTCAGTTTCCTCCTAAACTCATCACGGTTCACTCTCCTCTCCCCAGCAGGTTTTCATACTAGGTTCGACCCACACACAGCTGCTACTTCAGTCCTTGATCTCTGTATAGGTGAGCCTAGGTTCATAGGGGCTGAATTCTCCCTCGGCCCGTACCTAGGCAGGGTTCATCTTCCCTTGCTTCTTCAATTTCCAGATTTACGATTGAGGGAACCATACCCATCTCGTCCAAGGTGGAAACTCATGGAGGAGGGCTGGCGGGTCTATATGGAAGCATTGTCTGCTTCCTCTCCTGAGGAGAACCTCCCTCTTGAGGGACTTGCTGGCTCTTTTGCATCGTGGCTAGTAAGGGCAGGTCATCGTGCTTTCACGTTAGTGACACACCGTTCGGTTCATCATTGTGGGGTGCCATGGTGGACAGAGGCTTGTCGAGAGGCAGTAATGGCCAGACGCAGGGAATGGTATGCATGGCGCCATTGCTTGTCAGTTAACAATATGCTACTCTATAAGCGCCTGAATGCAGAATGCACTCGCATCATTGTAGCTGCCCAACGGGAGGCTTGGTCATCGTTTGTAGCATCCCTTTCCTTCTCTACATCATCTACCCGTACATGGAGGTTTTTCAGGGCAGTGCGAGGCAAGGTGTCCTCATTTTCCTTTCCTCTTCGTCAAGATGGAGTAGACTTCTTAACTGACACATCGAAGGTGGACTTTTTGGCTTCATTTTTTTATTCCAAGCTTGGCACCCCCTGTTCCCCTGCCTGACCTAAACTTTCTCATGACAGTGGTCAGTGATGCAGAGGCTGCTAAACCCCCATCTGGCTTGGTGGATCCTTTCGCCTCAAGAGAGCTATCTTCAGCTATCTCAGCACTAGCCCCTCACAAGGCACCTGGACCAGATCTCATCCCATATGAATTTCTGACCCATCTTCCTTTGTCGGGTCGAGACATCCTCCTGGATGTGTATAATACCAGTTGGTTGACAGGTGTTTTTCCGGACCCTTGGAAAGTCTCTACCCTTCTCCCTTTTCCAAAACCGGGTAAGGATCATACACATCCTGCGGGATATTGCCCCATTGCCGTCCTGTAGTGTTTAGGAAAATTAATGGGTAGGATGGTTGGCACTCGTTTACAGTGGTGGGTAGAGACAAACAATCTCTTCCTGGAGGAACAGTGTGGTTTTCGGCCGGGCTGGGGCGCACTTGATGTCTTACACCAACTAGAGCATCAGGTACGGGAAACGTATCGCAATAAGGGTGTCCTGCTGGCACTGTTTGTGGATCTGGCCGGTGCTTTTGACTCTGCATCCCATGAGGCTATTTTATACAAACTGGCATCCATGGGGATCCAGGGATCCCCTCTCTCCTGGCTGTGCAGTTACTTAACGGGTAGGCAGTTTTCTGTAACAGTGGGAGGGGCCATATCTACACCACGTCATGTTAGGCGTGGCGTTCCTCAGGGTTCTGCCTTAAGCCCATTCTTATTTAATGTGCTTCTATCAGATCTCCCACGTTCCCCAGCCACCACCCCACTTGTGTATGCAGATGATCTCACGCTGCTCAGTACAGCTCCCACGTTGTTAGAGGCTCAACAGTGCCTTCAAGTCGGGGTAGATGCCCTCCTTCAGTGGTTAGGCAAGTGGGGGCTCCAGGTTAATGTTGAGAAATGTGCATTGATGTGTTTTACCCTTAAGCGTAGCTTTCCCTTTCTCCCTCATATCTCCCTGGGGGGTAGCCCGGCCCCTCTGCGACGCCAACACAATTTCCTAGGCCTCTGCCTGAACGGACCTGTCCTAACGTGGAAATCCCATATTGAGTATTTAAGATCCTCGTGCTTAAAACGCCTTGGCATATTGAAAAGTTTAGCTGGGACACGCTGGGGGGCCTCCCGGGAAGTTTTATTGAAGTTCTATAGCGTCTGCATCCTGAGCAAGATACAGTATGGAGTCAATATTTACGGTTCAGCCTCCCCGTCAGTTATGGATAGGCTGGAAGTCATCCAGAACACCGCCTTACAGATAGCTTTGGGGGCATTTAGGTCCTCGCCAGTGGTGTCCCTACTTGTGGAGGCTGGTGTCTTGCCGCTAGCATGGGCCAGACATCATCATAATTGTTCATCTTATCGTTGCATCATGTCCTTCTCCCCATCCCATCCTCTTCGTGTGCTTTTCACCCATTCTCCTGTTGACCCCCTTGCTCCCTCCTGGCCTCTACGTTCCCATGCCCCTTTCCTTGTCCGCGCCCTTCGCTCCTTGTCTGTCCTCTCTCTTCCTTCTCCTACTCCTTCCCCAGTCTCCATTGTCTCCCCTATCCCACCCTGGTCCCCTCTGCCTTCCATGTTTAATCTCACACTCCACGTCCCCTACTGTATAGCTAATAATGATCTCTTTGCCCCTAACTTATTTAAAGAACTTGTCTCCCTTCATTATCAAGGATTCCTCCAGGTTTTCACTGATGGCTCTCATTCCCTCACACCACCATCATCCTCTGCAGCCATGTTTGTAGAGGCCCTTTCCATTTGTTGAACCTGGAGACTAGATGGGAGCCACTCTGTGGTGGCCTCTGAGTTGTACGCTATTTTAGGGGCCTTACAGTTTGTTAGAGATATGATACCCCCCCAGCCAATAGTTGTTTTCTCTGACTCCCAATCATCTCTCTCGCTCTTAAGTTCCCAATCCCCCTCTACACATAGGCAGTTAGTGTTTCAGATCCAGTCTCTCCTTCTGTCCATGGACTCCAATGGATATTCCATGCATTTCCATTGGATACCTTCCCATGTGAGTATACAAGCTAATGAGGTTGCTGATAGGGCAGCTACTATGGCACATTCTTCCCCCTCTGTGGAACATTATCCATTAGACTTTGGCAGCTTCTCCCAACTTGTCCTACAGTCTTGCTACTCCCATTGGAACTCAACTATGCAAGCAAGTCTTTCCCGTACCACCCTAGGGCAGTATAGACAAGATTCCTCCCCTAATCCATGGGCGCGGTCATCGTTCAGAGCCTTGGATACTGCACTAGTGCGTCTGAGAATAGGTCATACAGGTCTGGCATCCCATTTATATAGGATAAATATAGCCCCAAGTCCTAATTGTCAGTGGTGCCTGAATACTGAAGACACTATCCACCATTTCCTGTTAGATTGTCCCCGCTTTTACTCCCTTCGAATGAGACTCAAAGACGCTTTGGCCTCCATGGGTATCACTTCCCTCACTCTTCCAGTGTTGTTAGGGGGCTGTGGTCTGGCCACCACGGATCCAGCTACTGTTATCCACCACTCCCTGGAGTTCCTGAGGCAGTCAGGGGGTGTACACTGGCTGTAACATCCGCAAGTTATCATTGGTCCTGTTGCCCGAGATGGCCCTGGCGAGGGTGAATTAGACAACTGCCTACAACGCCCTTTAACTCAAGAAGAAGAAGAAGACGCAGAGCAGCATGGCAGATATTGGAGAATCAGATATTTTCGATCTAAGCAGTAGTTCTTCCCTCCAGATGGGAACATTTCCGTTGTTTGCAGAGACACAAGAGTCTGCGACTGTTCTGTCCACTATTGTAGAGGAATACATGAGCCAGGTCATTGCGTTGTCGTCTTTAATGGCAACAGGCACTAGGTACATAAAACAGCTGTGTTAATCACTGGAAAGATGAAGGGCATTATATAAGGAAAGCTTTAAATTTACAAACTTGGGGTGCTTGTTGAGAACCCTAGGAACAAGGTACTCTCAGTGACAGTGTATGGGAAAGAAGACAGAACTCTTATTGATATTATGGTGTAGTGGTAGCAAGCTTAATAATAATGCTGGAGACAACACATTTGTGACCATCATGTTTGTAATGTGGTCAGAAAGTTATGTTGTTGATGGTAGGAAACAACTGGAATCATGGACTGTGAGCATTGCACCTTGAGAGTAAATGTAGAAAAGAGAAAAGTGATGGTTATTGAGAGAGAAGGTTACTCCCAGTGCTATGTTGCAGTGAATCAAGAGAGACTGGAATTGGTGAAAGAGTTCAGTTACTTGGGTACAGTGATAGAAAAGAGAGGAAAATGTGCAAAAGAAGTTGAAAGTAGAGTGACAAGGAAAAGTAGCTGGTGCAATGAAGGCCTTGATAAAAAACAGAGGATTGAGAGTTGCAGCTGCATGAGGCTTACATGAAGGAGTGTTAGTGCCAACTTTAACATGAGACTGCAGTGTGGCATGAAAATGAAAAGTCAAGAGTGAGAGCAACTAAGATGACTCTGCTAAGAAATGTATGTGGAGCACCGAAGGTGGATAGATACGAAATAATGTGATTCGTGAAAGATGTGGAGTGAGGAAGTCGGTGGACACCAGAATCGAAGAGAGTGTACTGAGTGGAGAGAATGGATAACAATAGAGTGGTGAAAAAGTATAGCTGAGTGAATTTGAAGGAGGGAGGAGGTGAGTTAGGCCAAGGAGAAGGTGGAGAGATATGGTGGATGAGTGTGAGGAAGAGAGGTTTGGAAGTCTGTGAGGCTAGGGAACTGACAAGAGATCGAGCTGGCTGGATGGATGTTGTGAGGAGAAGTGCATGGTCAGGGATTTGGCACTCCTTTTTAGCATGGTATCATCTGGATTGACTCTATTGGATACGTTTGTGTGAAGCTACAGAACATGGTGAATGTTTTTAGCATATAAGATAGAGCCAGGATTCTGGGGGCTTGAATGATGAATGTATGGAAGTATAACCCATTGGATTGGGCAAATTTGGGCTGTCTGGACGTTGCCACTCCTCACTCTGCCCTAGGGTGGGAAAGGAGGTCCTATTTCTTGATATTTCCCAAGTTGACCTGTCAATGAAGTTTCAATATCTAACACTGAAAATGCTTGGAAACTGTAAATAAGCACAAAATTTAATATTTCATACTGAAAGTATTATTGTGATTATTATTATTTTTGTATCTTATTATTATTTATTTATTTATTTATTTTTTTTTGACAGACAGGAGTTTAAATGATATTCAGAGTTTGCCAGAAGTGCAGATGTTAATTATAAAGTTCCATAAAATCATAACACAATTATTGTGTTTCTGACACCTGGAAACGTAATAAAAACATCGTTGAAAATACAGACATCAAATATGATAGTGACAAATACAATAGTGGCAGGAAATGTGTTGCAAATCCTGGTTACAGAATGCATATAATAATTGCATTAACTATCAGACAGTAATGAAGAACACACAGTATTTGTATGATATCATATAAACTCCAAAGATGCATGAATGTGAGAATATGTGCTATAATAAAGGATTGTAAAACTATAATAAAGGATTGTAAAACCAGCTACTGCTGCTTTGTCTATCTATCTATTGCCAGACACCTTAATCCCATAAGGGATGGCCACAAACAAATTGCCTCTATGTTGCCCTGTCCAACGCCATGCTCCCAGCTTACACACCCCGTTCTCATGTACCTCTCCACTCCTTCCCACCATCTCATCCTTGGCCTTGCCCTCCCTCCACCTCACTCACACACACACTCCTCATCAGTGTCACTCTCCATCTTCTCCACATGACCAAACCACCTCAGATTGCTTCTCGTAACGCTTCCTATCCCATCTACACCACAATGTTCCTTCACATCCTCATTTGTCAGTCTGTCTCTCCATGTGACTCCACATGCTCCTCTCAAATAACTCATTTCCATTGCCCTCTCTCTTGACTTGTGTCCTTCCAACAAGGTCCAAGCTTCACTTCCATATGTTAGTTGTTATCACAGTACTGTCATGCAGTAACTTTTTCACCTCCATGCTCACTTCCCTGTTTTTTATCACTGCCCTCAAAGAACCTGCAACCTTTCTTCCTTGTTGTACCCTTTCAAGCACTTCATCCTCCAAACTTCCATCTTTACTCATCACACGACCCAGGTACTTAAATGCACACACATTTTCCATTTCCTCCTCATCCAATCTCACTCTGCATTCACTGACTTCACTTCTCTCAAAGACCATAACTTTACTCTTCCCTACATTCACCTTTAGATTCCGTTTCTTACACACACCCCCAAACTCATCCAACAAGCCTAGCAGCTCCCCTTCATCTTCACTTAACAACACAATATCATCTACAAACAACAGTACAGGGAGTTTCCACACACTGCCCTCTGTCATTAGGGCTGCTCCAACATCTGCTGTCCTACCTTGTATCTCTTTTATAACCCCATCCATATACAGATTGAACAACCATGGAGACATGACATGTCCCTGTTTCAATCCAACCTTCAAAGAGAACAATTCACTCAGTTCCCTATCCACATACACTGCAGCCTTAGCACCCTTATACATACTCTTCATGGCTTTCAACAACTTCCCATTTATTCCATGTATTCCTAATACTTTCCACATTCCTTGTCTATCCACCCTGTCACATGCTTTCTCCAAATCCGTGAAGCCACATACAACTTCTGTCTGTTCTCTAGAAACTTCTTCACTAAAGACCTAAGAATGAATATCTGATCTGCACAACCTCATCCCTTCCTAAAACCTCCCTGTTCTTCAACTAATTCCTCTGTTATTTCCCTAACTCTGTCAGTAGGTCTCCTACCATACACTTTTTCCCCTTTTCCTTTGTACAGGGGAATGATTATACCTGACTTCCAATCCTCCGGGACTCTGCCTTCCTCCCAGGCCAGTCTGCACATCTTCCAAATCCATTCTACTGCCAGTAATGATACTTCTCCACCCCTTAGTATGAGAACCCCTTATCTCAAGCCCATCTCAGGTCTTTCTATGGTGTGTGTTCCTTTTTGGGTCTTCACTTTCTATTAATCTAACCGTGCCTGTGTGTGTTTCTGATACACAGCATATCATAATGTATGTATTTAGTTGGTCTGTGTTATTGTCAAAGGGAAAATTTGGGATTGCACTCGGGATGCCCAGTACTATAGGGTAAATCCCATAGGTATTGTGCTTTTGTTATTGTACAAGTTCTTTATCACACACCAAGCCTTGTACCAGTTATGCATGATAACCAAGGGATCACAGTACCATATGTAAACGTGTGTTGCCAGGTGAGCTTGACTGCAACATTTTCTCTCATTTTTCTGTGTCTGTCCTCATCTCTTCCTATTTCTGCCATCTTTTCTGTCACTTTTTGTTAATCTTGTTTTCTTTTTGAGGTGGCTTTACATTGATTGACAAGCCAAAAAGTTTCCTAGATGCCAGGAAACCATTTACAACATTGGGTGGCATACATGTTCCCTATGTGTCAGCAAGTGGGTTGGTGGTGGGTTAGTTTCCCTCCATATAAAATAACTAACTTTCAGCCAAACGACCACCTGTTACGGGATTATGGTGTCTGGCAATAGATATATAGGTAGATAGACAAGTACAGTATCCTTGAGTTAGTGAGTAATGTGGTGTGGATGGTTTTCAGGAGTAGAAGGATTGCCATTGCTGGTGACTCAACTCTGGCCATTTCTACCTCTTCACCAAGTTAACCGCCATCCATGACTGGACTAAACCACATATCTGCAGTTGGTACTACACATCAAGTTAAGCCATAGTGGAACGAAGGTTAGTATTGCTTTGCAGTTCTGTAGCAATTATCAGTCATTGGTATCATTATCCATGTGTAGTTTTCTTTGGGGCAGAGGGCAGTGAAATGGCAGGGGCAGGGTGACATGTAGGTGATTTGTCAGTGCCCACCCCTTACAGGATTAAGGCGTCTGCTTAGATAAATATAGTTTTCTTTGGTACAGGATGTAAAATATCCAGAACTATAAAAGGAGGCTGGTAAATGGGAAGGTTTAACAGAAGAGTAACGAGTAAAATGGGCTTTACATCCATTAATTTTACTGTTAATCTTTTAAAAATTCTCAGCTCCATTCAGAAGGCATTACTATCCATCTGTCTATTGCCAGACGCCTCAATCCCGTTTGGGGTGGCCACAAACAAATCTCCTCCAAGTCACCCTGTCCCCTGCCATTTCACTGCCCTTATCCCAACTCACACCCCCCTCTCTCGTATACCTCTCCATCCCATCCCTCCATCTCATCCTCGGCCTCCCCCTCCCTCTTCCCCCCTCCACCTCACTCACATACACTCTCTTCGTCAGTCTTTCACCCTCCATCCTCTCCACATGGCCAAACCACCTCAGTGTGTTCCTCATAACACTTCCTAGCACATCCACATCCACACCACAACGCTCCTTTATATCCTCATTCGTCAGCCTGTCTCTCCATGTGACTCCACAGGCTCCTCTTAAATAACTCATTTCCACTGCTCTCACTCTTGACTTGTGTCCTTCCAACAGCGTCCAAGCTTCACTTCCATACGTTAGAGTTGGTATTTCAATACTGTCATGTAGTAACTTTTTCACTTCCATGCTCACTTCCCTGTTTCTTATCACTGCTTTCAAAGAACCAGCAACCTTTCTTCCCTGCTGTACCCTTTCAAGCACTTCACCCTCCAAACCTCCATCCTTACTCATCACACTACCCAAGTACTTAAACGTACTCACATTTTCCAATTCCTCACCATCCAACCTCGCTGTACATTCACTGACTTCACCTCTCTCAAAGACCATCACTTTACTCTTCCCTACATTCACCTTTAGATTCCGTTTCTTACGCACTCTCCCAATCTCATCCACCAAGCCTTGCAGCTCCTCTTCGTCTTCACTCAACAACACAGTATCATCTGCAAACAACAGTACAGGGAGTTTCCAAACACTATCCTCTCTCACCAGGGCCACTGCAACATCCACTACCCTACCTTGTACCTCTTTTATTACTCCATCCATGTACAGATTAACAACCATGGAGACATGACACATCCCTGTTTCAACCCAACTTTCAAAGAGAAAAATTCACTTAGTTCACCATCCACACGCACTGCAGCCTTCGCATCATCGTACATACTCTTCACAGCATTCAACAACTTCCCATCTACTCCATATATTCTTAACACTTTCCACAATCCTTGTCTATCCACCCTGTCACATGCTTTCTCCAAATCCATGAAAGCTGCATACAACTTCTTTCCCTTCTCTAGAAACTTTTCCACTAAAGATCTAAGAATGAATATCTGATCTACACAACCTCTTCCCTTCCTAAAGCCTCCCTGTTCTTCTCCAACTAATTTCTCTGTTCTTTCTCTAACTCTGTCAATAAGTATCCTACCATACACTTTTCCTGTTATACTAAGAAGACAAATCCCCCTATGATTACCACATACTTCTTTTTCCCCTTTTCCTTTGTACAACGGAATAATTATACCCGACTTCCAATCCTCCGGGACTCTACCTTCCTCCCAGGCCAATCTGCACATCTTCCACATCCATTCTACTACTATCTCTCCCCCATGCTTCAGCATTTCACCACACACTCCATCAATTCCTGGGGCTTTCCCCGATTTAACTTTCTTCATTGCTTCCACAACTTCTATCCTACTGATTTCTCCCTGTCTTCTCACCTCCATCCTCCTCCCAGCCATTCCCCAGCCACTTATACTCACATTACTTCCATCCTCTATGTTCAACAATTCCTTAAAGTGTTCTCTCCATCTGCTCACTTTTTCTCCCTTCTCCAGTAGTAATCTACCATTTTTATCTTTCACTCCCCTGCTAACTTCACTTCCACCCTGTCTTACTCTTTTCACCTCTCTCCAGAACATTTTCTTACAGTCCCTCCACATTACACTCAAATTCCTTCCAAATTCCTCATCCACTCTCTTCTTACTCTTACTAATCTTTTCACCTCTCTCTTTCTTTCTACATATAACTCTCTCTTCCGCCTCTCAACTTCTTCCACGCCCCTATTTCTCATCCATTCATTGTATGCTTTCTTCTTTTGTGCCACAGCCTGTCTCACCTCTTCAGTCCACCGCGCTGTTCCCCTCCGTCTTCTCTTCCTTCCACACACGACATCACATGCTGCACATATTTCTTCTGTAAATATCCTACACACACCTTCCACGTCTCCCATCTGCTCCAATTCATATTTGCCCAATCGTTCCTCCACTTCTCTCTTATACTCTGCCTTTTTCTCATCCTCTTGTAACCTTTCCACTCTTCTTGCAACTACTCCTTCCTCTCATCTTTCCCTTCTTCTATTCCTCCATATTACTTCAATCCTAAGTCTGGCCACCACCAAGTAGTGGTCAGAAAGTCCACTACCCCAACCTTTATAAGCTCTTGCATCCATTACACATCTTCGCATCCTTTCATCCACACACACATAATCAATCATTGCCTTCCTTTCATTCAGTTCACCACCCACCCTTCTCATCACTCACCATGTATACCTGTGGATCATTTTATGCCTGAAGAGGATATTGGCTATCACCAACCCCCTCCCAGCACAAATGTCCACTAATGCACTCCCATTCTCATCTATCTCAGCAGGCACACCCCACTCACCAACTATTCCATCCACCATCACATTCCCAACTTTATCATTCATATCGCCGATGAAAAACACTCTCTCATTTCTTCCAAACTTTTCCATGCACACTTCTACATTTGTCCAGAACTCTTCTCTCACTCTTCTAGCACGATCTTGCGTTGGCGCGTACACACACACAATCGCCCACATTTGTATTCCAACTTTCCCCACACAATCCTTGACCCAACTGATCCATACTGTCTTATGCTTTTCTTCCATCTTTTACTCACAACTATACATACTCCTTCCTTTGCCCTCTCATTCTCACCAACTCCTGCACATATACCCCATCCATACTCCCATTCTCTCACACTTTCTCCTCTCCATTTTGTTTCAGTTATTCCACATACATCCACTTTTGCACCCTCAAGCACCTGGACAATGACCTTATATTCTCTTGCAAGTTACCGGTATTCATTTTAGAGGGACGGCATGGTAAATTATCCAGCCCCTACCAGGTTTGCTTTATTGGAAACATCATGTGTTGACTGTAAAAACAAAAACAAAACGATGTGTTGAGTTTTATAAATTACTACGGTCAGGCAGGGTTGTGGAGTCGGTGATAATATTTCCTGACTATGACTCTGACTCCAGAAATTTTACAAGTACGACTCTACCAACCAACACATGTTCTCTATGTGCCATCAAGTGGGTTGGTGGAGGGTTAGTGTCCCTCTGTGTAAAATAACTAACCCAAAGTCAAATGGCCACCAGTTACTGGATTATGGTGTCTGGCAATAGATAGTTGATAGACTAGTACAGCATCCTTGAGTTAGTGAGTAATGTGGTGTGGATGGTTTTTAGGTGTGAAGGGTTGCAACTGCTGATGACTCTCAACTCTGGGTTTGTCCATCTGTTCACCAAGTGAGCCGCCATCCATGACTGGACTGCCATAAACGGCAGTAATTTACCTTAAGTCGTTGAGGAATCAAGGTGGGTATTACTGTCATTTTTCATTACAGCAAATCCTTGATATAACAAATTAATTGGGGGAGGGGTGGGTCGCTATATCTGAAAGTTCGCTACATACGAGGTTCAGTATTTCCGAGGGATTACCAAACCAGTTCCCTATGTAAGTGGAGTCGTTCTGTCCAACATGCTACCTAAAGTAATTCAGTGAAGTTTTACATGGAGAATTCAATGGTTTACGAAGTTGTACATGTCAATACAATACTGTATGAAGTTGTACATATAAAAACAATATCTATAAGAAGAATACAGTATAATGTAGTACTGTTGCAGTACACTTACTGTCCCAGGAAGGGATGCTCTTGTCACTGTGGGCTGATTTGCGAACTTCCCCCTCATTTAGCGACCTTTGTTTGCAAAATCCAGGGGAAGCTCGGTCGCGATTTGTCTGTTCGTTATATCCGAAATTCGCAATACCAGGCGTTGGAATGTGAAACAACTGCTTTCACCGGCCTCACACTTCCTACTGAGCAGGCTCCTCCTGCATACTGCAAGACTCTTCTGACGACGTCACCACTTGCGGTGTAACAAGTGTGTATGCGCACACACACTAACAGTAATGTGCACTAACACTCTCTTTCTCTCTTCTTAATTTGATGAACGATTCCAAGGATGAAGCTGATTGGATTATTGGCGTCCAATACACACTATGTATCCAATACATAGACTTTTGTTTAAGTACCATTAAGACCCAGTCTGTAGCCACATACAAATATTTGGTGTCCCTTGAAGTACTATAATCCTTCTAGTCCCAGCTGACTGCTGCACATAGCTGCTCGGTCAAGGCACCTTTCTTGGTGAGATAGTCAGCCAGTTGTTGTGATGTGTCCATCCAAGACATTTCATCAATCCCCCCTCGCTCCAGCATGTCATGTAATGCAGCAATATCATTGCACAATCTCCTGTCTTCAACGTTCCTGCAGGAGTAAAGGGCATCCACCAGACTCTTGTTATCAATGAAACACTTGATCTTGAAATCTCCACACCATCACAGATTTTGGCAGTTGCATGTCCTGCTTCATAAATTTGCCACAGGCAATGTGCTCTCTTCCTTAAATGCCCAGAAAGTTTTTTTTTTTTTCCCCACATCCCCTGGGGAGGGGGGAAAGAATACTTCCCCAGTATCCCTGCTTGTCGTAAGAGGCGACTAAAAGGGAACTTTTTGTCTCCAGTCTTTCTCTCCTTATTGTCCTCTTCTGCTTTTCTGTCCTACCTCTCTTCTTGATATTTCTGTGTTTCTTCTGGCCTTTATTTTCCCTCTACTCCTACAGTGCCATATTATGAGTTGGTGCTAATTCTTTGCTTTTCCTTACTTCAAATCACTTCTTGCAGTCAGCATTCAACATTTAACTATGTGTGTTGCATATGTACCAAAATTGAGAGTTTTTATAATTTAGTAGGAATTGCCAGGCCCATGCGGTAATATGTTTTATGATGTACTGGTACTGTTTCTGTGTGTTTCTGCCGTAGTTATTCATTTCAGATTGTACCATGATGGAGGTGTGTGTGCAGTGCCTTTGAAGGGAGTGGACTGATGTGTATATACACCATAACTGCACAGGACAGCCTTTCGGAAATAATTGCGTGCCTGTGGTTGATGGGTCTTTGGCCAGACAGACTGGGGTTGAACTACAGCAACCAAGAGGTATATAAAAACATCAATAATGTCCAGATTGACTCTGTTGGATACATTTATGTGAAGCTACAGAGCGTGGTTAATGTTTTTGGCGTATCCGATAGAGCCAAGATTCCGGGAGCTTGAATAATGAGTGAATGGAAGTGTGGCCCATTGGACTGGGCAAATTTGGGCTGTCAGGACATTGCTACTCCTCACCCTGCCGTAGGGTGGGAAAGGAGGTCCAGGTGGTGATGATGATGATGAATATGGTACATGTAATTATTTTTCTATAACAGAATATAGTTTTTTTTTTTTTTTTTTTTCTTGCGAGGAAGAAGGAACCAAAGGCCACAAGCCCACAATTATTGTTCCTTCCAAGAGAAAAACAAAATACAAGAGAGAGCCAAATTCAAGATCTGATCATTGCGAGATGCCTGGACACACTGCATTTGAAAGACTGGAGATCATAGGAAGCAGGAAATACAAACAGAGGGAGACAGTTCCAGAGTTGACCTGTTGCATAAATGAAAGGCTGGGAGTAACGGTTAATTCTTGCATTAGAGAGTTGGACAGAAAAGGGATGAGAGTTTGCTGCAAGACAGGTGCTACGTGCCCGTCGTAAAGGTGGAGGAATGCATGCAGACAGTTCAGAGGAGCAGAGACCATTGAAGTAGCGATAGAAAAGAGATAAAGATGCAACAGTGCGATGAAGAGACAGAGGTTGAAGGGAGTCAGTAAGAGGAGGAGAGTTAATGAGACGAAAAGTCTTAGACTCCACCCTATTGAGAAGAGTTGTATATGGGGAGCCTTCCCACACATGAGAGTTGTACTCCACACAGGGACGGATAAAACTCCTGTATAGAGTCAACACTTAATGACCTTGTCCCAGGTCCTTTTTGCTGTACCCCTTGCAACCCCACCCCTAAAATTAACTCTTCTCACTTTCTGCACCCAGTTATCATCCTCCATCCTCTCCACATGCCCAAACCACCTCAATCTACCTCTCCTCATCACAACACCAATACACTCCAGTCTCACCCCACCTCAACTCTTCTGTCGTAAACCTAGCTACTCCAGGCCTTGCACTTAGGGATGCACTGCACATCCACCTAATCATTGCCATTTCTGTACATTTAAGCCTGTGAATATCCTCTTCCTTTGCTGCACAGGTCTCACTACCATACAGCATTACACTCGTAGCACATGTTGCATACAAAGACCCCTTAGCTCATGTGAAATCTTTTGTGATTGAAAGTGTTTAGAGAAGTACTTTGATGTGGTTTGGCCAAGTGGAAAGGATGGAGAATGAGAGACTGACTAGTAGAGTGTATGAAAGTTAGACTGGCTGAAAGAGTGTGTAAGAGTCTGAATAGCTGGAAGAGTTTTTTTTTTTTTTTTTTTTTTTTTTATGCGAGGAAGAAGGAACCACAGTCTGAGCCCACATTAATGTTCCTTCCAAGAAAGAAACAAAAACAATACAAAAGAGAGCCAAATTCAAGATCCGTTCATTTCGAGGTGGAAGGGGAGACCAAGAATGAGATGGAGGGATGGAGTGGCGAGATGTATGAGACAGAGGTGTGTGAGTTAGAGAAGGGTAAACCAAGTAGAAGAGGACAGGGCAACATGGAGATCTGTTTGAGTCAGGTGGAGGGGGAGACCAAGGATGAGATGGAGTGGAGAGAGATCGGAGAGCGGATGTTGAGTTGCAGGGAGGTCAGTGAAATAGCAGAGGACAGGGCAATATGGAGATTTGTTTGTGGTCACCCCTAATGGGATTAAGGCGTCTTGCAACAGATAGACAGACATCAGATGAGTTAAAGCTAAGGACTACTGTAACCCCCCAATGTTGCACAAATGAACCTGTGTGTGTGTGCAAATTTTAAGGGTACAAATAAATGAGAAAAGTAATCTTGAAGTATAAACACACCTTCAGTAGTTGACTAAATTATACCTAGCAAGGAAATATCATGTAGATGGTTAGTTCTGCACTTTCTAAGGTAAAAATATAGAAGTGATCTTTTTTTTTTCTGTCTTTGTATGCCCACCATGTCATACATAATTAGGGATTTTTTAGTTTCATCATGTAAGTTGATTATTGTTTTCAACAGGAGTTAGGGTATAAAAATGTGCATGAAAACATTATTGTGATGAGGATTGATAGATTGAGATGGTTTGGGCATGTGGAGAGGATGGAAGATGACAACTGGTATGGTGAGAGATGTTGATGAAGAGTTGAGAGGAAGGATGGAACTGGAGTGTATTGATGTTGTGATGAGGAGGGGTAGCTTGAGACGGTTTGGGCATGTGGAGAGGATGAAAGATGACAACTGGGTGTGGAGGGTGAGAGGTGTGAACGTTGAGGGTAGAGTTGAGAGGAAGGATCGGACCAAAGTGTATTGGTGTTGTGATAAGGAGAGGTTGATTGAGATGGTTTGGGCATGTGGGGAGGATGGAGGATGGCAATTGGGTGAGGAAAGTGAGAAGTATGAATGTCAGGTAGGGTTGTGAGAGGCAGACTGTAAAAGACCTGGGACGAGGTTATAGAGTGTGACCTCAGGGATAAGGGACAGAATAGGGAGGATGCCAGAGATCAAGTAACGTGGAGAGTTGCCATTAGGTGACCAAGGCGAATGTATGCAATCAGGTTGAAGTGTGTGTGTGTGTGCATGTGCACGTGCACGCGCTTATAGTGAAGGTATATGTGGCATGTTACCATAGGGCACGTGTGGTTTTGTTGCTTTCATGTATCTCGGTTTGTTTATCTGTGGGTGAAGCAATGAAAGTGAATCTCAAAAGGTAGATTATGAAATATAGTGGACTGCAGGCTGATGTTGCTCTTTTCCTGCAGTCCACCATCCTATCTCTCTGTCTGTCTATTACCAGACGCCTTAATCCCATGATGGTTGTCCACAAGCAAATCGCCGCCATGTTGCCATGTCCTCCGCCATTTCGCTGCCCTGGTCCCAGATCACACCCCTCTCTCTCATATACCTCTCCACTCCATTCCTCCATCTCATCCTTGGCCTCCCCCTCTCTCTCATATACCTCTCCACTCCATTCCTCCATCTCATCCTTGGCCTCCCCCTCCCTCTCCTCCCCTCCACCTCACTCACATACATTATCTTCATTAGCCTCTCACTCTCCATCCTCTCCACCATCCTCCTTATTTGAAATTGTGGGTTGAGGGAGGTTGTATATTAGTGTCACCAGGTGAAGGCATCCCTCTTTAGCGTCAGTTCTTTTTTTATTTTAATATACACAGTTAGTGGATTTATACAAACCAAGGATGAACATTTTTTTTTTTTCCATCATCCTCCATGCAGAGATAGGGAAGGTGTTGAGGGATGTTTAAATACCTGGGCAGCTCCACCACTCTCACACATCAGTGCCACCACATGAAGGCACCGTAGGCTAAGTAAAAGAAGTCTAGTATTGGACCTTATGTTGTATATGTGTTGGTCAGGAAATTATATTCATCTTGGACATGTGTTAGGAGTGTAATGCTGGATGGTAGTGAGACATGGGCAGTAAAGGAAGAGGATATTCATTGGCTCAGACATACAGAGGACAGTGATTAGATGGATGTGTTGTGTGTTCTTGAATGCTACGCCTGGGAGGGCTAGGTTTACAATGGAAGAGTTGAGAGTAAGGAAGGGACTTGAATGTACTTTTGATTTCACTTCTGTAACCCAGGAACACACTTACACCTGTGAGTGGTAACCATTTTTGTAAGGTGAACCATTTTATGAGGTGAAGTGGAGCCAACTATGGTGCCCCTGTTAACTGAGTGGAGAGATGTAAATGGGTCATTCCATCATGAGAAACGTTATATTCAGAGATAAGTTACTGATCTACTCTCACTTGTATTATGTAGGCAATATAAATAAATGCTGTTTGCAAGGTATACTACCAACACCTCACAATACATTATGCCATGGTCAGATTATTCATATGTTTTTATTCTGATTTTATATAAATTTTTAAAAGTGGCGTGAGAAACATCACCGCGATGCTACCCCACCTTTTACTTTGCGTGAGTATTTTCAATAACTCTGTGATTTTACTGGTTAGGTCAAGAAGTGCTTTATATCAGTCATATGTCAGTGTATGAGGATCATAATCATAGCCAGCAAATTCTATTTCCCCTAAGAATTTTGCTGCTGTTAAGGAAAATGTGACTGTGAGACACGTAACAGGAAAAGTGAGACACGTTACTTGTGCGATTTATATTTCTCATATAATTACCAAATCATCTTTTATGAAGGTTACAGTAATTGTATCACAAAACAATGTAAGTCATATATTAATGTGAAATACGATAAATTAACCAAAACATGATTCTTGTAAACCAGGGTTGGGGGTGATGCAGCGGAAAAGAACAATGTAATTTTGAATATTATGAACAGAAATTACCTCATAACATGTAGGTAACCCTACAGCCAGTAAGAGATGTGAAAGTTACATGATAAGCTTACCTGTATATCACAACAGCGATATAAACAAGACAAAGATCAACTACTTGCTCGTCGAAGATGGAAAATTCATCCTTTTAGACTAATTAATTGAGGAAAGAAAGTTCACCCCTTTGAATGTGCGTGTCATTCTTGACACATGAGGAGTTGGCAGTACCTGCACAACCATATCCTCTGAGATCTCGTCTCTGTCCAGGTTGTCAGGAAAATGAAACTGACTATCACCCATTTTGTCAGTGCCTCTCTTTCTTAAATAATTAACTTCAAACATGCCTGGCTCCGGAACTGATTCTACCACTGCAACATAATGCTTCGACAGCTTCTTGGTAGTGTAATGAACTAGTACATAGTTACCTGGGGATGGTTTTTGTGTTGCCTCAATATCAGTAGTACTCTGTGGCTCAGGCTGGGACATGAATGACTCTGACATTTCTGCAAGAGATGGTGTACCTTCCCTATCACTGCTAGTACTGGAGTCAGATTGTGGGTCATAGCCAGTCGCCTGAAGTTAGCACTGCTTAAAAGGTGATTGGTCTGCAGTCAAATGATACAATGCTACTTTACAGTGGCCAAGAGGTTTTACTGACCTGCACTGCTGAATGGATTTTGCTGCCTTACAGTTTTTCCAGATCTGTACATATCTTGACTTCTCAGTGTTTATATGTTCAGTAGACACATACATTAGTTCAGTTTTATCTGTTATTTGTTCAGCCTTCTCATAAAATTCTACAGGAGACCTTACTGTACAGCGACCTTGCAAAACTCGCTTGTAGACATTCCGTTTTAGTAAAGCCCCAATCCTATCATGAGGGCCCTTGCCATGATAACTTTCTTGAAAGTTCCATTTAGCAGTGCAGTTGTGGATGGCTTTGTAAGAGGTTAGAGCTACCATAGAATACCTATTCTTGAGGTGGGCAGCTGCCCCATCAGTCCACAATGATACATGTGTAAAATGAATACCAGCAGAATTCAAATAATCAGCTGGAGTCATTGGAGACATGATGGTAAAGCACACTCACCAGGTACCAGGCAAAATCAATTTACTGTTTGGAAAGAATAAAAACTTAAAGATAACATACTAAATTACAAACACAGGGGTTTTAACATTGGACTTCAGTGCAGGTACTTTGATTTCTTGTTCAAAGGTGTGCATGAGAAACTTTACATCATTTTCTGGTAACGTTCCTCACAGTGGGCATGTAACATGTGTAACAGACCATATGGCTTACCAGGGTTTTTTTCAAAGTATCCCAGCGTTACATTATTAAGGCCTTGGGATGCCTGTTTATAATATAAAGTTATGTTGGTATTCTCCTGTTTGTTAGTTGTGTATGGGAAAAATGGGGAAAAAACATGAGACACGTTACTCCTGAAATACTTCCATTTAAAGGTCATGCTACATTCTGACCACAACATACAGTATATGTAGACAACTGTAGTGTCAATCACAACTCAAATAGACACACTTTCAGTAAAACACAGTGTCAGCATTCCAAACAATAACATACTCTGGTCAGTGATGTTATGAAAGTTGCTATATTCAGCACTGATTTTTCTTTGGTGACATAACGTGACAGTTTTTTATGCAGCTCCCCAAGTTGACAGTTTAGGCTCTCTTTCTCTTCAGATTCATAAAATTCAATGATTAAGCTTTAAAATGATGCATAATTTATATACTTTTAAGCAATTCTGATTTTGACACAAAAGGTTGACATCTTCGTGGAATTACCCAAATGTGACATCCATCCAGGAACTAAACTTTTACACTATTCCCCGCTGTCAGCCGCAAGGGAATACAGACTCAGTGCATGGGAAGGGCAGTTGCTTCCCTGCAGTTGATGGGTCTGCTCATCTAGACAGACAAGGGTTGATCAACAGCAACAACCCCTGGAGTGTGATATAGGCAGATTTCTGTAATTCTTTGTATTGGAAGGCAGATTGATTCAGCATAGGGTGACATTTTTTTTGTCCTTTCAGTATGTAAACTGTAGCCAGCGTATACTGTATGTGGACTGCAGACTGGGGTACTGCATTTTTATTATTATTATTATTACTATTATAATTATTGACTCTCGGATACGTTTATGTGAAGCTACAGAACGTGGTCAATGTTTTTGGCGTATCATACAGAGCCAGGATTCTGGGGGCTTGAATGGTGAGCGAATGGAAGCGTGGCCCATTGGATTGGGCAAATTTGGGCTGTCTGGACATTGCTACTCCTCACCCTGCCCGGATGATGATGATGATTATCATTATAGCAAGGAGGAATACTTGGCTGCCAAGCGTAGGGCTAGAAGAGAGGTATACAGGGCGAAGTCTGAGTCACCGAGACTTTTGTTTGATAACCTAAATAGTGTGGAAAGGAAAAGTATGATATTTAAGGTGATGAAGTGATCAGATGAAGAGGGATAATTGGGATATTATAGGTGAGCAGTGTGTGAAGAATGATGAAGGAAGGGTAGTGGTGAACAGTGGGGATATTAAAGATGGATGGAGAGAGCATTTTAACCGGTTGTTGAATGAGGAGTTTGACTGGGACAGGGAAGGTTTGGAGCCAGCAGATCCAGTGTTTGGCCCTTGGCCTTTGATTGATGCTGCTACTGTGAGTGAGGCAATAGGCAGGATGAAGGTGGGTAAGGCAGCAGGTGTGTCTGGGTTGACTGCCAAAATGTTGAAGGCCTCAGGAGATATAGGGGTGTGGTTAGTCACTGACCTGACAAATATGATTATTTATGAGTGAATGCCACTCAGGGATAAGTGAGGCTGGTCACTCTCATCTTAAATGTAGAGACCAACTGCCTAGCCCCGGTCTCCTACGCTCCTCATGGGGCAATGTAGGATTGGATGATGGATGGATGGTGTTGTCCCAGATGATTGGCTGAAGAATGTAATTGTAAATGTGTATAAAGGGAAGGGTGATGACCTGGAAATAGGAAATTATAGAGATATAAAGCTTTTAGATCAGATAATGAAGGTAATGGAGAGAGCCTTAGAAGGTATGATTAGAGAGAGAGTGAATGTTGATGAGATGCATTTTGGGTTTATGCCAGGTAGGAGGACCACTGATGCCATATTCATTGTTAACAGCTTCAGGAAAAATATATTGGTAAGAAAAGGGATCTGTATTTTGTTTTTGTTGATTTGGAAAAGGCCTTTGACAGAGTCCCTAGAGAGGTGGTGAAGTGGGCAGTGAGAAGGCTTGACTAGGAGGAGTGGCTGGTTAGGGTGGTTATGGCTATGTATGTGGGTGCTCACACCCAGGTAGCACCCAGGTAAGAGTGAATGGAGATTTGAGTGATGAGTTTTCCGTGAACGTTGGTGTGCATCAGGGGTCAGTTTTGAGTCCTGTGTTGTTTATCATGGTACTTGAAGCCCTCTCACATGACTTCAAAAGCAGATTCCTGTGGGAGATGTTGCATGCCGATGATTTGGTGTTGATTGCAGAGAATGAAAGGGAAGCGGAGCAAAGATTTAGGAAGTGGAGGGATGGTATGGGGCACAAGGGCTTGAGGGTAACTGCAGATAAAACAAAAGTGATGATATCTAGGGTTGGTGGCGGTACTGTCAAAGACGAGGGAGAGTGGCCATGTGCAGTTTGACATGAGGGCGTGGGAAGTAATTCCATCTTGTGCGATGTTTGTGATAAATGGGGGTGCAAGAGATGTAGTGCTGTCAGAGGTATACTGTGAGATACTGCTGATTTTATGTGTACGGCGTGTCGGGGAGAGCAGATGGAGATTGTCAGGTGTGAAAGGATTGATCTTGCTGGTGAATCTCTTGAGTGTGTGGAAGAATTTTATTATTTGGGAAACATGTTGTGTGCTGGAGGTGGGGCTGGAGCTAGTGCTGTGGCTAGGGTGAGAAGTGGTTGGAAGAAGTTCAGGGAGCTCTTGCCTCTCATGACATTGAAAGGACTCTCCCTACGTGCTAAGAGGTCTTTGTATGCAGCATGTGTTAGGAGTGTCATGCTGTATGGTAGTGAGACCTGAGCAGTAAAGGAGGAGGATATTCGCAGGCTTAGACGTACAGAAATGACAATGATTAGGTGGATGTGTAGTGCGTCCCTGTGTGCAAGGTCTGAGGGGGCTGGGTTTACGATGGAAGAGTTGAGAGGTAGGATGGGACTGGAATGTATTGGTGTTGTGATGAGCAGAGGTAAATTGAGATGGTTTGGGCATGTGGAGAGGATGGGGGATGATAATTGGGTGAGGATGGTGAGAAATGTTAATATTGGGGGTGGGGTTATGAGGGGTAGACCGAGAAAGACATGGGATGAGGTCATTAAGTGTGACCTCAGGGTTAAGGGACTGAACAGGGAGGCTGCAATAGATTGTGCAGCATGGAGAGCCGCCATTAGGTGACCAAGGCTGACTCATGCAAGCATGTTGGAGCCTTTAAAAATGAAACGATTATTATTATTGTTGTTATTACTATTATTATTATTTATTATTATTATTATTTATTATTATTATTATTACTACAGACTTCGCAAATTCTTACTGCCATGTAATTAAACCTTACTGTTCCCAGGTTATATTGTTCTTGCTGCTAACCAGATACTTTTGTTAATCAAGGTTTGGAAGGAAAGGACTAATGTGTACTATTTTTTCAGGTGTGTTAATTGACCCAGCTGTGGAAACTGCCAACAGAGATGGAGAAAGGGGAGAAGAAAACCACAACCAGCTGCCAAGTTAATACCAACCAGCTGCCCAATCACGGTAATACCAACCATCTGCCTCCACTCTTAGTTAAGCATCCTATTGTGACTTTTTTTAATTTTGCCAAAGGGACCTGTAGTATGGGGCCTTCTGCTCTTGTCATAATATACTTGCTACCACCAGACTCTTTCATTTATATTAGGAGACGGCCATCATTGTGAAGGAATCTATCTACTAACCAGTTTCCCACTATCTATCTGTTTAAACTGCTATCTGTCCATATTCAGTGCTGAGTTGTAACAAAAGATTAACACAGGAATAAAGCCAGTCATGAAGAGTTCGGTAAATAATGCAGAGCCGTCGGAATTTCTTGTTCTGCTGGGAATAAGGAAGTACTTGAGGGACTATAACCAAGGAATTGAGCCAGACAGATGATGTAAAATGGATTTGTTCATCTTACGTCTTGTGTACTAGTAGTAGTTCAACCCCAGGCACAGCAGAACATTATCCCAGTGGACTGCAGGCTGAGTTACCCTTCTGTAGTCCATCATTCTCATCTTGCGGGATAGGTGTGGCATTGAGAAGTGTAAATGTCAGGCAGCCCTCCTCCCCCATCCAGCACCAATACACTAGGGGTTAATTAAGATCCATATTGAACTCCTCCACAGACAAAAGGATTAAGTTTGAACACACTTGAGATTATCTCCTAAAACCTTGCCTTATTTTCAGGGTCCGTCTGTGCTACTCAGGCTGCTGTTCCTGCGATTGCTGAGTTGGTGCTGCCGTGCTTGCGTTGATCCTGGTGGTGCTGCCGTGCTGGCGTTGATCCTGGTGGTGTTGCCGTGCTGGCGTTGATCCTGGTGGTGTTGCCGTGCTGGCGTTGATCCTGGTGGTGCTGCCTGCTGGATCCTGGTGGTGCTGCCTGCTGGAGCTGATCCTGGTGGTGCTGCCTGCTGGAGCCGACGGTGCTGGCTCAATTTTTCTCATCTTGCAGTGGCTATACCCAAGGGTGGTTGGGGTTTATTGTTAACGTAATGCCACTCGGGGATGAGTGTGGCTGGTCACTCTCATCTTGAATGTCGGGACCAACTTGCCCAGCCCTGGGCTTCTTTGCTGCTCATAGAGTGATACAAGATTGTGTGGTGAATGTTGAAAAATACTCAGTGGCCTCAAAACTAGGGAAATACCTGTGATAGATATAGAGGTTCCCAGCTCCGTTGATCCTGAAAACCTTTCTACATCTCAGTTCCTTCTACTACAACTACAGCTACAACCACCCATCTGAAATGTGAGTTAGAAAATTTTTGGATGGTCTACCTTGACTTGGCGGAGAGTTTTGTCCTTGGCAGCCTAATTTCATCGGCCAGAAGCAGAGTAAGACAAGGCTAGCAATACTGTGGCTCTGCATCCTTTCCAGATCACTTTTAAGCCAAGTTGAGATGGACAGAGTATAACAGTTGCTCCCCTACTTACGATATTTTAATAGAGAACTCCTGACCCCATCGTTGGGTGGGAAGAGGAGTCAGGAATGATGATGATAATGCCTAATGATGATTTTAATTATGATCAGTGGCAGTGCTGGGCTGCATAACTAGATCATTCCACCACTAGGGTATACAAGACCAGTTAACTTAGTCTAGGTACTGATTTTACTTGCCTATTGATGACGACGACGATGATTGATGATAGAATAGTTAGTGCTAGGCTCCATAACTAGATCATTCCACCACTAGGATATAGAAGGCCAGTTAACTTAGTCTAGGTGCTGATTTTACTGGCCAATCAACGACGACGATGATTGATGATAAGCTAGGATGATGCAGTGCCAGGAGTCAATCCCTGGCACTATCAGGCTGGCAACCACACAGCCGAATGAAATCTCAAGCCTATAAGTGTTTAATCTCAACAGCAATTCTTCTTAGCTCTTGTTCGTAAGTGGGAGAGCAACTGTCTTTATTCCAACTAACACCAGATGGTTTTATTCAACTGAGAGTGATGCATTAGGGGTCTAAGGATAATAATGAGCTTTATTTTTAACTTATTTTCATCTTAAATGTCAGGACGAACTTGCCTAGCTCCTCTGTGGGGCGACGTGGGATTGGATGATGGCTGATTGGATGGATTTTTAACTTATTTATATTCGTCTATGCTCAATTATCATACTTCTTGCACCGTAACGTGGCCTGGGATTTGTCCATTCACCTGCTTTTTTCATATATCTCTGTGGTAGAATAACACAGTACTACATGTCTACATCCATCCCACTGCACTTCTTCATGACTAGCATTCTGCTTGATAAGCTATTGCTAAGATGCTTATTTTATGCCTGGGTAGAGTAACAAGAGTATAGTAAGTAATTTCCCCAGGTTTACCAGCAGCAGATAGTTTTGAAACCTTTTCCCCTGCA
This sequence comes from Coenobita brevimanus, assembly GCF_032717465.1. Classification (NCBI taxonomy): domain Eukaryota; kingdom Metazoa; phylum Arthropoda; class Malacostraca; order Decapoda; family Coenobitidae; genus Coenobita; species Coenobita brevimanus. The sequence continues at coordinate 2,770,318 of NC_137005.1, read as the reverse complement.
CTTCATG